>NC_061111.1:65092411-65311178 GCF_002878395.1 Capsicum annuum
CCTACTATGAGTCGGCATCCTATGGGTAGGGTGGACATCCTAAGCTTGGGCATTCTGTTCGTTTGATTTATAGGGAAGTATGGTAACTTTCTGAAATATAGAAAATCATTGATTAGAGAAAATTCAGACTCTATAGCATAAACTAAATCATGAAATGAAGAGAGACATTCCTAAATGCCTTGTAGTCTCTTTCTTATAAGTATGGCATATTACACACCGATAAATAGGACTCTACCCAACATGATTTTGCAGACAACCTGGGACCATAAACCGTGCTCTAATACTAAATTTGTCATGACCCAAGCTGAGACCCTGGCCACGATGAGCATCCCAAACTATAAAGGCCCGAACACCTTTTTCTATATGACATTATGCACAACATTCATATAATAGAAAGAAATACGAAAAAATAATCATACGGAAACATGGTCAATCTTATAATTCAACTAAATAATTCGAAAGAAAGTTCATAACATTTAAAACACATGACACCAGTTTGCAAAATTTCTAACATTAAAAGAACCAACATATGTCTAAAAAGTAGGACAAGGCCCCCACTCGAACCATGGATCCAAATAAAGTAACAATGTCTTATAAACCAAGCCTTCCAAAATAGGGGAGGCTTACCAACTGCAAATCTCAGATGCACCAGTCTACTGCTTAGCAGGACCCCTGAACTGTGCCTCAAATCCTGAAATATAGGGGGTTAGTAAAATTGTACTGGTACATAGAGAAATAAAAAATGATGCTCTTTTATACAACATAATTGAGAGCAATTCATAAAATATTTTACATACGATATATGAAAGCACATGGACATACTTAAGAGACGTTAAAACCATGACTCAATCTTTATCATACTTCTGAGCTAGGTGATAAATTCTGAGCTAGGTCATAAACCCTATAACTCTACAATCCCATGGGCTATATGGAATCGGTCCTTAACTCAGCAGCCAAGCCCCTAACCCAAGTGTGCCACATGGGCTAGAGTCTCTATCTCTAATATGCCAAGTGCATAAGGCTAGCATATAATCCCTATCTTGGGACATCATAAACCCATATCGGCAAAACATAATTTCTAGAAATAAGCCCTTACACTCAAATACCTTCTTCGAGTAATCATGTAACGCACTGGGAGTATACCTTGGATGCCACACAATTCTTATAGTCACAAATGACCACAAGCTAACCCATGAGCTGGTTCCTCCTGCGAGCACTGAACGCAATATCAAAGAACATATGCAGAATTTAACTGATAAGCCATAAGATTTTAGCAACTGAAATCAATACTATATAATAGTGTTAAGCGTCCGAATAGGACATACTATCAATACTATTAAAAAAACTAATAATTATAGCTGAAAACTAACTAATTGTCTGTACTAGTCTGAAAGCCTCTAAACTGACTAAAGGTGGAGTTAATAGGACAAACCCCTAACAAACTATGACTAAATAGAAATAGTGAACTGATAAGGTAAACTAAAATAGATAAACTATGTCCTCAAAATATGAGGACTCACCACTGCTACTGTTGATAATCTGGTATATCTGCGCGCGATAGGGAATTGAGCGTCCGAACCTATATATTAAACATCAAAGTGCAAGAAACGAGTATGCGATCAGTACTTTGAATGTACTAGTATGCTAAATGAGGTTAGGTTAGTATGCATGGGTTTATATGCATGAGTAATAACTGACTAAATAAATAGCATGGGATGACAGAGTAAAATGCATAAAATCTGTATAGGGCTGAAGATGCATGACCACGTATAAAATATAATTCTGAAATGTCCTGTAAACTAAAATATTGAAATACAAGTAACTAAATAATTGATACATTTATGTTGTAGTCAAGGAAACCTTAATTAAAGAGACACTGAATACTATACTGAGACTGTGAGAGCTATTATCTGACCGACATGCCCCAATTGAGCTAATTGGGGTCCAACCTATGACCCTAGTTGGAAGGGAGTCTATACCATGCCACGAGTACCAACACTAGTAGTGTGGATCCCCTATCTGATGTCCCAAAGGACCAGGGTGTCAAGCCTAAATTGATGGGTGACCCTTGAGAGGTAGTCAAGCCTAAACTGACGTGTGACTTCTCATATTCTACGCTGGCTACATAGTTCTAGAATACAGGGACTGCTACTAACAACTCTACCTAATTGACGGGAAAGCTACCATCCTAGTATTTTTATGGTGCTAAATTTGACTCCCACCTGAAAGGAACTTAACTCTGGACTGATCTGAGTATAACTGAATATGATAACTGACTGGACAGATGACTCTCATAGTGTATCTGAAACCATTTTGAAAATATTAAAACTAAGGAAACAACTAAATTTCTGGTATTTATAACCTCCAGGATTCAATAGCACAACAATAGGAACACGTGAAAGCTTTGAAAACTATAATAGGGAACCACTACTCAAAATCCATCACTTTGGCATTTCATCAAACACATGGGATACATGAATTTAAACATGGGAATACTTTTAAACATGATGAGATATCATGATCACATGACAAAATCATAAACTGAGGATTACACCTTAGATGTCATATGGTGCTTACAGTTACAAGTGACCACAATCTAACTCATGAGTTGGTACCTGCTATGAGCACTGAATGAAACATCAAAGAACATGTGCAAAATTTAACTGATAAGACCTAGGGTTTTAGCAACTGAAATTAATATTAAATCATAGTGTTAAGCATCCGCATAGGACATACTATCAATACTGATAAAATAACTAATAAAAACAACTAAAAAAATAACTAACTATCTGGACTAGTCTGAAAGCCTCTAAACTGACTAAAGGTGGAGTTTATGGGACAAACCCCCAACTAACTCCAACTGAATAAAAATACTGAACTGATAAGGTAAACTAAAATTGATAAATCATGTCCTCAAAAATAAGGACTCACCATTGCGACTGCTGATAATCTAGTATATCTACATGCGGAAAGGAACTAAGCATCTGGACCTATGATATTAAACATCATAGTGCAAGAAACAAGTATACGATCAGTACTTTGAATATACTGGAATGCTAAATGAGGTTAGGCTAATATGGATGGGTTTATATGCATGAGTAATAACTAAATAAATAAATTACATGGGATGATAGATTAAAATACATGAAATCTGTAAAGGGCTGAGGATACATGACCTTGCATAAAACATAATTCTGAAATGATCTATAAACTAAAATACTAAAATATGGGTAATTGAATAACTGATACATGTATGTTGTGGTCAAGCAAACCTGAACTGAGGAGATACTGAATACTATACTAAAATTGTAGGAGCTATCATCTAACTGTCATGCCCCAATTAAGATAATTAGGGTCCAATATGTGACCCCAATTGGATGGGTGTCAATAACATACCATGGGTACTAATACTGCAGTGTAGATCCACTATCTGTTATCCTGAAGGACCAGGGTGTCAAGCCTAAACTGACGGTTGACTCCTTATATCCTAAGTTGGATACGTATTTCTAGAATATAGGGATTGCTACTAATGACTCTGCCTAACTAAAGGGGAAACTGCCATCCCTGCATTTGCTTGGTAGTAAATCCTACTCCCAACTGAAAGACACTTAACTCTGGACTGATCTGAGTATAACTGAATATGATAATTGACTAGATTAATGATGCTTCATGGTTTATCTGAAACCATTCTGAAAATACTGAAACTAAGTAAACAACTAAATTTTGGGTATTCATAATCCCCAGGACTCGATAGCACAATAATAGAAACATATGAAAGCTTTGAAAACCATAATAGGGAACCACTACTCAGAATCCATCACTTTGGTATTTCATCAAACACATGGGAGACATGAATTTAAAAATGGGAATACCTTCAAACATGATAAGATAGCATGATCACATGATAAAATCATAAACTGAGGATTTATTCAAAATTCTTATGAACATGATATGGAAACCACAATATTTAAAACATACTATAATGCATTTCACTTGAAATAATTTATAATCTTAACTTGAAATTCAAATAGTAAGAAATTCATGGACTTAAACTTTGGAATGAGTGAAATGTGTGGGAATAGCATAATTGCAATACTAAAACCATACTTAGAGATTTAACAATAAAATTTCATGCTTCAAACATGTAAGGGCTGTTTTCAATGAATGTAGATTGTAAACATCATGTATAATCCAAATTCATAAAAGCTTTATGGAGATATATCATTATAAACATGTAATTTCACAATTTAAAACATAAAAGAGGGATTTTTGGACTCCATGGGTGAAAAGGTCCCATGGATGAACATCTTACATACCTTGAAACTTAAATCTTGAAAGAGAATAACTTTCTTGAAAATATTCTTGGATTGGAACACTTGAGTTCTTTGTTTTTTATGAGTGGTGATTTTATGTAAGACCCCACAAAATTTCTAGCTTAATTCAGTCATTTAGGCTTGTTAAGGGGTCCCAAACTCAGAATATTTTAGCTAAGTATTCAGACTTAGTGCTATTTTTGACTTCAAAAGTTGGTAATATTATTTCAAAACCTTTACATCCATTAAATGTTGATATTCAAGTTAATTCATCAGAGGTTTTCAGATAATTTTTGGATTTTTTGGACCTCGTTTACACCATGTTTGAGTACCCAAAACAGTGGGTCGATGCGATCTCGATGCATCGCATCGACCATCGCATTGATAGGATAGTTTTATCCAACTTCAATGCAAATTCTAGTGAATCAGCGTGGACTCGATGTGGCGCATTGGCTATTGCGTTGATGCCAATGACGCGGAGTGTCGGCCTACGCGTCGGTAAGACAATTTTGCAGTCATTAAAAGACCGCATCCTTGGGGGTATTTGGGTCCTTTTCCCACGACCTTCAGCCCCAAAACACAAAATTAAACCCTTTGGAGAGAAATTATACTCATTATTCCTCAAAATACTCAAGAACAAGAATCCTAGGAGATTCAATTTCAAATCAAGAACTCAAGAACTCACCATCAATCTCTCAGAATTCAGGCACTAAGGTATGGGAAGTTTCATCCAAGGGTCCCTTCCACCCTTGGAGTCCAAGAAACTATTTTTAAACTTCAAGTATATGAATTTTATGAATTCCATGTTGGGTTTGATAATATCCATGCTTATAATGATTAATTGATTTTCAAATCCATATTTCATGATAAGTTTCATGTGGGATAAATTGATTTATATGTGTTATCAAGTGAAATCATGCTAAAGCCTTTGAATTGTGAATTTAGTAGTTGGAAATTGTGTGCTCATGTGTTGATTTGTATTATGTGCATATTTATGCCTTTCAAGTGATTGATGAATTATTTATGTGAGTTAAATAGTGAAATGTTATCATAGTAGCATGTATACAAGTCTATGCTATGCAAGTGTTTGATAAAATGCCTCTATAGGTGCATTATGAACATGTGTGCATTTTATGCTATGCAAGACCATGTTATGATTTACTTTTCATGCTATCGAGTCCTGGGGGTATTTAATACCCGAAAATTTAGCTGTTTAACTAGAGTCAGTTCAGTTGTAAAATAATCTCAGTCATGTTACAATCAGTAGTACTCTCAGTCAGTTACAAAACTTAGGAAAAACTCAGTAGACTCAAAATCAATCCAATCCAGTTCAATATTCAGTTTAGACCTTAGTAAATTTAGTCAGTTAATAGAATTTAGTAGTATTTCATCAGTCAATAGAACTCAGTGAACTCAGTTCAGTTTAGTTAGAGAGTATAATTAGTAACAGTTCAGTCAAGCCTAGTATAAACTAGGAATCAGTTCAGTGTCTATTCAATTAGAAGTAGGATTCAGCACCGAGCAAGCCTAGGGATAGGGGAATACCCATTATCTAGGACTGGGTCCCTAGAATCAATTCCTAAGTTCCATAACTACGTACCCAGCATAGGTTTGGGATGTCACCCATTAGATAGGACTGACATACTTAGGTATCACCAGCTAGTTAGGACTGATCTCAGGGGTCACCTGCTAGACTAGGACTGACCTCACAGCCAGTTATCTTTACCTGTGGCATGGTACTGATCCCCTTCTAACTGGGATTATAGGTTGGACCCTAATCTATTTAGAAAGGGGCATATCTATTAGATAATTACCTCCCACAGTCTCAGTTTCAGATTCAATCTACGTATAGAACTCAATTCAGCTCTACAGATTCAGGATTGTCACATACAGTCACTCAGCTCAGTATAGAACTTAGATCAGTTCTTTAGAATTAGAACTATTAGATATAGTCACTCAGTTATCAGATACACAGTATCAGTAAACTCAGATATCAGTATATCAGTAATTTAGAACTCAGTATCTAGTGTTATCATGATCTTAGTTATAGTTTACGTATTCATGCATGTACTCTCATTCATTTATATTCATGTCATTCAGTCAGTATTGTTTATACATATGAACCCATTCATCTCAGCCTACCTCACTTAGCATACCAGTACATTCAAAGTACTGATGCATACCTTTATTTTGTGCTATAATGCCTTATATCATAGGTTCAAATGCACGGGCTCCCGATCATACTTAGTAGTCCGATCTATCAACAACAGACTTAGTGGTGAGTCCTCATAGTTCGAGGATAGACTTATTATTTAAGTATTTTAGTACTCAGTTTATTTCAGTAGTCGGAGTTAGTTGGGGACTTGTCCCATCAACTTCTTTTCAAATAATTGAGGTTTTTCATACTCGAGTATTTTAGATAGATATATCAGTGTTTAGTTATCAGTATTCAATATTTACTTTTAATTTGAACCTTATGGCAAGTTTTTGCCTAATTTTTGCATAATTACAGAATTATTATTCAGTTATTGCAGCAGGTACCAATCATGGGTTAGCTTGTGATCCCTTGGGATTATGAGCATTGTGTAGCGTCTGGGGTACAGACTCAGAGCGTTACATTTTAGAACTCATTCGCACTTAGCACACATTACCTTGTCTCAAATGAGTAGATGACACATAATTGTGATTTAATTTACTAATATATACTCTTTGTCAGCATAGGAGTTGAAAAGACAAATAGATGTGGATTGGATCTTAAAATGGTCAAAAGAGAGAAGAAAAAGTACAGTTAAAGACCTGCAATGAAATAGCCTCATTTTTTGCGGTCGCGGTTCATAGGTCGTGGTGGCAGTCAGTCAATATGGTCAATCAACTACGACCGTGGAAGTCAATCGCGGTTGCGTAGCCACGATCACAGCCAGACTTGCCCAATCACGGCTTGGTGGAAATGTTCACCCCAAGGGCAAAAATTTAATGGCACATGTTGATCCCAATTTGAACAAAAATACTCAAATGCTAATTTCATGTATCATTCATTCCATCACATTCCTTCTTCCCCAATTTGCTAGGTTTTAGCTTGAGACTTTGTAGCCTCTATTTTGGGAGAAGAAAATATTGTATAAATTTTGGGTGAAGAATACATTGGAGACTTTCTAAGTGGAAGATTTGCTCACTTCTATTGTTCATATTGTAGGAGAGCAAAGTTTGAAGTAACATTTTCTTAAATTATCAAAAATTCATTTCAATGGAGATTATGGGTATATCTATGCTTATTTATCTTATGTGTAGTTATATCTCCCTCTTAGGGTTATGTGTGAATAGGAGTTTCTGTGTGTATGAGCTGTTATTGTTAGCATCTATTTGGTAGTTCATATTTATGGGTTCTATTATTTCTATGCTATTTTTGTTAGGATTTGATGGGTGAAAGCTCCAAATACCCACATGGGTTTGATGAGTGAAAACTCCAAGCTCTAGAAAGTTCAATGTCATCCTCAAAAGAAGGGTTTTGAGTGAACTTTAGGAATCCATATCATCCTCGAAAGAGGGATATAGGGACCAAAGAAATGATAGACAATTATGTGTGTAGTTTGCTAAATTTTCACTATCTTAGACATAAGGGTGAATGTGAGTTTAACTATGCCATGGGTGTCATCCTAGAAATAGGGATGCCTTGATTGACGTTGTGCTTGCTAATTGTTGAACACACCCCTTAGGTATTTGAAAGGATCAATGGGAGAAAGATTGGTGTTTTGTTGAAAGACTAGCATCAAAATTTATAACAAAGCCTACCCTTATTTGACTTACTAAATCGATGTTGATGACTAACTCCTATATGTCACTCCCTTAGTAATGCATAATCCCAAGATCCATATATAATTGTTAGAACTCTAATTATTCGTAGCCCTGAATTTATATTAGAAAAATCCAAAAAGAAACATTAGTGTAGAAACCTATCTCCCCCACTTTATCTTTTTGTACCATTTGTTTGAATTTAACTTGTAACGATTATTTCAAATTAATTTGATCGCCACTTACATTGTTCCTCGTGAATTCGACCCCAACTCCAAAGTTGGTTAAATAAATTGATGATGACTGCCTTGCACTTAAATTGACGTGTAAGTTGAGCGTTATCAATTTTCTTGAGGGAAGGGCTTGAATCATGAGAAGGCTAGGGTTTTGTTCTTGAGGGAGAATGGTTTCTTTTGAGATATTTTGTGAATAAAGGTGACCAAATATGCTTTTTGTGGCTTTAATCCCATGTTATGGACCCCTTGGGTGAAGGTAAAAGACTCAAATACCCTTAAAAATATGGAATCCAAAAGCTGTAAAATTGGGGAGGGTGATGGAGCATGTGTCGCAGGCTAATCGCGCACCCTTACTACCTCTCTCACAAAAATGGTTATAACTTTTTACTCGGGTATCAGATTAAGGAGAAATTAGTATCATTGTAAAGATGACCCAATTATCTACAATTTAGTGGGTCTTGAGATGCAAAATTATGAATATATAAAATGTTATACACATTCAAAGTAGACCCTTGTAGAATCAAATACCAAACTTTGGACGAATCAAAGGATCTTAGCTCTACTTTGTTCTAAGCGGTTCTTATGAACATTTTTCACCTCAAAATCACTTCACACACTAGGATAAAGATCATGACATGTGTATTCAAAATAAATTGATGGAATTAAAGTCAACACACGTAAGAACGATGCTTCAAAATCTAGCCCAAAAATACGGGGTGTTACACACCTCCTAACTCTCTTTAAGCCCATTTTTAACTCTTTTAGACATGCATCTTTTGAATCTAAATCTGAAAAGAAATCTGATTCTATTATGGCGCTCTTCTATTTGGTATATTCATACCAAGACTTTCAAGTCATATATATAATCCATTCAATCTCATGTTACACACCTTTCATTCAAAACATAATGTTTGGGCCACTAAATTATTCAAACAGTATAAGAGAATTTTTATGTCAACATACATGAAAACTTATACAAAGATTGTTTCAATTCTTAAACATGTGGTGGTCAATTACTTTGCAGCAAACCATGCAGGTTTTCAATAATCATCATTAACATTAACAAATAAGACAACACCCTCTCTTCAATTCACAACTCATCTCAAATCATTTAACAATAGCTGAAAATACTTACACCATGCTTCTAAATGTGAAATTCATCAATTCATAACATGTAAAATCAAGAGGTTTCATAACAAGAGAGGGATTATAAATATTCATGCTCTTAATTCAACTTTCAGACTCCAAACACATGCATACATATATATGAACAAAGATCAAATTTAAGGGGAGGCCTCAAGACCAAAATATATATCATCAAAAAAAGGATTCACAATGCATACTTGATAATGTAAATTCAAAACCTTTCATAAATCCATGATGTCTTAACTTTAAACTTACTCAAAACAATTTCAATATGTCCATGAAGTTTAGAAAAGCCCCATGTACCTTTGATTACTTAGTTCAAAGAATAAAACCCAAATCTTGATTCTTAATCTTTGGGGGAGGAGTTAGGGTTTAGTTATGAGGGGATTTTAGTAAATTTTTGCATAATATTCTGTAATCACGACTTAATTTCATGTTATGGCTGAGATAAGATGAAGGAAAAAGACCCAATTACCCTCTTAGACCCAAAAAATATTAAGATGAACTGGGCACCCGACGAGTTAAGAGATGCACCGCATTGGTCTCTTCGATGTGAAATTCGACGTGACACGTCGGTCCCCACCGACGCGATTCCGGGCGCGATGCGACTATATCATGTTGACATTCTATTTTTAAAATTCAAACACATCCCAAACCTTTTTCGAAAAATTTGAAACTCCCCTGAGACAACCCCTTTACACTCCTAAACATGAATCAACTTAAAAATATATGTCTCGAGGTCAGAATGATCAATTTAAAAATTATTTAAGTTTAGCAGCTTAAAATATGGTTAAGTCATTTCAACACTTAGAAAAATTTTAGGTTGTAAGTCCTCTATGCATGCTACTAAGAGTCGTACTAAGTCAAAAATATTACGGGGTGTTATAAAATCCTTTATACATTATGAATAATAATCAATAATGTATATTTAAAATTCTATTATTCAATATTTGAAAAGAAGTAAGAGAAGAAGTGTGAAACTACAAATAAAATTGGCGGTTGAATGACAATAAATAGAAAACAAGTTAATCTTTTAATAAATTTTAGAAACAATGTGCTACTATATGACAAATCTATTGGAAATAAAATTTTTTGGCAGATAAAATTATGTGAATAGGTATGGAGTCTGCTTGCACATATGAAGTCCCACTGGAACTTTTTATTCAACCACCTCCATTGGCACAGACACTCTCAAAGCCGATAAATTAGGAACCATGTTCCAGTGAAAATTGTCAAGCAATCAAGTTTAATTTCCTCAATTTTAACCAGGAAATTGTCATGGTCACTTTTTTGATGTACTTACTTGGTCAATTTAGTTAAAAGTGACAAAAGAGTTAGAAAATGAGGTGTATGTGATTCAGGTTTTGATAATTGAGTGGATGTGACAATTACTTTATTATGGGTTAAGAAAGTTGGGAAAGTTTGAAAATAGCCCACAAGTTTTTTAATTTACACTTTGATCCAAATGTAAAACTTAATATAGCTAGAAACAAAGGTAAAAATATGTGTTTCTCTCTTCTCATCCATTGTTGTTGTCTCTCTCTTTGTGATTTTTGTTTTTCATTGTTGCTGCAGCTTTATTCATCATCTTCTACTTTATTATCATCATCTTCTACTTCATTATCATCTTCAACTTCTTCTTGTCGACCATTGTTGTTGTTTTTACCGTTACTATTGCTACTTGGCCAATTTTTTAGGTCAAATTTTATTTCGTACATCACTTTCCACTTTGGCATTACTTTTTAGGTGACTTTGGTAAGTAAAATTACAATTTTTAATTGAATTTTTCATCTTGGTAATTGCTATTTTACTATTTTTTCAACAATAGATAGCAAGCAAACATGAATGCAACCTAAGAGCAATTTGTTTAAATAGATCACTCATCTGTTGTGACAGATGAGCCATCTATTGTAACGAAAGACTCATATGTTGGATACATGTTTATGGTCTATAGTATCGTAACATGAATCGAACAGATGGGTCATCTATTGTGATAGATGACTCATCTATTACAACAGTTTATTCATTTGTTGTAATAGAGTATTTATCTGTTACAACAGATTAATCACCTGCTGTAATAGAAGCTAAATTTGATTCCAACAGACGCATTATTTATTGGAATAGGTAATTCATTTATCGCAGAAGGTCAGTTATCTATTGCAACATGTCACTCATCTATTGGAATCAACTTCAAAGGTGCTTTAGTATTGTAACATCTATCCCAACATACGCTTCAGCTGTTGCAACAGATGGATAGCTTATTGCAATATATGATTAACCTGTTACAATAGATGACTCATCTTGGAAATCAGCTTCAGAAGCATAACATGAATCCCAATAGGTTAGTAATTGATGAAACTGATCAGTGACCTGTTTGCAATATATTTTTTACATATTGCAATAAATTTCACATCTGTTTGGGTTCATCTTACGGCACTATGAAATCACTATTAATTTTATTATGATATCATTATTACCTTTTTATAACAAATGACTTTATTTAGGTACCACTAATGGATGGATCAATAACAATAGGGGTGGATAATCATGGTTAATAGATTGAGAATAGCAATCGATATGTATGGCATTAAAAGGAGTGTAAGATTCTAGAGACGATAGCTATGAAAGTCCAAAGTGATGTTTTGTATAACGATTTTGTGAACTTAATTATCGGCTATTGTGGACTGAATTGTCAGCCAAAAGAACTCGTCATCCTCTACATGCATAGCTCCTTTCAAAATCAAAGGGTACTACCTTTCAAGATAACCGATTAGGTTCAGTTGCGTGCTTATCTTAGTGATTTAGTTAGGCCGGTGTTAAGGATCTATGTGATTTGAAAGAAGAGAGAGAATAAGAACCGAATATAGAAGAAGAACAGAAACAAGACATCTTTGATGATAGGTTTGATGGTATTTACATGAATATTCTAGATGATGATCAAATACCTACGTCCATTGCTGCGATCAATACGGTTGGCATTTTTTCTCAATCAACACCATCTGGCAATCTTTAAAATGATGAGACTGGCTTTTACAAGGGAATGTCTTTCATGGATAAGAAAGAACTTTCTACTTCTTTGTTTATTGCTTGCTTGAATAAAAATTCTAGCGTAAAGAAGGTGATTTATTTGAGCAAAGCCTTTTCCTACAGATGTGCTAATTTGAACTAAAAGTGGTGGTCAAGGGATGTAAAGTACTTGAGTTCTGATAGATTCATCATTCATGTTTATGAAAAGTATCACACATGTAGTTTAGAGAACATTATAGGCAAAAATCCTCATGCCACGGCAAAGGTCCTCGGTCAATATTTCGAGAATAGATTCCCCAATAGCAAAGGCCCTTCTACAAGGGATATGTCCAATTAACTCCTTATGGAATTAGGTGTCATGGTCAGTTATTGGAAGATATATACGTCCATGGAGATTGAAAAGGACTTGGTTAGGGGAACACACGAGCACACGTATGCAGTCTTCGATGCCTACCATTACATGGTTGAGTCTACAAATCCCAAAAGTAAGACGGCATTGCATGTTGATGAAAATAGAAGATTCAAGTACTTTTTTGTATCCTATGGTGCTTGGATCTAAGGTTTTAAATACTTGAGAAAAGTCATAGCCATAGATGAGACCTTCTTGAGGAGCAAGTATAATAGAGCTTTGCTAGCGGCGGTTCCTAAAGATGGGTTCAATTTTCTGCACTTTATCACATTTTGGTTATTGCTTGAGGCATCTTGGAGATAATATTCAAAATAACTTTCACAACGAAAGGGTCGTGACCCCTTTTTATAGAGCAGCTAAATCATATAGTAGAGATGAGTTTTCTAAATATTTCAATCAACTAATGGATATGCATCCCAAGGAAATCGAACGTCTCGTACATGTCAGTTTTAAGCGATGGAGCCTGGCATTTTTTTCTAAAAATAGGTACATTCTTATGAATTTGGTATCTTGTTTGATTTACAAGTTTAGTGTGATATCGTACTAATTGATTCTTTTATATAGGTATAATATTATGAAACATAGTTGAATCAGTGAATTCAGTGTTTGGGGTTGAAAGAGAATTTCCATCACCAGGCTATTTGATGAAATAAATAAGAAGTATGACAAATTATTTCACGAAAGGGGTGTTCAATTCGAGAATACAGGAACCAAATTTGTTCTAGAAGCAAAAAAAATATTAGCGAACGTTAGTCTAGGGAATAGGTTATTTGCTCATCAAATAGCAGATTATAAGTTTGGTATCTATGGTCATGGTAATGTTGCCACGGTCAATATTCAAACAAGATCTTGTACGTGTAGAGTTTTTGAAATGGACCAAATACCCTGTCCTCATGCTATGGCAGCGCTTCGAGCTTAAAACGTTTCACAATATAAAACTAAAATTTATGATTGCTCCTCTCCATATTATTCAATGGAAAAATATATAATGGCATACAATGACTATATATTGGACTAAATTCTGTGAAGGGATCAATATTTGATTGCATTGTAGACATTCAAACATTATTGGACTTGTTTAATTGCACAATGGACTTTGAGATGGCCTTCGAAGCCTTCCACTTCAACAATCAAGAATAGAAAACTAATAGAAATTTCCTTGGTCTAAATTTATATGGATGGGTTGCTTAAAAAGACTATTATACAACAGAAGGTGCTTGGGAGAATACATGTGTGAGAAAGGGGAGGTGGAGAAGACCATATATCATCTCAGACATTGTTTAAGAGGAAACACAGGGAAGAAAGCAAGGAAATTCTAGCCAATCTGGCCAATGAAATTGAGTTGAAAGATGAAAAAATTGAATGAGCGGCAAATGTGAAAGTGTATCCAAATATTAAAATCTATCATTCGTTCTTGAAAAGAAAAATGCTAAAGAGGACTTAAGTTGGATACTTTGCAAGGGACTGCGACTAGCTAGAGTGGGATGAATGAAGACCCACAAAATTTAGGATCAGAACTCTAAGGAAGCAGCTTACCGAGCATAAAGGATTGGTATGATTTTCAGTCAAGAATGAAACCTAAACCAACAACTCATAAAGTAAAAATAAGGGAAGCCAAGGCATCAAATTCTGAAGTCTAACTTACGACCCATGTCTTCTTTTTGTAGTTCTAATCAGGTTAATGGAAGCAAGAACAAGAAGGTCTGAAGTCGGGCAGAAATCATATGCCTTATTGTTTGCACTTCCTTTGTCCTAACTAGAACCAGAAGCAGAAGTCCGGGGATGCAAGCTTAACTTTAGAAATTGCCACCTTGGCTTGATCCCTTATTTTTACTTCAGGAGTTGTTGGTTCAGGTATTGTTCCTGACCAAAAATCTTACTACCATCGATGCTTTCAAAGCTTCAAACTTAGAGTTCTGATCCTGTGCTTTGTGGGTCATCACTCAAGACACAGTAGCTAGTCATAGTTCTCTAGCAAAGTGCATAGCTCAAGACCACTTCACCATTTTTCTTTTCAAAATGGACTAATGGATTTTCATTTTTGGATACACTTTCACATTTGCTGCTTATTAAATTTTTTTATTTTTCATGTCAATTTCATTAGCTAGATTCACTACACATTCCTTCCTACCATGCGTTTCTTCTTTAATAAGGTATGACTTGATATATGTTCTTCCCAACCTCCGCTTTCCCACAAAGGTATTCTCCCAAGTACTTTCTTTTTTATAATAGTCTCCTCGAGAAACCCATCCATATAAATTTGGACCAGGGGAATTTCTATTGGTTTTTAATTCTTGTTTCTAGCAGTGCGGGGCTTTGGATGCCTTTCAAAAGTCCATTGAACCCTTAAAATTGGTCCAATTACTATAGAATATTTACACTACCACCAATAACTTGAACACTTCTCCAAACTTGACACATAAACATTAGAAAAATCTTCATTAAACTGTAACAGGGTATCGACACCACCTAGTTGGTCCCTCAGCCTTATCAGTTCAAACCTAACTATCTTAACTGTAAAATGCAATATCATGTTTGAATGATTAACGCCTAATAGGTAAAGAACAAACATTCACAAAATTAGTGTACTGTATGTGTTCTTTCATGAAAGGTTGATCAGTAATACATTCATCCCACATATGAAGTGGTTCCATTTGCAAGCAACTTATTCCTCCGAACCCATCTTACATTAGCCTTTAATGCTGGTTGGGCAAAAATTGATCTACTTTCACTTTATTTTATCCGCAAACAAGAGAAAAACATTTCATATCAAATAAAAGAAGAACAAAAAGAACATTACAATTGATGTCTACATAATTTTAAAAAAGGGTAACACAAAGTTGAATGAATACAACACATTACAACAAGAGATCTAACAGATGACCAATCTGTTGCAACAAATTCCCCATCCATTCAACAGATGAGTCAACTATTGCAATAGGCGACACATCTGTGGCAATAGATGGCTAACATATTGCAACAGATGGGTCATCTATTAGAATAAATAAAACTAGCCTTGTTACTAGTTTGATTTCTTCCAACAGTTGCTCCATTTGTTGCAACAGATGATTCATCAGTTGCAATAGTTGGGAAATCTGTTGCAATACCACCAACACCAACAAAAACATCAACAACAACATCAATAATAAAGAAATAAAACTATATGTTCCAACACCAATAAAAACACATCTTCCAACAACACCAACACCACCAACAACAGCACCACCAACAAACAAACAAACAAAAGACATAAAAAATGATACTGACAATAAGGCTTTTTAAGTTCTCCCAACAGATGATTTTTTTCACATATTTTAATAAAAATAATGGTTCATTCATTCAAGACATAAAAATCACCTTTTGTTTAATTTTCCCAATTAAATAGGTTCTTGGTAATGCATAAATAAATAAAAACAATAGATGTAATTATCTAATTTAAATAATATACAAAGAAGAAGACTAGAAGGAAGGAGCAATAGAGAACCATACCTTCAATGTCAAACAAGCAAAGGAATTAGAACACCCATTTCAGTCGAGAAAATATATAGACCAATTGAGATCTGAAAGGATCCTCGTGCAAAAGAGTAGAGAAAAGAGAAGAAAAAATGAGACGATTGTGATTACCCTAAAGAGGAGAGAGAAAAAATTCTGATCTAAAAGAAAAAAGAGAGATAAATTAATTTATGGCTGGAGAAGAGAGAATTTGAATTATAGAGATGGGTTTTAAATATTCATTAATAACTTTTGAGGGAAACGAGGAGACGGTGAAATTGTAAAGACAATATAAAACTATTCAAGGAGAAGATTTTTGAGTTATCCAAGTAGTACTATTTTTTACCACCATAGTGTTTTATCTTTTTTATCTTGGACAAGAAATTGCTTTAAATAAAAAAACATCTTAAAAATATAAGTCATTGTTGCAACAGATATCTATTTTTGTATAATGATTTCCAATAGCTCAATTATCTATCACCACAGATGGCAACGTCAATTTATTAATTTTCAACAGATATGTAATCTGTTACAATAGATTCATTTATCTGTTTGATAAATTCCAACAGATAAGTCATTTGTTACAACAGGTTGAACATTTATTTTAATACAATTTTAAATGAGTTCATATGTGCAACTACAACTTCAATTAGTTCAGCTACAACTAGGGATGAATTTATTGGGTCAACTATATTGCATGATGTTGGTATTTCATTTCTCCTGACTTGAGTCATCAATTGACCAATCTGAGTTGAAACGATTCATATTACCTTATTATTTGAAATATCTAAATTGATTTAGCTACAACTAGGGATAAGTTTAAAGGGTCAACAATATTGCATGATATTGGTATTATGTTTCTTCTGACCTGAGTCATCAATCAACCTATCTGAGTTGAAATGATTCATATTACATTATTATTTGAAATACCTAAATTGGTTTAGCTACCACTAGGGATGGGATGATAGGGTCAACTATATTGCATGGTATTTGTATTGCATTTCTCCTGATCTGAGTCGTCAATCGACCAATATGAGTTGAAATGATTCATATTACCTAGTTATTTGAAAAAAAACTAAATTGGTTTAGCTAAAATTAGGGATGAGTTCATAGGGTCAACTATATTGCATAATGTTGGTATTGCTTTCCTCTTGACCTGAGTCGTCAATCGACCAATCTGAGTTTAAATAATTCATATGACCTCGTTATTTGAAATACCTAAATTGGTTTAGCTAAAACTAGGGATGAGTTCATAGGGTCAACCATATCGTATGATGTTTGTATTACATTCCTCCTTACCTGAGTTGTCAATTGACCAATCTGAGTTGAAATGATTCATATTACCTAGTTATTTGAAATACCTAAATTGCTTTAGCTACAACTAGGGATGAGTTCATAGGGTCAACTATATTTTGTGATGTTGGTATTGTATTCCTCCTGACCTGAGTCATTGACCTGAGTTGTCAATCGACCAATCTGAGTTAAAATGATTCGTATTACCTTGTTATTTGAAATACCTAAATTGTCTTAGCTAAAACTGGGGATGAGTTCATATGGTCAACCCTATTGCATGATGTTGGTATTGTGTTCCTCCTTACCTAAGTCGTCAATCGACCAATCTTAGTTGAAACGATTTATATTACTTTGTTATATCAAGTACCTGAATTGGTTTAGCTACAACTAGGGATGGGTTTCATAGGGTCAACTATATTACATAATATTGGTGTTGCGTTTCTCCTGATCTGAGTCGTCAATCGACCAATCTGAGTTGAAATGATTCATATTACCTTGTTATTTGAAATAACTAAATTGGTTTAGCAATGACCAGGGAGTAGTTCATAGTTTCAACTATATTGCATGATCTTTTTATTGCATTCCTCCTACCTGATTTGTCAATTGACCAATTTGAGTTAAAAAAAATATACTACCTTGTTATTTGAAATGCCTAAATTTGTTTAGCTAAAACTAGGGATGAGTTCATATGATTAACTCTATTGCATGATATTGATATTGTGTTCATCCTGGCCTAAGTTTTCAATTGACCAATCTGAGTTGAAAATATTCATATTACCTTATTATTTGAAATTCCTAAATTGGTTCAGCTACAATTAGGGATGAGTTCATAGGGTCAACTATATTGCATAATATTGGCATTGTGTTCCACTTGACCTGAGTCGTCAATCGACCAATCTGAGTTGAAATAATTCATATTATCTTGTTATTTGAAATACCTAAATCGGTTTAGCTATAACTAGGGATGAATTCATAGGGTCAACTATATTGCATGATGTTGGTATTGTGCTCCTCCTGACCTGACTCGTCAATCGACCAATCTGAGTTGAAATGATTCATACTACCTTGTTATTTGAAATACCAAAATAATTTTAGGTACAACTAGGGATGAGTTCATAGGGCTAACTATATTGTATGAAGTTGGTATTGCGTTTCTCCTTACCTAAGTCGTCAATCGACCAATCTGAGTTAAAAAAATCATATTACCTTATTTTTTGAAATACCTAAATTAGTTTAGCTAAAACTAGGGATAAGTTCATAGGGTCAACTATATTGCATGATGTTGGTTTTGTGTTCCACCTGACCTGAGTCATTAATCGACCAATCTGAGTTGAAATGATTCATATTATCTTATTATTTCAAATACCTAAATTGGTATAACTACAATTAAGGATGAGTTTATAGGGTCAACTATATTACATTATATTGGTATTACATTCCTCCTAACCTGAGTCATCAATCAACCAATCTGAGTTGAAATGATTCATATTACCTTTTTATTTGAAATACCTGAATCAATTTAACTATGTAATGACCCGGGACCCCCTAGTTGTTACATGGTGCTCACAACCCCGAAGAACCATAAGCTAACCCTTGAATGATATATACTGTGAGCAGTAAATAATAACACTGTAATTAATGTGGAAAATGGGCTGAAATACCATAAGGTTCAAAACATCTAAAATACTGATAAATAACACATTTGATAAAAATTAAACACTATCTAAAAACTAGTCTGAAAAGCCTCTAACTAAATCCGTCTGAAAGTGGAGTTGCTTGGAAAATCCCCTAACTAAATCCATTAACTAAACTAATACATCGATGAAAAATATGAAATAGTATAATATCCTCAAATAATGAGGACTCACTGCTAAATCTACTGCTGCTGGCTGAACCTGAATCTACTATGCGTGATCGAGAACCTGAGCGTCCGAACCTATGATATGAAACATCATAGCACAGAAAAGTATATGTCAGTACGTGGGAATGTACTGGTATGCTAGATGAGGTAAGGCTGAATTCAATGGTTTATATGCAAGAGAATATAACTGACTGAATGAGAATAGTTGAACATGAGAGTACGTGGAGAATCTGAGAATACATTAAATACTGAGAATGCAATCTACGCATAAACATATATATATATATATATATATATATAAAATAACTGAGTTTTTCTTACACTAAGTATTGAATTCTAATAACCGATTAAATGATACTGATTGACTATATCTGACAATCCTAATTCTGTAAAACTAAGCTGAGTTCTGAACTGAAGACTAAAACTGAGACTTAAACTACGGGAGGTAATCATCTAAAGGATATGCCCCTCTCTGAATTGATTGGGGTCCAACCTGTAACCCCAACTGAAAGGGTGCTAATACCGTGCCACGGGTACTAACACTAGAAAAGCAAGATGCCAAGTCTAACTAACGGGTGACACCTAGGCAGAGCCAAGCCTAATTTGATGGGTGACCCCTGGGAGGTAGCCAAGCCTAGTCTGACGGGTGACTCTTCATCCTGCGCTAGCTACGTAGTTATGGAGTTCAGGGATTGCTACTAATGACTCTGCTTATTTGATGGGGAAGCCATCATCCGTGTTCTTGCTCGGTGCTGAATCCTACTCCTAACTAAAAAACACTGAACTGATATGCTAGACTGGACTGGATTGACACTGAGTTTACTGAGTTTTACTAAGTTCTGTATTTGACTGAGTTCTACTGAGTTTTGTAACAAACTAAGAGTACTGATCATGACATGACTGATATAATTCTGTAACTAACACTAGCTCTAGGTAAACAGTTGTAATACCCCAAAAAAATTTTCGTTGAAATTTTATGTGTAAACGTGTTGGGTTCTATCTTCTAGAATGAATTATAAATTTTTCATGCAAAATGTATTAGATTATGATCCACCATTGCGAAGAGTATCGAATAGGCTTTCTAATGATATGTGGATCATCCAAAACGAACACCTGAACGACGAGTTATGAACATTTAGATTGAATCATGAATAGTTATGAACAGTAAAACGTGCAGGAAAAAGTCCTAAGGCCTGGCGTATTTTTTCTCCAACTTTAAATGATCATAACTCCTTGTACATAATGATCTAGGTGATCTACTATATATCAACAGAAATATCTATAAGTCCTCTTTCTAATGAAATTGGTTTCATCTAATTTTTCTATCGGAGCAAAAAGTTATGGTCGATCTACTTCAGCCTACCAAAAATGAATTTTTGGGTCAACTTCAAACAATCATAACTCCTCGTACACAATGATCTAGGTGAGATACTATATGTCAATGGAAATATATAAGAGTCCTCTTTCTAATCAAATTGGTTTCATCCAATTTGAATATCGGAGTAAAATGTTATGGTTAATCTACTTCAGACTGTCAAAATAGTCCACCAAAGAATAGATTTGAGATTTTTTTTTTATTTTTAGCGGCGTTTTGGTCATTCCCCCTCACCCAAAATCCATCCAAACCCTATATTAAAGCCTATTAGAAGCACTATATATTATATTTCATCAAATTCCCTCAAAAAGAAAACCCTAAGCTCCTACATTCAACTTCAAGAACCTTCAAAGTTCACTATTAATTCTGCAAATTTATTCAAGATTCTAAGTTCCTAGTTCAAGAACTCCAAGAACCATCATTCAAAGGCACGATTAACATCTCAAAAATAAGTATCGATCTAAAGTTCATCATTCAAGGTATGTGGGGTTTTTCAACAAGAACTCTCTTTCGTTCTTGTGCCCAAAAGTAATTTTCTTTACAAAGGCATGATTTTTATTTGATTTTTATGAATTTGAAGCATGAACCCATATCTTATGATGATTATTATGAAATCTTGATGTTTATGATTTTGAAAGATGAATTTATATGTGTGGTGATATAAAGCATGAATCATGAATGATATTTATCATGATTTTGATATTTGGGTCGTGAAACCCCATTGGAAATTATGGTTTTTGTTTAGAAAGTGTCTGTTATAAGTATGTTGATGTTGAATATTTGAGATATTTTGAATGATTTAAGCTTTTGGTCTTAATAGAATTGTTTTGAACTCGAGTGTGAAAGAAATCCACTACGTGGTTGATTTTGATAGATGGGAAGCATGATGGCTCCCAATGTATATTTACATATTACTGAAATTGTTTTGTTGTGAATTGTCTTTGAAATGATCTGAGCTAAGTCCGGGAGAAATCTTTAGCAGTGAGTGGGAGGTATAAAGCGACCTTACTTCCCTAGAACTACATGCCCCCATAGGAGTGAGCCTAAGGCTGATTTATATAGTGATCACTAGTTTGTGTGGATTTGATATTGATAGTCCTACTCCAATGGCAAGGATAGGACGGCTCTCCCCAACGTGGGTTGTACGTTGGACTCCATGTAGCTCACATGGTTTATGTCGGTTATAGGATCTCCCAGTGTGTGTGTGTTTTATTGTGTCTATGGCGAATGGTGAAGCGATTTGAAAGTGGAATTGTGAAAGTTATTCTTTCGAAAGATTTAAATGATATTTACATTATGAGAATTGATATCAGATATGAGAGTCATCTTTGTAATGAAATTAGTTTCATCCGATTTGAATATCAGAGTAAAATGTTATGGTTGATCTACTTCAGACTATCAAAACAGTCCACCAGAGGACAGATTCGAGATTTTTTTTTATTTTTAGGGGCGTTTTGGTCATTCTCCCTCACCCAAAATCCATCCAAACCCTATATTAAAGCCTATTAGAAGCATTATATATTATATTTCATCAAACGCCCTCAAAAATAAAACCCTAAGCTCTTACATACAACTTCAAGAACCTCCAAAGTTCACCATTAATTTTGCAAATTTATTCAAGATTCCAAGTTCCTAGTTCAAGAGCTACAAGAACCATCATTCAAAGGCACGATTAACATCCCAAAAACAAGTATCATCTAAAGTTCATCATTCAAGGTATGTGGGGTTTTTCAATAAGATCTCTCTTTCGTTCTTGTGCCCAAAAGTAATTTTCTTTACAAAGGCATGATTTTTATTTGATTTTTATGAATTTGAAGCATGAACCCATATCTTATGATGATTATTATGAAATATTGATGTTTATGATTTTGAAAGATGAATTTACATGTGTGGTGATATAAAGCATGAATCTTAAATGATATTTATCATGATTTTAATATATGGGTCGTGAATCCCCATTGGAAATTATGGTTTTTTTTTTGAGAAAGTGTGTGTTATAAGCACGTTGATGTTGAATATTTGAGATATTTTGAATGATTTAACCTTTTGGTCTTAATGGAGTTGTTTTGAACTCGAGTGTGAAAGAAATCCACAACATGGGTGATTTTGATAGATGGGAAGCATGATGGCTCCCGATGTATATTTATATATTACTAAAATTGTTTTGTTATAGATTGTCTTTGAAATGATCTGAGCTAAGTTCGGGAGAAATCTATAGCACCGAGTGGGAGGGATAAAGTGACCTTACTTCCCTAGAACTATGTGCCCTTGTAAGAGTGAGCCTGAGGCTGATTTATATAGTTATCACTAATTTGTATGGATTTGATATCGATAGTCCTACTTTGATAGAAAGGATAGGACGGCTCTCCCCAACGTGGGTTGTACATTGGACTCCATGTAGCTCACATGGTTTATGTTGGTTATAGGATCTCCTAGTGTGTGTATGTTTCCATGTGTCAATGGTGAATGGTGAAGCGATTTGAAAGTGGAATTGTGAAAGTTATTCTTTCAAAAGATTTAAATGATATTTACATTATGAGAATTGATATTCTTGATGAACTGAAAGTGATTGACAAATTATATGATGACTCATATGTGTTATTGTACTTATTTCATCCTCTCATGATTATGATGATTTTCTTTAGGCTATGTGAGCCTTTCATACATCCTGCATATTTCTTATAAATATTTATGATAATGTTTATACAACTACATATACCCGCATATACTCGGTTCCTTTCCATAGTACTGACCCACATCTTCAGATATGGGCTGGATTTTCTTGGAATGTAGGTTCAGGTGCTCAGTTCCAAGTTCGACAGTGATTCTTCAGGCACGGTATTCTACATCCTCTATTGTGGTGAGTCCTTATGTTTCGAGGACGTGATGTCTGATGTTGGTTTCACGGCATTGTTTACATTTGATAACTGAGTATGAGTCAGTTGGGGCATGTCTCAATGGCTCACTAGTTTTATTGATTTTCTTAGAGGCTTATCAGACTAGTATAGATGTTGGGAGTTGACTAATAAGTTGTATTTTGTTATCTTTCTGAAATTCTTTTATTCTTGGATGATGATTACTCTATTAATATTTTAGGGTTATTTATGAAAACCCCATTGATTTGTGTTGAACTGAATGAAAATGGCTCAAAGGGTTAGCTTGGGGCTACTCGTAGCCTCAAGAACCGTGTGACACTCCGGGATCTATTTTTAGGGGCGTTACAAACTTGGTATCAGAGCCTAAGGTTTTAAGGTGTCCTAGGGAGTCTGACAAGCCACGTTTAGTAGAGTATTGATCATCGATGTAGCATGCCACATCTATGAGCACGAGGCTACTAGACGTTTTAGGAAAAAATATGATTTTTTCTTTCAAAAGTCTATCGTGCTTAAAGTGTCTCTCTCTGCTATTGATTCATGTTTTTCTCTTTCAGAAATATACCTCCATGTCGAGCGAGAAGAAATAATGATGGTCAGCAACCTCAACCCACTGACCCATTGAATAAAAATGTGTCTTATGCTAAATTTTGGGCAGCCTTTTAGGAGTTAGCCCAAGCTGTTACTCCAAATGTTCAGGCTAACCCGGCCCCAGCTCCACAGAAATAAGGAGGTAATTCAGCTTCTGCCAAGATTTGTGACTTCATGCGGATGAATCCGCTAGAATTCTATAGGTCCAAGTCTGATAAGGATCCACGATTGTTTTTAGAGGAGGTTCAGAAGATTACTCGGTGATGCATGTATCTGAGTAACATAGTGTGGAGTTGGCTATGTATAGGTTGAAAGACCTTGCTTATGACTGGGTTGTTGCTTGGAGGAAAGGTAGAGGTGAGGAAGCTTTCCCTATAACTTGGCAAGAGTTCTAGGATGCATTCTTAGATAAGTTTTTCCCTTTGGAGATGAGGGAAGTGAAGGTGGAAGAGTTTATGAACCTATGACAGGGCTCTATGACTGTTGGGGAGTACTGTCTAAAGTTCAATCAGATGGAAAAGTATGTTCCTGACTTAGTGGATGATAATTGGGCTAGTATGAGAAAGTTTGTGACTGGAGTGTCTAGTTATGTGGTTAAGGAGTGTAGGTCATCTATGTTGAATAGTGAGATAAATCTTTCTAGGATGATGACTCATGCCCAACAGATTGAGGCAGACAAGATTAAGGAGAAAGATAGAATGAGAGGGAATAAGAAAGCTAGGTCCGAGCAGCACGGATAGGGTCAGACTAGATCGTAGGGAGGGAGTCTCCCTCAGTATCAGGATTATTCGTCTATGCCAGCACCGTCATCTACTAGTGCTCCCATGCCTAGAGGTAGGCAGGAGCAAGGTACTAGGACATATGCATCCAGGTCCTAGTATAGTACTGGCAGTAAGTCAAATTGTCCCCTGTGTCCTAAGTGTGGTAGGGCTCATTTGGGTGAGTGTTGGGGTGAGAAGAGGGGTTGTTTCCGGTATGGTGGCATGGGTCACAGAGTTAGATATTGTCCACAGGATAGACAAGGGCGTCGTGACTATCGCCCTCAGACCCAGACTCAGAATGTTAGTGCTCCAGTTCCAGCGACTCGCCTAACCCCAGCTCAGGGCGCCTCTTCTAGCAATGCTGGCGGGTAGTACCAGAATAGATTCTATGATTTACCATCCTGCCAGGAATAAGAGGACTCTCCGATGTTGTTACTGGTATGCTTCGTATATTTCAGTTTGATGTGTATACTTTGTTGGATCCTGGATCCTGTTTCTCATATGTTACACCTTTGATTGCTGTGAATTTTGAAATGAGTCCTGAGATTATTCCTGAGCCTATCCTAGTTTCTACCCAGTGGGTGATTCTTTTGTAGCCCAGAAAGTGTATAAAAAGTGTCTTGTTATCGTTCTTCATAGAGTCTTGTTGGCTGATCTGATTGAGTTAGACATGGTAGATTTTGATGTGATTCTGGATATGGACTGGCTGTATTCTTCTTATGCCTCTATTGATTGGCGAACCCGAGTGGTCAAATTTCAATTTTTGGGTGCATCCATGTTTGAGTGGTTTGAGAATTCTGTGTCACCCAAGAGTCTTTTTATCTCTTACCTCAAAGCAAAAAAGATTATTTCCAAGGGGTGTATTTACCATTTGGTTAGAGTCAAAGACACTAAGTCTAAGACTCCAACTCTCCAGTCTGTTAACATCGTCAATGAGCTTTCTGATATCTTTCCGGATGATCTCCCAGGGATACCTCCTGATAGAGAGATAGAGTTTGGGATTGATCTTCTTCCCGATACTCAGCCCATTTCTATTCCTTCTTTCCGTATGGGCCCTGCAGAACTTAAGGAGTTGAAAGAACAACTTAAAGATCTACTAGATAAAGGTTTCATAAGGTCCAGTGCTTCTCCTTGGGGTGCTCTTATGTTGTTTGTGAGAAAGAAAGATGGCTCTTTACGTATGTGCATTGATTACCGCCAACTGAATAAAGTCACCATAAAAAATAAGTACCTTCTTCCGAGAATAGATGATTTGTTTGACCAATTGCAAGGTGCAAGTTATTTCTCAAAGATAGACTTTGTTCCGTCTATCATCAACTCAAAGTTAGGGAGTGTGACATCCCGAAAACCTCTTTCCAAACTTGTTATGGCCATTTTGAGTTTCTTGTTATGTCTATTGGGTTAACTAATGCCCCAGCAGCTTTCATGGACCTCATGAATCAAGTGTTTAGATCATATTTGGATATGTTTGTCATAGTGTTCATCGATGATATACTGGTGTACTCTCGTAGTGAGAATGAACATTCTAATCATCTCTGAACTGTCTTGCAAACCCTTAAAGATCACAAGTTGTTTTCCAAGTTTAGTAAGTGTAAGTTTTAGCTTAGGTCAGTTGCTTTTCTGGGTCATATCATTTCTTCTGAGGGTATTAGAGTTGATCCCCAAAAGACCGAAGCTGTTAGAAATTGGCCTAGACCTATTTCTCCAACTGATATCCAAAGTTTCTTAGGTTTACCTGGCCATTACCGCTAGTTTGTTGAGGGTTTCTCCTCTATAGCGTCTCCTATGACTCAGTTGACCCCAAAGAAAGTAAAGTTCTTGTGGTTCGAATCTTGTGAGAAGAGTTTTCAGGAGTTGAAGACTCGACTCACTTCAGCCCCTGTTTTGACTTTGTCTGATGGTGTTGATAGTTGTGTGGTATACTGTGATGCTTCGAGAGTTGGGTTGGGTTGCGTATTGATGCAGAAGGGTATGGTGATGGCTTATGCTTCTAGACAGTTGAAACCCCATGATAAAAATTACCCCCTCCCCATGACCTTGAGTTGGCTACTGTTGTGTTTGCTTTGAAAATCTGGAGACACTATTTGTATGGTGTCCATGTTGATGTTTTCACTGATCATAAGAGTCTGCAGTATGTGTTTACCCAGAGAGAATTGAATCTTAGGCAGAGATGATGGTTAGAATTGTTAAAGGACTATGATATGAGTGTGTTGTACCATCCGGGCAAGGCCAATGTTGTGGTGGATGCCCAAAGTAGAGTGTCCATGGGTAGTGTTTTGCATGTTGTAGAAGGTAAGAAAGAGTTGGCTCGTGATGTACATCATTTAACTAGATTGGGGGTTAGGATCTTTGACTCTGCTGAAGGTAGTATAGGGGTTCAGAGTAGTTTCGAATCCTTCTTGGTTTCGGAAGTGAAGGAAAAGCAATACTTAGATTCTAGTTTGGTCAGACTGAAGGAGTCAGTCAAGGACCAAAAAGTAGAGGTTTTCTCCTAAGGGAGATAGTATGTTGAGATTGCAGGGTAGATTGTATGTCCCGAATGTTGATGATCTGAGATAGAGGATTAAGGCTAAAGCGCATGGGGCACGATATTCTATTTATCCTGGTGCCACTAAGATGTACCAAGACTTGCCGGAAATCTATTGGTGGAGTGGTATGATAAAAGATATAGCAGCATTTGTAGCTAAGTGTGCAACATGCCAACAGGTTAAGGTTGAACACTTACAACCTGGTGGTATGATGCAAGAGTTTAGTATTCCCACCTGGAACTGGGAAGAGATAAATATGGACTTCGTGATTGGTTTACCTCCTTCCCGATGCCATCATGATTCCATTTGGGTTGTGGTTGATAGGTTGACTAAGTCTGCTCATTTCTTGCCTGTTCATACTTCATATACCGCTGAGGATTACGCTAGATTGTATATCCTAGAGCTAGTCAGACTGCATGAAGTTCCCTTGTCTATCATTTCGGATAGGGGTACTAAGTTCACTTCGCAATTTTGGAAAGCTTTTCAGAAGGGTCTTGGTACCCAAGTGCTTTTGAGTTCTGCTTTTCATCCACAGACTAATGGTCAGGCTGAGTGGACCATCCATACCTTAGAGAATATGTTGAGAGCTTATGCACTTGACTTTAAGGGAAGTTGGGATGATCTCTTACTGTTGATAGAGTTTGCTTACGATAACAGTTTCCACTCTAGTATTGGCATGTCTCTATTTGAAGCCTTATATGAGAGGAAGTGTAGATCACCCATAGGTTGGTTCGAGGTGGGTGAAGCGGTAATGAGTGGTCCTGATTCGGTATTTGAGGCTATGGAAAAAGTTAAGTTGATTAGGGAAAGGTTGAAAACTACGCAGAGTCGTCAGAAGTCATATGCGGATGTTAGAAGGAGAGACCTTGAGTTTGAAGTTGGTTACCTAGTGTATCTCAAAATTTCACCCATGAGAAGGGTGAAGAGATTTGAAAAGAAGGGGAAGCTTAGTGCGCGTTATGTTGGTCCTTACAAAATTCTTAGCCATATTGGTAAGGTAGCTTATGAAGTTGAGTTGCCTTCTGAGTTAACCTCTGTTCATCCAATATTCCATGTCTCCATGCTTAGAAAGCATATTAGTGATGCTGTGGTAGTGGATTCCTCTGTGAGTGCTGACATTCAAGAAAATCTTTCTTTTGATGAGATTCCTATTGAGATTCTTGATTTCAGTGTCCGAAGACTACGGAATAAAGAAGTTCCCTTGGTCAAGGTGTTGTGGCGAAACCAATCTATTGAGGGTGCAACTTTGGAAGCTGAGGCGGATATGCGATCCAAGTACCCGCACCTATTTTCCACAAACTTTGATCAAGCTGAAGGTACCGTTCTTTCCTAAATCATGCACTTTTGATAAAAGTTGCAGCAGTTCAACTGTCATTTATTATGTGTTCAGTTATAGTTTCTTGAATTTATGCATTCTATGTTGCATTCGGAGTGAGAAACGATGTGGTGATGAGTCTAACGAATGGTTTCAGCTGTATGATCTATTCCCTATCCAATCTTGGCATATCTAGAGTCATTCGAGGATGAATATTTCCAAGGGGGAATGATGTAATAGCCCGGGAAATTTTTCGTTGAAATTTTATGCGTAAACATGTTGAGTTCTATCTTCTAGAATAAATTATAAATTTTTTGTGCAAAATGTTTTAGATTATGACCCACCATTGCATAAAGTATCAAATAAGCTTTTCAACGATATGTGGATCATCCAAAATGGACACCCGAGCGATGAGTTATGAACATTCCGATCGAATCGTGAATAGTAGTGAACAATAAAACGTGCAGGAAAAAGTACTGAGGCCTGGCGTATTTTTGCTCTAACTTTAAAGGATCATAACACCTTGTACATAATGATCTGGGTGATCTACTATATATCAACGGAAATCTCTGCGAGTCTTCTTTCTAATGAAATTGGTTTCATCCAATTTGTCTATCGGAACAAAAAGTTATGGTCGATCTACTTCAGCCTATCAACAGTGAATTTTTGAGTCAACTTCAAACGATCATAACTCCTCGTACACAATGATCTGGGTGAGATACTATATATCAATGGAAAGATATGAGAGTCATCTTTCTAATGAAATTAGTTTCATCCAATTCGAATATCAGAGTAAAATGTTATGGTTGATCTACTTCAGACTATCAAAACAGTCCACCAAAGGACAGATTCGAGAATTTTTTTGATTTTTAGGGGCGTTTTGGTCATTCTCCCTCACCCAAAATCTATCCAAACTGTATGTTAGCCTATTAGAAGTATTATATATTATGTTTCATCAAACTCCCTCAAAAATAAAATCCTAAGCTCTTACATCCAACTTCAAGAACCTCCAAAGTTCACCATTAATTCTGCAAATTTATTCAAGATTCCAAGTTCCTAGTTCAAGAACTCCAAGAACCATCACTCAAAGGCACTATTAGCATCTCAAAAACGAGTATCATCTAAAGTTCATCATTCAAGGTATGTGGGGTTTTTCAACAAGAACTCTCTTTCGTTCTTGTGCCCAAAAGTAATTTTCTTTACAAAGGCATGATTTTTATTTGATTTTTACGAATTTGAAGCATGAACCCATATCTTATGATGATTATTATGAAATCTTGATGTTTATGATTTTGAAAGATGAATTTACATGTGTGGTGATATAAAGCATGAATCTTAAATGATATTTATCATGATTTTGATATTTGGGTCGTGAATCTCCATTGGAAATTGTGGGTTTTTTTGAGAAAATGTGTGTTATAAGCACGTTGATGTTGAATATTTGAGATATTTTGAATGATTTAACCTTTTGGTCTTAATGGAGTTGTTTTGAACTCGAGTGTGAAAGAAATCCACAACGTGAGTGATTTTGATAGACGGGAAGCATGATGGCTCCCGATGTATATTTATATATTACTGAAATTGTTTTGTTGTGAATTGTCTTTGAAATGATCTGAGCTAAGTCCGGGAGAAATCTTTAGCACCGAGTGGGAGGGATAAAGTGACCTTACTTCCCTAGAACTACGTGCCTCTGTAGGAGTGAGCCTGAGGCTGATTTATATAGTGATCACTAGTTTGTATGGATTTGATATCGATAGTCCTACTTCGATGGAAAGGATAGGACGGCTCTCCCCAACGTGGACTCCATGTAGCTCACATGGTTTATGTTGGTTATAGGATCTCCTAGTGTGTGTGTGTTTCCTTGTGTCTATGGTGAATGGTGAAGCGATTTGAAAGTGGAATTGTGAAAGTTATTCTTTCGAAAGATTTAAATGATATTTACATTATGAGAATTGATATTCTTGATGAACTGAAAGTGATTGACAAATTATATAATGACACACATGTGTTATTGTACTTATTTCATCCTCTCATGATTATGATAATTTTCTTTGGGCTATGTGAGTCTTTCATACATCCTGCATATTTCTTATAAATATTTATGATGATGATGTTTATACAACTGCATATACCCCGATATACTCGGTTTCTTTCCCTGGTACTGACCCACATCTTTGGATGTGGGCTGCATTTTCTTGGAATGTAGGTTCAGGTGCTCATTTCCAGGTTCGATAGTGATTCTTCAGGCATGCTGTTCTACATCCTCTGTTGTGGTGAGTCCTCATGTTACGAGGACGTGATGTCTGATGTTTATTTCATGGAATTATTTACATTTGATAACTGAGTATGAGTCAGTTGGGGCATGTCTCAATGGCTCGCTGATTTTATTGATTTTCTTAGAGGCTTGTCAGACTAGTATAGATGTTGGGAGTTGACTAATAAGTTGTATTTTGTTATCTTTCTGAAATTCTTTTATTCTTGGATGATGATTACTCTGTTGATATTTGAGGGTTATTTATGGAAACACCGTTGATTTGTGTTGAATTGAATAAAAATGGCTCAAAGGGTTAGCTTGGGGCTACTCGTAGCCTCAAGAACCGTGTGACGCTCCGAGACCCATTTTTCGGGGCATTACAAGAGCTAAATTATTGGGTATTAAATACCCACAGGACTCGATAGCATGAGAAGTAAAGCAAAGCATAATCTTGAATAAATATAACAATGTTCAATTGGTCACAATTCATTCATAGACATATCATTAAACACTTGTAATGTATTAACTTGTACATAAATTGGATCACATAATAACATGTCATGCCTTCACCAGTCAATTCACATAAGCATTTTATCAAACACTTGTTGGGTATATGCTTGTACATGATTAATATCTCATAATAACATCTCATGATTTCCCTATCTATTTCACATAGACATTTTAGCAAATACTTGGGGAGCATGAGTATTTCACATGATAATGGTCATCACATAAAAAACATGAATACAGTACTTAATTGCAAATTCAAGGGTTTAGCATATAATTCTTATAATTTCCCCTTAAATACTATTCTATTTTTCATGAATCTTATCATAATCAAGGATTGAAAACAAAATCAACATCATAGATGCATTAATCACTTTATAAATTTAAGGGTCTACCAAGATAATCACATATTTGTTATACATGCTATTCAATTTCACAAAACTTGCATTTAAATCATGGATTGGAACCCAACTAATATTATGAACATGAATTCAATCTAATTCAAACATGGAAATCATAAATACATCATCTTTGTACTTTGAAAAAAGATTTTTAGACTTCATGGGTGAAAGGGACCCATAAATCAACATCTAACATACCTTAATTTGTGAGATTCTTGAAGTTCTTCAGGAATTTCTTGAGCTTGAGCTTGATGTCTTGAACTATGGTTTTCCCCTTTGAGAGAGAATTGGCTTGCTTCTTGAGAAAATAGAGAATCAATGAGTAATTTGTTCTTTTTTAAAGTTTGATTGTGTGTTTAGGTTGACTGGGGGTAAGGGAAAAAAACCTTAGTGCCCTAAAAATTAAAACTCAGAACTGACTAAAAATCCTAATTTTGTATGTTGGCGTGATGTGGCGCTATCGCGTCATGTCACTGGAAACTGACGATTGGGAATTGGGATGACGGAGCAATACGGCACCATTGCGGTGCCTCACTGGTTGCAAATTTTTACTTTGGCGCGAAGCGCCATGATCGCGGAGTCATACTGGAAAATGATAATTGGGAAAAAGGCTAGTGGTGTGACGTGGTGGTATCATGTTCTCTCACTAAAAAGTGACAAATGCCATTTGTACTGCCTCTACGATGTACTGGAGTACCAGGTGGTACACTGTCTTACTAAAATGGCCATAACTCTTCGCTCGGGTGTCGGATTTGGGTAAATTTAATATCGATGGAAAGTTTATTCAATTTCCCACACAACAAAAAGTCAAAATCTTGAAAATTCCACTTTTATAAAAGTGTATTGATCTTTGAAGAAAGTCTTTGACAATTTTTAGGATAAATTTAAGCTAGGTAAAAGTACGGGGTATTACAAGCTACAACTAAGGATGAGTTCATAGGGTCAACTATATTGTATGATGATGGTATTGCATTCCTCTTGACCTGAGTCATCAATCGACCAATCTAAGTTGAAATAATTCATATTACCTTATTATTTGAAATACCTATATTGGTTTTGCTACAACTAGGGATGAGTTCATCGGGTCAACTATATTGCATGATATTGGTATTGCGTTCCTCCTAACCTGAGTCATCAATTGACCAATCTGAGTTGAAATAATTCATATTACATTATTATTTTAAATACCTAAATTGGATTAGATATAACTAGGTATGAGTTCATAATGTCAACGATATTGCATAATGTTGGTATTGTGTTCCTCCTGACCTGAGTCGCCAATCGATAAATTTGAGTTGAAACGATTCATATTACCTAGTTATTTGAAATAATTAAATTGGTTTAGCTATAACTAGGGATGAGTTCATATAGTCAACTATATTGTGTGATATTGGTATTGCGTTCCTCCTGACCTGAGTCATCAATCGACCAATCTGAGTTGAAATAATTCATATTATCTTATTATTTGAAATACCTAAATTGGTTTAGCTAAAACTAAGGATGAGTTCATAGGTTCAACTATATTGCATGATATTCATCTTGCGTTCCTCCTTACCTGAGTTGTTAATTGACCAATCTGAGTTGAAATGATTCATATTACTTCTTTATATAAAGTACCTAAATTGGTTTAGCTACAACTAGGGATGAGCAAATTTTTTGAACAAATTTAATATTTTCAAAACTTGTCATTCTTTTCCAAAATACAAATTAATCCATACAAATCATTCATTTGCGTGAAAAATTTTCATCACTTCAAATCTCAAGTTTTTGCTCTTTTCTATCTCTCGATAATACAAATAATAACTACTCAACATATTGCTCAACCCTTCAACCCTGATCGATTTTTTACCCATTTTTGACTACATAGTTGTTATCTTTTACTTCGTTCTTGCTTGTATCCATTGTTTTCTCTGAATTCGCAAGTAACAGAGTTCGAGCGGAGTTTTATATTTTTTTTCTAAAAATTAGGGCTTTTTAGTTAATGATGAAAAAAGACTTTTAGTTGTATTATCTTCAAGGATGGGTTAACAATTTTCTATTTTGATTGTAAAATCATAGGAAAAAGTCGAGAAAACCCTAATTTTGGTTGAAGTGTTTTGTTAACTGCCATGGTATTGTTGGATAGTGTTTGTGGTGTTGTTGGTGATATTTTGTGTTGGTGTTGGCATTGGTGGTGGTGGTGGTAGTTGTTGTGGTGGTATTGGTGGTGGTGTTTGTGGTCTTGGTGTTGGTATTATAGTATTGGAGGTAGTGTTGATAGTGGTATTTGTATTGGTGGTTTGGTGGTGACATTGGTGGTGTTGGTGGTTGGTGGTGGTGGCATTGGTGGTCGTCGTGGTGGATTTGGTGATGTTGGTAGTCTTGGTGTTGTTATTAGTGGCATTGATGTTGGTGGTGGTGGTGGTATTAGTGGTTTGGTGGTAGTGTTGGTATTGGTGGTTTGGTGTTGATGTTGGTGGTATTGGTGGTATTGGTGGTGATGTTGGTGGCATTGGTAGTGCTTGTGGTAGTAGTTGATGGTGGTGTTGGTGGCATTGGTGGCATTGGTGAAATCATTTGTAATCTATTTTTTTTATGTTGTTTGTAGGTAAGACATGTCTCCCAAAAGAAAACAAAGTAAAAGTGGATCAATTTCTAACCACCTAACAAAAAAGTCTAGAGTACAAATGGATTCAAAGGAGCTTTGTAAACAATCTCAGTTAGGGAAAAGTGAATCTAAAGAAAGATATGAAAATGACGTTAAGATGAGTGGAAAGGGTATGTAGAGAGTGATGAGGAAAATAAAAGTGAGGGGGAAGAAGAAGATAAACAAGAAGAGGAGGAAGAAAAAAGTGAGAAAGAGGATAATGATCAATATGATGATAATGCATCACCAATGAGGTATGAATTATGATAGAAATCCCAGCATAAGCCTGTCAAAACTACTTGCTTTGACAGGTTTCAAGTTACGATGCCGATAGACAATTATCTCTGGGGATATGACAGCTACAAGTTGATTGTCAAAACAATTAATTTATATTGAATAATTATTATGACTTTTTTTTTGTTTGCTTTTTGTTTACATTTTTTAGGTTTAGGCATTTGAAGTCATTCCTTCCCTCTGAAAGCAGGTCAAGGATTACCCAGATGAGGTTTCTCATCCAAGGATCCTTAGGTGGTTGGCAGCAAAGAGCAACACAGGAATTAAGGATGTGCCACCTTTCAAGTAAAATAATTTGACTTAAAGAAAGATATTGAAACAGATATGACATCTGTTGCGAAGATGGGTCATTTGTTGAAACAGATTATCAGTCTGCTGCAACTATTGCAACAAATGGGTAATCTATTGTGACAGATGATTCATATTCACAATAGATTACCCATATGTTTCTTTGGTTCTATGAACCTGACTCAACAGATTACCTATCTACTATAAATTATGCAACAAATAGGTAATTTGATGCGATATATATTTAATCTATTGCCACATATGAATCATCTGTTGCGATAGAAAGATCAGCTATTCTATAAGTTGTCTCTACTAACATGAACCCAACTGACTGCAAATTACTATATGATTTAAATTTATCTGTCTATTTTTTATATGTTGTGTATCAAATGGATCGTGCCTATTGAGTAGGAGTTGGGGATGACTTCTTTTACTACTCTAGGTCTTGTTGACTGTAAATCATTTGACATACTTTATTTTTTTGCCAGTTACTTTAACTGTTTTTTTTGTTTTGTGGGGTTTTCATGTAGTTATTTTTGAGTTGTTACCAAATACTGAGGTTAGAAGGTGTGATGACACATCTGGTCCAAGTGCATTCAAATGTTGAATCAAGTGTGGAATCAGGAGTCAAGTGGTGATACAACAATCCCTGTTACACAAGGAATCAAGAGTCAACTACCTCCTAATAAAGTGAAAATATTGGACAGAAGAAAGGAAGAGTTACAGGTATAGAAGATGCTAGAGAAAGTGGATTAAAAAGGGATAAGAATGCTGGATTTGGGATCTACACAAGTGCAAAGGGCACCAAAAACTGAATGTAAGTTTACATTAATTTTGTTTCATTAAAAAAAAGTAAATGGCTAAGTAAATATACTACAAATGTTGTTCCTTTTTATCTCAAAAAAACTGAACTGGGACATCAAGCCAGAGGATCATACAAACTCGTGCAACTTACAAGGATGAAAGTTCTATAGGATTTGATCTTGATTATAATCCTAGAGGCTTGAGATGGAAAAATAGAGATGCAGTTACCATAAATCAGTTGCAGCAGATGGCAAACAAGAAGAAGAAGAAGAAGTAGTAGCCAAGAAAAAGTTTTTTATGTTGATTATATGTGTATTTTGTTCTAAAATTTGGAGTACCAAACAAACAATTAGTTTTTGTTGTTCCTTTGAATCTGATAGTAATGAATAGAAGTAACAATTAGTTGCTTAGAATAGCGGCCAAATACACATCAAATCAGTACATCTAAACCATCATGAAAACCTATAATTTTGGTACATCACACCAGTAGCAATTACACCATGAAAAGTTCAGCAATTACACTTGAATATCCATGTATTCAACAACACCAAACCAGTAGCAAATATACCACCATAAAAATTTCAGCAATTAGGCTTGAATATCTATGTGCCCAACGACACCCAACCAGTAGTAATAACACCAACAATGTAGTATCTTCTTGCTCAATTTTGTTTCTCTTCAAAAGTCTTGACTTTCTTCAACAAACCCCAGATTACATGATTTGTTTGCGAAGGGTGTCGTTCTTCATACCAATCAAAGTAATCACATCCACCCAATTTCTATAAAAATAAGACTACAATTACAAAATAATTACAAGTCAATAATTAATAAACTATTTAAATAAAAAAATATTACCTTTGAAATCTTACAAATAAAAAACCTACGACCTGGATTTTGTTGAGTCCAAGAAGTCTTTATTAAAGATTTATAACCACACTTACAATATCAAAAATCTTTATCATAAAAAACAGTGAAAGATGAGCTTGACATTGTCAAGCTTAGTTGAAAAAAAAAGATGAAGAAAAAACAAATACAAATAATTTAAAGAATTTGGATAGAGGAAAAAAATGAAGAAGAAGTAGAAGAAGAAGAAGATTTAGGTATTTAGAGTTCAATTTTGGGAAGAAAATGAATATATAAGATGATGAGGGAAAATAATTGTTGGGGGCCAAATCAGATACCAAGTCAGCAAAAATGGGGGTTCAACACGCCTTGCATGCGCGAATAACATACGATCTACCAACAGGGAAAAAAGTGCCAAACTGATGCCTGTTTTAGGTGTTTAAAATGAACACTGTCTGCTTGAGGAGCAAAAGTAAAAGATCGCTTCAACTTTAGGTCCCTGTCGATGGGTTCTACCTTTTTTATTTCAAGTAACTTCACTTTACATGTAGTGGAAATTTTTTATGTCTAATGAAAGTTAGATTTTTTTATAATGCAACAGATTGTCTATCTATTGTAAGCGATATTCTATCTGTTCTAACAAGTAGTTTATCTATTGCAGTAGGTTTGTCATATGGTCCATTATGCCATTGTTTTTATCTAGGTCTATCTGTTGTAATAGTAGGAAGAACTGTTTGATAATTTCTAAGAGATGACCTACATGTTGCATCATATGTCTAAATCTGTTTAATATTTTCCAATAGATATGTAATGACCCTTACGGTCATTTTTCTGTATTTTCATATAATTTTAGTACTATCTAAATGTATCATGCATTATTTTAATTTAATTCGGCATTTGGTAGGAATATAATTTAGTACCCTTCTAGAATATTTTCGGTATACATAAAATTCTTTATGTGACATATATTTATATTACTTTATAATAGATTTTTATAATTTATTATATTTTAAGTGGAGATAGAAATTTTAAAATATTATTATCATATAATAGAGGTTTTGTTAGAAATAATTTTTTATTAATTACGGTATATATAAAATTTTATAATTATTTTACAATGAACCTATGTAATACCCAAGTATATACATAATAGGATTAGATTTATATACAAAACCTCTATTATATGATAATAATATTTTAACATATTTAAATTTACTATCTCCACTTAAAATATAATAAATCACAATAATCTATTATACAGTAATATAAATATATCGTCACATAAAGAATTTTACCTATATCAAAAATATTCTAGAAGGGTACTAAATTATATTCCTACCAAATGCCGAATTAAATTAAAATAATCAACGATATATTTAGATAGTACCAAAATTATTTGAAAATATAGGAAAATGACCGTTAGGGTCATTACAACATCCACTACTAAAAGGACTTTCGTCTACGAAAGTAAAATATAAGGCCATACCTAAAGGCTCGAACAGGTAAGTATACTGGGCGCGCATATCACGCTCGATCTCCCAGGTAGCCTCCTCAACTGGACGGTGACACCACTGAACCTTAACTACTGGAATGTCCCTGGAGCGCAACCGTATGACATTCGTCGCCAACATAGACGTTGGCTCCTATACAAACACCAATCCCTCATCCAACTGAACCGAGTCCCACTGAAGTACCTGACTCATTTGGAATATACTGCCGCAACATAAATACATGAAACACCGGGTGAATGGCTGAGAAAGCAGGTGGCAATGCCAACACATAAGCTACCTTCCTAACTCTCTGTAGGATCTCAAAAGGTCTAATATATCTAGGGCTAAGCTTGTCCCTCCGCCCGAACCTCATCACGCCCTTCATGTGCGATACTCAGAGGAAGACCCTATCACCAACTCTAAAACTCAATGGACAATGTCTGCAATCAATATAACTCCTCTGTCTGCTCTGAGTTGTTCCTACTCTATCTACTCTAGTTAGTCTTTTGCACTCTAGACTGCTTGTGTATACTGTGTAAATTTTAGATTTTTCCTAGTACTCTGGGTATCTGTTAGTAGTAGCTCTAGTACTGACCTTATCAGGTCTTGGGAGGGATTCATTTGTATAGTTGGTCCTTTTTCCTCCTCTTATTTTGATATAATATATATGCTCCCTTCTTAGTTATCACTTTTTATTGTTGTTGTTATCATCATACGTATTCTTTTATTTGGTCTCTACCTACTAGCCCATTACCTACGGTTGGTTGAAGTAGGTGCCATCACAACTTGAGAAAATTGGGTCGTGGCAAGATATGTCGTTTATTGCAACAGATACCTTATCTGTTGCAATATTTGAATCTAGTATTCTATTTCAATTAATAAGTTCAAATCTAAGGATAAAATAAAATTCATAGACAATATAAAATAAATTGAAACCTCGAAATCTTGAAAATTCCATATGGAAGGAATATTATTCATTTTGGAAGCTATCCCTCAACATTCTAGGGACGAATTTAAGCTAGAAAAAATACGGGGTATTACAGGTATATGGCTGAGATTAAAACGAGAGTGTCAACTTACGATTAATCATTACTTTAGGCTTGATCTAATTTCATAAGAAAAGAATGAGAGATTTATGACATGAAAACTCTATGAAACTCGGGGCATTACAACATCTCCCCCTTGGGAGCGTTCGCTCTCGAAAGATACTGATTTGGTTAAAATACTAGGAAAAGATCATGACATAATATTTGAATCTGAAACCGATGTATGATGCATGTACTGAGCTGAATTTTGCAATTTACCTGAATGCGAACAAACTACCTCTTGAAATTACCATACTCACAAACTTTCAGGTAGTGATATCGATGAAAAGCTTATTCAATTTCCCACATAATGGAAAGTTAAAATCTTGAAAATTCCACATGGAATAAATATTATTCATTTTGGATGCTATCCCTCAACATTCTAGGGACAAATTTAAGCTAGGAAAAATATGGGGTATTACAGTTATATGGCTGAGATTGAAACGAGAGTGTCAACTTATGACTAATCATTACTTTAGGCTTGATCTGATTTCATGAGAAAAGAATGAGAAATTTATGACATGAAAACTCCATGAAACTCGGGGCATTACAACATCTCCCCCTTGGGATCGTTCCCCCCCGAATGATACTAATTTGGATAAAATACTAGGAAAAGACTGAGATGATATGCAGGATACTTATGAATTGAATCATGACTTAATATCTGAACCTAAAACTGATGTATGATGCATTTACGAAGCTGAAATTTGCAATTAACCTGGATGTGAACAAACTACCTCTTGAAATGGTCATACTTACAAACTCTCAAGTAGTGATATCGATGGAAAGATTATTCAATTTTCCACATAATGGAAAGTCAAAATCTTGAAAATTCCACATGAAACAAATATAATTCATTTTGGAAGGTATCCCTCAACATTCTAGGGATAAATTTAAGCTAGGAAAAATATGGGGTATTACAGCTATATGGCTTAGATCGAAATGAGAGCGTCAACTTATGACTAACCATTACGTTAGGCTTGATCTAATTTCATGAAGAAAGAAAGAGAGATTTATGACATGAAAACTCTATGAAACTCAAGGCATTACAACATCTCCCCATTGGGATCGTTCAACCCTGAATGATACTGATTTGGATAAAATACAAGGAAAAGACTGAGATGATATGCAGTATACTTATGAATTGAAACATGACTTAATATTTAAATCTGAAACTGATGTATAATGCTTGTACTGAGCTGAATTTTACAATTTACCTAAATGTAAACAAACAACCTCTTGAAATTGCCATACTCACGAACTTTCAAGTAGTGATATCGATGGAAAGGTTAAACAATTTCCCACATAATGGAATGTTAAAATCTTGAAAATTCCACATGGAATAAATATTAGTCATTTTCGATGCTATCCCTCAACATTCTAGGGACAAATTTAAGCTAGAAAAAATATTGGGTATTACAGCTATAAGGCTGAGATCGAAACGAGAGCGTCAACTTATGACTAATCATTACTTTAGGCTTGATCGAATTTCATGAGAAAAAAATAAGAGATTTATGACATGAAAAATCCATGAAACTCAGGGCATTAAAACATCTCCCCATTGGGATCGTTCGCGCACGAATAATACTTATTTGGTTAAAATACTATAAAAAGACTGAGATGATACACAGGAAACTTATGATTGAATCATGACTTAATATCTAAATTTAAAACTGATGTATGATGCATGTACAAAGCCAAATTTTTCAATTTACCTGGATGCGAACAAACTACCCCTTGAGATGGGCATACTCATAAACTTACAGGTAGTGATATCGATGGAAAGCTTATTCAATTTGCCACATTATAAAAAGTTGGAATCTTGAAAATTTCACTTGGAATAAATATTATTCATTTTGGAAGTTATCCCAAAATTCTAGGGACGAATTTAAGCTAGGAAAAATATAGGGTATTACAGCTAATGGCTAAGATCGAAACGAGAGTGTCAACTTATGACTAATCATTAATTTACGATTGATCTGATTTCATGAGAAAAGAATGAGAGATTTATAACATGAAAACTCCATGAAACTCGGGGCATTATAACATCTCCCCCTTGGGATCGTTTGCCCCCGAATGATACTGATTTTGTTAAAATACTAGGAAAAGACTAAAATGATATGCAGGATACTTATGAATTAAATCATGACTTAATATTTGAATTTGAAACTGATGTATGATGCATGTACTAAGCTGAATTTTGAAAAATACCTGGATGTGAACAAACTACCTCCTGAAATGGCTTTACTCACGAACATTCAGGTAATGATATCTATGGAAATCTTATTGAATTTCCCATATAATAGAAAGTCAAAATCTTGAAAATTCCATATGGAATAAATATTATTCACTTAGGAAGCTATCCCTCAACATTCTACGGATAAATTTAAGCTATGAAAAATACGGGGTATTACAGCTATAAGGCAGAGATTGAGACGAGAGGGTCAACTTATGCCTAATCATTACTTTAGGCTTGACTTGACTTCTTGAGAAAGGAATGAGAGATTTATGACATGAAAACTCCATGAATCTTGGGGCATTATAACATCTCTCCCTCAAGATCTTTCGACCACGAATGATTCTAATTTGGTTAAAATACTAGGAAAAGACAGAGATGATACGGAGGATACTTATGAATTAAATCATGACTTAATATCTAAATATGAAACTAATGTATGATACATGTACTGAGCTTAATTTTGTAATTTACCTGGATGCGAACAAACTACCTCTTGAAATATTCATACTCACGAACTTTCAAGTATTGATATCGATGGAAAGCTTATTCAATTTCCCACACAATGGAAAGTCAAGATCTTCAAAATTCCACTTGGAAAAAATATTATTCATTTTGGAAGTTATCCCTCAATATTCTATGGACGAATTTAATCTAGAAAAAATGTGGGGTACAACAGCTATATGGCTGAGATCGAAACGAGAGCGTCAACTTATGACTAATCATTACTTTAGGCGTGATGTGATTTCATGAGAAAAGAATGAGAGATTTATGACATGAAAAATCCATGACACTCGGGACATTACAACATCTCCCCCTTGGGATCGCTCGCCCTCGAATGATACTATTTTACCTAAAATACTCGGAAAAGACTGAGATGTTATGCAAGATACTTATGAATTGAATCATGACATAATATAGAAATTTGAAACCTATGTATGATGCATGTACTGAGCTAAATTTTGTAATTTACCTGGATGCGAACAAACTGCCTCTTGAAATGGCCATACTTATGAACTTTTAGGTAGTGATATCGATGGAAAGCTTATTCAATTTCCCACACAATGGAAAGTCAAGATCTTGAAAATTCCACGTGGAATAAATATTATTCATTTAGGAAGATATCCCTCAACATTTTAGGGATGAATTTAAGCTAGAAAAAATATGGGGTACTATAGCTATATGGCTGATATCGAAACGAGAGCGTCAACTTATGACTAATCATTACTTTAGGCTTGATCTGATTTCAAGAGAAAAGAATGAGAGATTTATGACATGAAAACTCCATGAAACTCGGGGTATTAAAAAATCTCCCCCTTGGGATCGTTCTCCCCCGAATGATACTAGTTTGGTTAAAATACTAGGAAAAGACTGAGATGATACGCAGGAAACTTATGAATTGAGTAATCACTTAATAACTAAATTTGAAACTGATGTATGATGCATGTATTGATCTGAATTTTGCAATTTACCTGGATGCAAACAAACTATATCTTAAAATGGCCATACTCACGAAATTTTAGATAGTGATATCGATGAAAGCTTATTCAATTTTCCACACAATGGAAAGTAGAAATCTTGAAAATTCCACATGGAATTAATATTCTTCATTTTGGAATCTATCCCTTAACATTCTAGGGACGAATTTTATCTAGGAAAAATATGGGGTATTATAGCTATATGGCTGAGATCGAAACGAGAGTGCCAACTTATGACTAATCATTAATTTAGGATTGATTTGATTTCATGTGAAAAGAATGAGATAATTATGACATGAAAACTCCATGAAACTTGGGGCATTATAGAATCTCCCTCTTGGGATTGTTCACTAGCGAATGATTTTGATTTGGTTAAAATACTAGGAAAAGACAGATGATACACAGGATACATATGAATTGAATCATGACTTAATATCTGAATCTAAAACTGATGTATGATGCATGTATTGAGCTGAATTTTGCAATTTACCTGGATGCAAACAAACTACCTCTTGAAATGTCTACACTCACAAACATTCAGGTAGTGATATTGATGGTAAGCTTATTTAATTTCCCACACAATGGAAAGTCAAAATCTTGATAATTCCACATGGAATAAATATTATTCACTTAGGAAGATATCCCTCAACATTCTAGGGATGAATTTAAGCTAGGAAAAATATGGGATACTATAGCTATATGGCTGAGATCAAAATGAGAGAGTCAATTTATGACTAATCATTAATTTAGGCTTGATATGATTTCTTGAGAAAACAATGAGAGATTTATGACATGAAAACTCCATGAATATCGGGGCATTATAATATCTCCCCCTTGGGATCGTTTTCCCCCGAATGATTTTGATTTGGTTAAAATACTAGGAAAAGACTGAGATGATACACAGGATACTTTTGAATTGAATTATGACTTAATATCTGAATCCAAAACTGATGTATGATGCATGTACTGAGCTGAATGTTGCAATTTACCTGGATGCAAACAAAGTACCTCTTGCAATTGGTATACTTACAAACTTTAAGGTAGTGATATTGATAGAAAGCTTATTCAATTTCCCACACATTGGAAAGTCAAAAGACTGAAAATTCCATATGGAATAAATATTATTCATTTTGGAAGCTATCCCTCAACATTCTACGGATGAATTTAAGCTAGGAAAAATCCCGGGTATTACTGGTATATGGCTGAGATCGAAATAAGAGCGTTAACTTATAACTAATCATTAATCTAGGCTTGATCTGATTTCAGGAGAAAAGGATGAGAGATTTATGACATGAAAACTCCATGAAACTCGGGGCATTACAACATCTCCCCCTTGGGATCGTTCGCCCCCGAATGATACTGATTTGATAAAAATACTAGGAAAAGATTGAAATAATGTGCAGGATAATTATGAATTGAATCATGACTTAATATTTGAATCTGAAACTGATGTATGATGCATATACTAAGTAGAATTTTGCAATTTACTTGGATGCAATCAAACTACCCTTTGAAATGGTCATACTCACAAACTTTCAAGTAGTTATATCGATAGAATGCTTATTCAATTTCCCACATAATGGAAAGTAAGAATCTTAAAAATTCTATGTGAAATAAATATTTTTCTTTTTGTAATCTATCCCTCAACATTCTTGGGACAAATACAAGCTTGGAAAAATATGGGGTATTACAATTATATGGCTGAGAATGAAATAAGAGCGTCCACTAATGACTAATCATTACTTTAGGGTTGCTCTGATTTCATGAGAAAAGTATGAGAGATTTATGACATGAAAACTTTATGAAACTAGGGAAAGCATTTCTAGAAAGCATTCCAAAAGGGTCTTGGTACCCAGATCCATCTTAGTACAGCCTTTCATCCTCAGACAGAGGTCAAGCAGAAAAGACCATTTAGACTTTGGAAGATATACTAAGGGCGTGTATAATTGATTTCAAATGTATTTGGGATGACCACTTTCCTTTGGTTGAGTTTGTATACAACGACCGCTATCATTCTAGTATTCTGATGGCTCCATTCAAAGCTCTCTATAGTAGGATATGTAGATCTCTGATTGGTTGGTTCAAATTTAGAGAGGCCTCATCCATAGGACCTGACATGGTATTCGACGCCTTAAAGAATGTTTAGTTAATTAGAGAAAGATTCTGGGCTACTCAGTGCCGATAGAAGTCCTATGCAGATGTTCGTAGAAAGGATCTCGAGTTCGAGATTGGTGACTATGTCTACCTCAAGATCCCTATAATGAAGGGAGTGAAAAGATTTGGCAAGAAGGAAAAGCTTAGTCCTCGATATGTCAGTCCCTTCAAGATTCTCAATTATTTCGGTAAGGTAGCTTATAAGCTCGAATTGCCTTCAGATCTAGCCTCAGTTCATCCAATATTCCATGTGTCTTTGCTCAAGAAATGTGTAGGTGACCCATTAGTCGTAGTCCCTATTTAGAGCATAGATGTTTAGAATAGCCTCTCTTATGAAAAGATTCCAGTCGAAATCCTAGACTATCATACTCGTAGATTAAGGAATAAAGAAGTCTCTCTAGTTAAAGTTCTTTGGCAAAATTAGTCCGTTGAGAGATCTACTTGGGATGCAGATATGCATACCTAGTACCATCACCTTTTCCCCGCCAACTCAGATCAAGATCAACGTAATAGTTCTCCTTAAGCTTACTCAGTTTCATTATTAGTGTGCATCACTAACTTCGTATACCATGATAATCTTGGTATCAAGTACCACCACATATTCAGTCATGCATTCATGTATCAGATCAGTTATATAGTTATGTATCATACATGTATTCTCATTGTAAGAAAACTTGGTTCTTCAGAACTTTCAGTTATGCATTTATGAATCAGTTACGCATGCATCAGATATGCATGTTCAGTATGTTATGTTCAACTAGTCAGTCACGTCCATCATGAGATCATGTTCCAATTATTTATGTTCAGCTCATTGTTTCCTCTCTTAGTCAGTCTCATTCAAGAATGAATGTTCTCAAGGGGGAGATATTGTAACACCCGTTCTTTTTCTTAGCTTAAAAATCATCTGAAGGATATTAGAACTTTCTTTGAAATAAGAATTCATTCTTATACACATGGTATTTCCATAATTTTCACTTCATATCATGTGGAAAATTAAATAATCTTTCCATTGATATATAATTGGCCCAAATCCAACAACCGGGCGAAGAGTTAGGGCCTTTTTAGTTAGACAGTGTTTGACCTGAGCCTTCAGCGCATCGCGGAGATAGCTCAAATGGCAATTGTCGAATTCCAGTATTGCTCTATAATAGTGGTATGTCACACCAAACTTTCAGGTCGTAGACAAGGTGGAAATGTGATAGCTCCACATCGTGCCACTGTACAGTTTCCTAATTGTAAATTTCCAGTGACACGATGCGATAACACCGCGTCGCGCCAAGGGCCCAATTCGGAAAATTTTACTGAAAATTAAATTACGTATCCAGGGTTAAAAGGGTCAATTTTATCCCCCTATATAAGCTTCCAAACACAGCATTTAGCCCTTATTCATCTAAAATATTGATGTTTTTCTCAAATACTCTCAAGAACTCAAGCTAGGGTTTTCATAGAAGGTCTAATTTTAAGAAGGTTCCACCATCAATCTTCACGAAATCATGAACTAAGGTATGCTTAGTGTTCATTCATGGACTCATTTTGTCCATGAAGTCCAAGAATCCCTTTTCTAAACTCAAGTTATGGACTTTCTATATGTTTTCATATTTTGGCTACTCATGTTCATGATTGATAGACGTGAAATTGGATTCTACTCCATGATTGTTGATAGTTTCTATGTGGGTTTAATTACTATAGCCATAGATTCATGCAACCCTAAGATTTAAACCCTTGAATGATGAAATTAGAATTGAACAATGATGTTTACATGTATCATGCTTGTCATATATTTGATTAAATGCCTAGATGAAGGAATATTGTCTAACTAGCATGATATCATGAAATCCCCATGTATGCACAAGATCATGCCTATTACATGTTTGATGAAATGCTCCTATGAAGGTAGTATGTATTATGATGATAGTCAATTCTTTAAGTAAATCATGTTATGTCAGTTTCCTTCTATCTAGTCTTAGGGGTACTTGTACCCGAAATATTAGTTGTATGCCTAGATCCAGTCATGTTTTCATGATACTCTCAGGCAAGCTATGAACTCTTAGACTTCAGATAGTCTTATGACTCAGGAAAAATCTCCATGATCTCATGACTCAGTCAGTTATCAGATATCAGTAGTATTTCGTCAGCCACAAAAATTTAGTAACTCAGCCCATGCTCAGTTCAGTTTAATAAATCATGTTCAGTATCTTTTCAAATGGGAGTAGGAATTAGCACCGAGTGAACCCAAGGATGGGAACTAACCTATGATATGAGGGTGTAAATCTTAGAAGCAATCCTTGCATTCCAGAACTATGTAGCCAGCATAGGTTGAGACATCATAGACTATTATATGAGGGTAGATGAGGTGGCTTAACCTGTTCTGTGAGGGTTCCCACCATTCTCACTAGATTTACCTGTTATGTGTGGATTACTCATATGTTGTCCTTACCAGTGGCACGGTATTGACACCCTTTCGATTAGGGCATAGATTGGACCTCAGCTCAGCTATTATAGCACATTTGGGGTATGTCGGTTAGATACTACTTCCCATAGTTTCATGTTATAGAATCGAGACTGTCAGATACATTCAATCAATCTCAGTAATAGAGCTCAGATAGTTCTTTAGATTTTAGGACAATCAGATACAGTACGAAACTCAGATAGTTCCATCAGATTCAGGACTATTAGCTACAGTCACCCACATTATCAGTTATACTCAGATACAGTCATTCATTTTATCAGTCATGTCATGTTATTAGTATTCAAATTTAGTAATCATGATATCACGTTGTCAGTTATAGTTACGTAATTATGTATGCATTCTCACATTCATATTAAACAATCAGTTAGCTTTAGCATGCATGTGAACCCTTGTATTTAGCCTACCTCACATCTATACTCAGTACATATGTACTGACGCATTCGCGCTATGGTGCTTTTTTTTTATGTTACACCGTAGGTTTAGAGACACGAGTTCCAAATCAGCAGTAGATTCTAGTTTCAACAGTCAAAGTAGAAGTGAGTCCTCATCCTTCGAGGACATAATGATTTTCTATTATCTCACTGATTAGCTTATTAGTTTGAGTTAGTTGGATCCCATCAATCATTGGAACATATAATTTAAAACATGAATCAAAATCTCACAATAACATGGACATGAATTTCAATTAAACTAAATCATTAACATTCATAAATACACAATGATGGATTTTTAAAAGAGATTCTTGAGCTTCATGGGTGAAAGGGACCTATGAATCAACACTTGACATACCTAGGTTGTGAGTTTCTTGAATTTCTTGGACTTAAAGAACTTAGAATCTCTTAGTTTCTTCAATAAGGGTTTGGATCTTGTTCTTGGGGATTATCTTTGAGAAAAACTCTAATTTGATATATGGATAATGAACCTATGACTCTATGTATGATATTATTTGGTATTAGAAAAGGGTGGCAAAAGACCAAAAAGTCCATTTTAAAAATGGCTTAAAATAACTGAATGAAATATGCGACGGTCTGTTGCTGGGTCGACGGTCTATCGGTACTGACCGTCGCACCTGGGCAGAATAGAGGTTCACTGCAACTCCTACGATGGCTTGGGAGATGGTCCATCATTAGCTCGATGGTCCATCGACCTGAGCTATCACTCTTAGGCAGAATGTGGTCTCACTGCCTCCACTGCGATGGTTTGGGAGACGGTCCATCGCTAGCTCAATGGTCCGTTGGCCATCATCATCGCACCTAGGCAATTTTGACTGATTTTTATAAAACATCCATATTTTTTTACTCTGATATCAAATTTGGACAAAATTGGTATCATTGGAAAGAAAACTCAATTTCCCACATGATAAAAAGTTGAAAGTGGGGAAATTCTATCTGATTTAAATATTAATCATTTAGGAAGTCATCACTAACTCTTCTGGAGACTAGATTTGACTTAAAAGAAAAATTGGGGTATTATAATATCTCCCCCTTGGGGACATTCATCCTCGAGTGGGGCTGACTGAGAGGGGAGAAACGAAAGACTGAAGCACATCCTATACATGAATGACTAAAACATGACTCTATGACTAAAATGACTGATAAACTGAATATGTATCATACTAAACATGCATATCTGATGCATGATTATTTGAGTGAACTGATACATAAATGAATGACTGAATATGCAATGGTATTTAATACCAAGTTTAAATGGAATTCTGAACATGAAGTGGATACCAAACTTGTAACTGAAACTTGAACATGAAACTGAAAAGCTTAAGGAGAACTGTAACCTTGGGCTAGATTTGAGTTAGAGGAGAAGAGGTGAGTATACTTAGTACACATGTCTACTTATGCTTCCCAAGTAGCTCTCTTAACAAACTGGTTCTGCCAAAGAATTTTCTCTAGAGGGACTTCTTTGTTTCTCAGTCTGCGAACTTGATAGTCTAGGATTTTGACTGGAATCTATTTATAAGAGAGGTTTTTCTGAACATCTATGCTCTGAATAGGGACTACAACTGTTGGGTCACCTATGCACTTCTTGAGCAAAGAGACATGGAAGATTGGATGAAATGAGGCTAGATCTGAAGGCAATTTGAGCTCATAAGCTACCTTGCCAAAGCAACTGAGAATTTTGAAGGGACCGACATATCGGGGGCTAAGCTTTCCCTTCTTTTCAAATCTCTTCACTCCCTTCATAGGAGAGATCTTTATATAGACATAATCACCAATCTTGAACTCGAGATCCTTTTTACGCATATCTACATAAGACTTCTGTCGGCTCTGAGCAGCCCAGAGTCTTTCTCTGATTAACTGAGCCTTCTCTAAAGCATCGAATACTAAGTCAGGCCCTATAACTGAGGCCTCACTAACTTTGAACCAACTGATTGGAGATCTGCATCTCCTACCATAGAGACCTTCAAATGGAGCCATCCAAATACAGGAAGAATAGTTGTTCTTGTATGCAAACTCAATCAAAGGCAAGTGGTCATCCCAACTACCCTTGAAATCAATTGCACACACCCTTAGCATATCTTCTAAAGTCTGAATGATCCTTTCTGCTTGACTATCTATCTGAGGGTAGAAGGTTGTACTGAGATGAACTTGGGTACCAAGACCCTTTTGGAATGCTTTCCAGAAGTAAAAAGTGAACTGGGTACCTCTGTCTGAGATAATAGATAACGGAATGCTGTGCAATCTGACCAACTCTCTGATATAGAGTTTGGCATAATCCTCAGCTAAATAAGAGGTATGGACTGGAAAAAAATAAGCTTATTTTGCCATCCTATCTACAATGACCCAAACTGAATCATACTGGCAACGAGTACAATGCAAACCCATCACGAAGTCCATGTTCATTTCTTCCCACTTCCAAGTAGGAATACTGAACTCCTGTATGGACCCACTAGGCTTTTGATGCTCTATCTTAACATACTGAAATGTAGAGCACTTAGCTAAAAACTATGCAACATCTCTTTTCATCCCACTCCACTAGTAGATCTCCCGCAAATCGTGGTATATCTTAGTGGCCCCTAGATGAATTGAGTAGGGCGCACTATGCGCTTCTGCAAAAATTCATTGCCTCAAGTGATCTATACCCAAAACATACAATCGACCATAATAATACAATACACCATCTCCCCCTTAGGAGAAAACGTCTAATTTATAATCCTTGACTGACTCTTTTAACTTGACAAGGCTGGGATCTCTATCTTACTTTTCTTTCACCTTAGAAACTAGAGATGATTCTGAACTCCTCTAAACCCATATGTCACACTCCTTTGTATTGACTAACTGAACGTCTAGTCTAGCAAGCTGATGGATTTCCTAAGCTAACTTCTTCTTACTATCCTCAACATGAGAAACACGACCTATAGATAGTCTAATGAGAGAGTCGTCCACAGTATTGGCCTTGCTCGAATGATAAAGGACACTCATGTCATAATCTTTTAAGAGCTTTAACCATCTTCTCTGACGAAGATTGAGATCTTTCTAAGAAAAGACATATTGAAGTCTCTTATGATCTGTGAACAGATCTACATGAACTCCATATAGATTATTCCTCCAAATCTTTACGGCAAATACTATAGCTTCTAACTCAAAATCATGAGTCGAATAATTCTTCTCATGGGGTTTAAGTTTCCTGGAGGCGTAGGCTATGACCTTACCATACTGCATAAGGACACAACCCAAACCTACTCTTGATATATCACAATACACTACGAACCCATCTAGACCATCTGGAAGAGCTAAGACTAAAGCTGAGGTAAGTCAAGTTTTCAACTCCTAAAAACTCTTCTCGCAAGGATCTGACTGCTAAAACTTATCTTTCTTCTGAGTTAATATGGACATAGGGGATGCAATAGAAGAAAATCCCTCAACAAACCGTCTGTAATAGCCAGCCAAACCTAATAAACTCCTGATATCTGATGGAGATAGTTTCTTACTACTTTGGTCTTTTGAGGATCAACTCTAATTCCATCACCAAAAATAATATGACCAAGGAATGCCACTGACCTTAGCCAAAATTTACACTTACTGAATTCGGTGAATAGTTGATGATCTCTGAGGGTCTAAAGTATAATTCTGAGATGGTCTGCATGATCCTGCTTACTGTGGGAGTCAACAAGGATATCATATATGAAGACTATGACAAACATGTCCAAGTACTGCTTGAACATATGGTTCATCAAATCTATGAAAGCTGTTGGGGAATTGGTAAGACCAAAGGACATAACCAAGAATTTGAAGTGACCATACCAAGTATGAAAGGCTATTTTTGGAATGTCACATACTCTCACTTTGAGCAGATGATATCCTGATCTGAGGTCTATCTTAGAAAAATAGTTGGCACCTTGAAGTTGATCGAATAAGTCATCGATTCTAGGAAGTGGATACTTGTTCTTGATCATGACTTTATTGAGCTGATGGTAGTGTATAAACATTCTAAGAGAACCATCTTTCTTTCGCACGAATAAGAATAGTGTGCCATACGGGGTCACACTAGGTCTGATGAATCCCTTATCTAAGAGATCATTCAACTGCTCTTTCAATTCTCTGAGTTCCTCTGGTGCCATTCTATATGGCAAAATAGATATAGGCTGAGTATCTAGAAGAAGATCAATGCTGAAGTCTATTTCCCTTTCAGGAGGAATTCCTAGAAGATCTTCGAGAAAGACTCCAGAATATTCATTCACAACTGGAATGATTCAAGATTGGGAGTTTTAGAACTAGTGTCCTTAACTCAAAAAAGATGATAGACACATCCTATAGGTTTATTTTCCTTGACCGAAGGTAGAAAACAAGTTGACCTCTAAAAGCCGAAGTACTACCCCTCCACTCTTGGATGGGTTGATTTTGAAACTGGAACTAGACTATTCTATTTTTGAAGTCGACTGTGGCATAGAAGGAATGAAGCCAATCCATGCTAAGAATGACATCAAAATTAGTCATCTCTAAGTTGACTAAGTCTACTGAAGTGACTTTCTGAAATATCATAATTAGGCAGTTCCTGTATACCCGTCGGGCTATGATAGTTTTACCTATGGGGGTAGACACTGAAAAGGGCTCTCCTAGAATTTTAGGACTACCTCCAAAATCAACTGCTATATAGGAAGTAATAAAAGACAAGAAAGTTCTTGGATTTAGCAAAGCGGAAAAATGTACATGAAAGATCTGTAATGTACCAGTAACCATATCAGGAGAATTTTCCTAATCTTATTTGAACTAGAGAGAATAAACTCAATTTAGGCATTGCCCACTAGTAGCGCTGGAGGTGGCACCCTGCTGGTTTGGGCGACCAAACTGAGCTGAGGAACGGTTTTGCTGACTCTGAGGACCTGGCTGAGGAAAGTCTTTGACTCTGTGACCAGGCTTGCCACATCTAAAACAAATACCACTACCAGCTCTGCAAATACCCTGATGGTACTTGCCACAAGTCTGGCAAAGTGGATAGGTGTGGGCACTACTAACACTGCCCTGAGACTTAGAGCCTAGCGCTTTATCTTTGTTACCATCTCTGAATCTAGGAGCTATAGCACTAGATAAAGAAGGAGCTGGAACTGCTGACTTAGGATGAAATAGAGAACGGTTTCCTCCTTCTAATTTAGGTTGAGCAAAGTTGAAACTACTTGTCCTTGTTCTCTTATTCTGCTTCTTCCTCATCTTAATCTTTTGCTCCACTATCTGTTGAGCAAGAGTCATAAGCCTGGCTATGTTTATGTCACTATTCAATATCACGGACCTGCACTCATTGACCACACTATGATTCACCCTAGAGACAAACTTACTCATCTTAGCCCTACTATCTGCAACCACATAAGGAGCATATCTGGCTAATTGAGTAAACTAAAGAGAATACTTTTTCACCACCATGTTTCCTTACCTAAGGTTGATAAATTCTAACAAATTATCTTCTCTCGGCTCTAGGGGAAAGAATCCATCAAAGAAAGCAGTAGCAAACTCCTCCCACTAATTAGGCCCTGCATCTACAGCCTTCTCTGACTTTCACAATTTTTATCAAGTATGAGCAATATCCTACAACTGATATGCAGCTAGCTCCACACTCTCACTAGAAGTAACCCCCATGATATCCATAACCTTTTAAACCTGGTCAAGGAATTCCTAAAGGTCCTAGTTTGTCTTAGATCCAAAAAAGAATAGAGGATTCATTCAGGTGAAGTCTCGAATCCTAGCTGCAACTGAATTGGCCACTAGGTTGGCCGGAACGATAGCTGGTCACTCATTCTAAGCAGTAACTGACTAAGAAAAAGTAGTGAATATATCTCTCAACTATGCATGAGAGACGTGTTCACCCCATATTTGAGCTAGGAAAAATATGGGGTATTACAGCTATATGGCTTAGATCGAAATAAGAGCATCAACTTATGACAAATCATTACTTTAGGCTTGATCTGATTTAAAGGAAAAAGAATGAGAGATTTATGACATGAAAATTGCATGAAACTTGGGGCATTACCATATCTCCCCCTTGGGATCGTTCACCCCCGAATGATACTGATTTGCTTAAAATACTAGTAAAATACGAAGATAATATGCAAGAAACTTATGAATTGAATCATGACTTAATATCTAAATCTAAAATTGATGTATGATGCATGTACTGAGCTAAATTTCGTAATTTAACTTGATGCGAACAAACTACCTTTTGAAATAGCCATATTCAGGAACTCTCATGTAGTGATATCGATGGAAAGCTTATCCAATTTCCCACATAATGGAAAGTCAAAATCTTGAAAATTCTACATGGAATAAATATTATTCATTTTGGAAGCTATCCCTCAACATTCTAGGGATGAATTTAAGCTAGAAAATATACAGGGTATTACAGCTATATGGCTGATATCGAAATGAGAGCGTCAACTTATGACTAATCATTACTTTAGTCTTGATCTGATTTCATAAGAAAATAATGAGAGATTTATGACATGAAAATACCGTGAAACTTGGGGTATTACAACATCTCCCCATTGGGATCGTTCACCCCCGAATGATACTGATTTGGTTAAAATACTAGGAAAAGACTAAGTTGATACGCAGGATACTTATGAATTGAATCATGACTTAATATCTGAATCGAAAACTTATGTATGATGCATTGATGTGCTAGATTTTTGTAGCACATTTAAGACTTTTTAACTTGAAATAATTGTAAGTTCTTAAGTAATTATTGGTGTTTTTGATATTATTTCTTAAGATTTTGTTGGAAAGTCAAGATGCGCGGAAATAAATAACAATGGAGCAAAAGAGTAAAATCTGGTACAAGTGAGCTGATATGAGTCTGACAGCATTTCTTACAAGCCGTCAGTGATGTGGTAAGATACTAAAAAAAGGCGTCAGAAAGAATAGTGAAGAAGAGTTATTGGATAAAGGTGATGACATTCTTAATATGTCATCACAAATATGGTAAGCCATCAGAAGATGCCGTCAAGTGGGACTGAACATGGTGAAATAAGTTGAAGGTCTGATGACATTTGCTACACATCGTTACCCCTCTAGTAAGCCATCGGAGGACATCGTCAGAGTGAGGCAGAACAAGTTAAGAAGGCATGACTTCTGACGACATATCTAAGACGCCGTCAGAAGCCTGACGATCAACACCAATATGTCGTCACCTAAATTTGAGCCCAGCTGTGATTTTGTTATTTTATTACCTTAATTAGGCTTTATTATAAATAGCATCTTTTAAGGTTTTTGATTGATTCATAATTCATCTATCAGACAATTAACCTAGGGAAGAGAGGCACGTAACATTGCTCTCTTATATCAATTATTCTTCTTATTTTTATCAACTATTTTTGGGTTTCTACCTTATGATTCAATCAAAGAAACTACTTCTTTTTTTCCATTTATAAGTTATCCTTATCATTGTGAATTCAACTTTTGATTTCGTTTATCAAATCATAAGCGGCTAATTTCATTAGCTGGGGTTATGGGATCCATGGATTAGGGTTTTATATGATACTAGATGTTTAATGGATTCAAAGAGTAGTAGAACATCTTGAAATTCTGTTGTTTCAACTAAAACCTAGTGGTTGCAAACATTAGGTAATGCCTTAGATTTTATTTGCTTCTAACAGAGAAATAGACTAGAGAACGTGAATTATCAATAGGGACTCGGAAGCTACCAAGCTTTTGTTTAATGATTAATATCGTAACTAGATTAATCTACCTGAGATAACATCCTATTGGAAATAGATAGGTTATCTAAGTTTGAGAGAATTAGATAATAAATTGTCTGGTGAGGTCGAGAGATAAGTCAGATAGTATAATTGTCGGGGATATTCTGCTGTTCTAATCATTTCGAAAATCTCTAGAATTACCTAGTATCTGTCATTTCCCGAAACCCTTGGTGAACATAGCTCTGGTTTCCCATTTATATTGACTACAAATATTAATATTGAAGTGACAACATTACGTGATACTTTCAAAAACCCCATCTTAATTTTATATTTTCATATCATTTGTTTGAATTGAACTTGTAGCTATAGCTTCAAATTAGCTTAATCGCCACTCACATTATTCCCTGTGGATTCGACCCCGACTCCAAAGTTGAGTAAATATATTGACGACGACTGCTTTACACTAATTTAAGGTGTAAGTTGAGCGATATCAAAAATGGTACCGTTGACAGGGACCAATTTGGCGTATTGAGTTAGTTTGGAATTTTAGCTTACTTGCTTGAATTCAAACTTGTAAATATTTTTTGTGATTTCCTTTGTTCTTGTGTTAGGTAGATTTTCTTTATTTTTGTTTATTTCTTACTATGGCATCATGGAATGAATGTAAGTTGGATGGTTGGAAATCTTATCTGGATGATCTATGTCCATATTATGATGGACCCCACTTTTGGCAAGATTGTAGATATGCTCCCCGGAGAGAGATGTGTGCACTATCTCCATTCTATCGGGAGTATAATTGTTCTTTATATGGTGGTCAAGATGGACATTAGAGTGATTTCTCAAATTCCCCCTTACCCTATTGTGCTAACCCAAGTTCTAGTTCTTCTTATGAGTATGACAGGTCTTATGGTCAAGAAAGGGAAGAACGCAGCACTGGAAAGAGTGAAATTAAAGCTATGCTTCAACTAATGTTGGATCATATAGACACAACGAATGATACCATATGTGACATATGTCAAGATATTAGGGCATTTAACAAGGGAAGAGAAAGGATAGAAGAAATGGATATCGAGGTTAATTATCCAAAACACTTTTCCACATTATGTTTAGATGATATCTTGTCTGTGGAATTATTTAAAATAATGGAAGAGTGTGAGGATGAAGAGCAAGAATCCAATGTTGATGATGATCTTGATTTTGAGAAACCCTCGGTGATTTCCCAACCAACCAAACCATTCATGAATGAAGATGCCAAGGATGAGGAAATGGCATTAGAGTCAAAGGAAGAAATCAAGCACAATCTTCGTGAAGACTCTAGTCCATTTCAGGGTAAAAATACTAATAGGGAAGTTATTCCGAAATTGATTCTGAAATTGAGGGTTAGTCCTCATTCGAATCACTTTTCGACATTATGCTTAGTGGATGTCATGAAAGTCAAATCAACCAAGAAAATGATGAATTTTGAAAATGAGGAGGAAGATTCCTATATTTTGGAGTTTATCCTTCCAAAAGGGAAGACTACAACCCCAATATTGAAGAACGAGGAGCTTAAAGATCGATGTTCATTTAGTGGCTGTTTAAGATTCTCACCATTGCCAAATGAGCCCACACGAAAGTTTGATATAAAATTGGGCAATCAGTTCAGGTCTTCAAAGTGGCATGATAAAACATTCCTCATCATGCCTCATATTTGCCCAACGTGCCTCGAAGGTGTATTGATCAAAAGTTAGGCCGGCGTTTCAAATCCTCCAAGTGGAGACATAAATAATTATCAACAAGGTATCTTGACAAAGTCTGAGTAGTCAAGATAACTGAGTCGCACCGCAATGTTAAACCAGGTGCTTCTTGGGAGGCAACCCAAGGTAATTTGTTGTTTGTATTCGCATTATATAATTGACATCAGATCTTTGCACCCATGGTGCCACAAGTATGCTTCTAACTCTCTTGTTTTGATTTGACGTATTAGGAACAATGCTTGATATTAAGTTGACAGTGGGGCTACTTGTGGGTGTTGATGTCCTCCTGGAGTTTTTATTGTCGTGCCTCTTTTCCCCAGAGTCTTTTTCCTAGTAGAGCTGACATAATTAGGCGTACTGTGTTTGTTTTGTGATGTTTTATGGTTAACTGGAGAAAAATAAGTATCTAGAGCAGTTGACATATTTTTGTTGATTTTTGAGACTGATAAACACCTCTCCGTTGGTCTGTTTTATAACTGTGTGATATATATTTATGTGTGACCACTGTGCATCTTGTTATAGCATTAATACTAGTGACATGATATCCACTGCTAAACAATTGCATGAACCGGATAGGTAGTAGCTTGTGATTCACCTTTGTGCCATGTATGTGTGAGATACTACTTAGTTCCCTTTGTGTGTTAAATCCAGAACTTGCCCGGTTAGTCTTACCTTGGTTGAAAGATAAGGGGTTAGGAAAGGATCATAGGCCGTTTTGATTTTTAAGTCACCTTTTGCCTAAATGACCTTCCCTATATGTATGATATCTCTAGATCCCTATTTTAAGCCTGAATTGACCATTTCTTTCTATGACACCTATCACCTTCCTGTTTAGATCATAATGAACCTATTTTGGCCCTGGTCCTCCTTAGACACTGTGCCCTAGACTTAGGTAAAAAACATAAGTTGAGGGTGGCTATCATAGGGTTACGTAATGTAAACTAAGTATGAAGAAAGGTAGAATACAAGGAAAAGAATAAGTGAAAAAGAATAAAAAGTTGGGTGGTGTGGAAGAAGAATAAGAAAAGAAAAAGAATGAAAAAAAAAGCCACATCCATCCTGAATAATGTGTGACCAAGGAAAGGAGAAAAAGAAGAAAAAGGTTAATAAGTGAACCCCAAAAGTTAAGGTAGTGCCAAGGAGGCTTAGTCACTCTAAATGCCATTGAATATCATACCAGCCCTTAGCCTACATTTCAAGCCGAAGAAAAGACCTATAGTGATCCTAACTTACATGTCTAGACACCTTGGTAATGAAAATAAGGGCAAGCATATGGTATTTGACATGCATTGATTGGAATTTCTTTCTGAGAGTGAGTGTCTCTTGACCGTCCCCACATTCACATACTTGAGTTCATATATGAGTGAGGAGGGACTTATTTGTTGTAAGGGCACATCGGTTGCATTGCTAGCTGTTTACTTGCTTAGGTAGTGTAACTTGTACATATGCATGATTATTGTTGCTGAATTGATGCCATATCTTGATTCCTTTGGGTCACATTGTTAATCTTCATTGCTATGTACAATTGGATTTATAAGTAATTGAATGTGGAGAGTGGCATGAGTTTTGAGCTAAACTAGATAATCAACTGTGATAGGTATCTTATGTGTCTCTTCAATATTGTAGTATGGTGTTATCTAGTTGCTTGAGGACAAGCAATTGTTTTAAGTTAAGGGTGTTGATGTGCTAGATATTTGTAGCATATTTAAGACTTTTTAACTTGAAATAATCGTAAGTTCTTAAGTACTTATTGGTGTTTTTGATGTTATTTCTTAAGATTTTGTAGGAAAGTCAAGATGCATGGAAATAAATAACAATGGAGCAAAAGAGTAAAATCTGGTACAAGTGAGCTGATATGAGTTTGGCGGTATTTCTTGCAAGCCATTAGAGATGTGGTAAGCTACCAGAAAAAGGCATCAGGAAGAACAGTGAAGAAGAGTTGTTGGATAAAGGTGATGACATTCTCAATATGTCATCACAAGTGTGGTAAGCCGTCAGAAGATGTTGTTAAGTGGGACAGAACATGGTGAAATAAGCTGAAGGTCTGATGACATTTGCTACACGCCGTCACCCCTCTGGTAAGCCATTGGAGGACATCGTCATAGTGAGGCAGAATAGGTTAAGAAGGCACGACTTCTGATGACATATCTGAGACACCGTCAGAAGCCTGACGATCAACACCAATATGTCGTCACATAAATCCAAGCCCAGCTTTGATTTTGCTATTTTATTACCTTAATTCGGCTTTAGTATAAATAGCATCTTTTATGGTTTTTCATAGATTCATAATTCATCTATCAGACAATTAACCTAAGGAATAGAGGCACGTAACATTGCTCTCTTATATCAATTATTCTTCTTGTTTTTATGAACTATTTTTTGGTTTCTACCTTGTGATTCAATCAAAGAAACTACTTGTTGTTTTCCATCTATAAGTTATCCTTATCATTGTGAATTCAACTTTTGATTTCGTTCATCAAATCATAAGCGGCTAATTTCATTAGCCGGGGTTATGGGATCCATGGATTAGGGTTTGATATGATACTAGGTGTTTAACGAATTTAAATAGTAGTGGAACATCTTGAAATTCTGTTGTTTTAACTGAAACCTAGTGGTTGCAAACATTAGGTTATGCCTTAGGTTTTATTTTCTTCTAACTCTCTTTCGTTCTTGTGCCCAAAAGTAATTTTCTTTACAAAGGCATGATTTTTATTTGATTTTTATGAATTTAAAGCATGAACCCATATCTTATGATGATTATTATGAAATCTTGATGTTTATGATTTTGAAAGATGAATTTACATGTTTGGTGATATAAAGCATGAATCTTGAACAATATTTATCATGATTTTGATATTTAGGTCGTAAATCCCCATTGGAAATTATGTTTTTTTTAGAAAGTGTGTGTTATAAGCACGTTGATGTTGAATATTTGAGATATTTTGAATGATTTGACCTATTGGTCTTAATGGAGTTGTTTTGAACTCGAGTGTGAAAGAAATCCACAACGTGGTTGATTTTTATAGATGGAAAGCATGATGGATCCCGATGTATATTTATATATTACTGAAATTATTTTGTTATGGATTATCTTTGAAATGATCTGAGCTAAGTCCGAGAGAAATCTTTAGCACCGAGTGGGAGGTATAAAGCGACCTTGCTTCCCTAGAACTACGTGCCCCCGTAGGAATGAGCCTGAGGCTGATTTATATAGTGATCACTAGTTTGTGTGGATTTGATATCGATAGTCCTACTCCGATGGCAAGGATAGGATGGCTCTCCCCAACGTTGGTGGTACGTTGGACTCCATGTAGCTCACATGGTTTATGTCGGTTATAGGATCTCCCAGTGTGTGTGTGTGTTTCCTTGTGTCAATGGTGAATGGTAAAGTAATTTGAAAGTGGAAATGTGAAAGTTATTCTTTCAAAAGCTTTAAATGATATTACATTATGAGAATTGATATTCTTGATAAACTGAAAGTGATTGACAAATTATATGATGACTCACATGTGTTATTGTACTTATTTCATCCTCTCATGATTATGATGATTTTCTTTGGGCTATGTGGTTCTTTCATACATCCTGCTTATTTCTTATAAATATTTATGATAATGATGTTTATACAACTGCATACACCCCCATATACTCGGTTTCTTTCCATTGTACTGACCCACATCTTCGGATGTGGGCTGCATTTTCTTAGAATATAGGTTCAGGTGCTCAGTTCCAGGTTTGACAGTGATTCTTTGGGCATGTTGTTCTACATCCTCTGTTGTGGTAATTCCTCATATTTCGAGAACGTGATGACAGATGTCGGTTTCACAGAATTGTTTACATTTAATAACTGAGTATGAGTCAGTTGGGGCATGTCTCAATGGCTCGTTGGTTTTATAAATTTTCTTAGAGGATTGTCAGACTAGTATAGATGTTGGGAGTTGACTAATAAGTCATATTTTGTTATCTTTCTGAAATTCTTTTATTCTTGGATGATGATTACTCTGTTGATATTTGAGGGTTATTTATGAAAACCCCATTGATTTGTGTTGAACTGAATGAAAATGGCTCAAAGGGTTAGCTTATGGCTACTCGTAGCCTAAAGCACCGTGTGACGCTTCGAGACCCATTTTTTGGGGTTTCACTACCCGTTTTCCATTTTTCGCTCAAGAATAAGGTGATAGCTTATGCTTCTAGACATTTGAAACCCCATGAGAAAAATTAACCCACCCATGAACTTGAATTGGCTGCTGTTGTGTTTGCTTTGAAAATCTGGAGACACTATTTGTATGGTGTCCATGTTGATGTTTTCACTGATCATAAGAGTCTGCAGTATGTGTCTACCCAGAGAGAATTGAATCTTAGGCAGAAACGATGGTTAGAATTATTAAAGGACTATGATATAATTGTGTTGTACCATCCGAGCAAGGCCAATATTGTGGCGGATGCCCTAAGTAGAGTATCCATGGGTAGTGTTTCGCATGTGGTAGAAGGTAAGAAAGAGTTGGGTCATGATGTACATTGTTTGGCTAGATTGGGGGTTAGGTTGTTTGACTCTACTGAAGGTAGTATATGGGTTCAGAGTAGTTCTGAATCCTCCTTGGTTTTGGAAGTGAAGAAAAAGCAATACTTAGATGCTAGTTTGTTCAGACTGAAGGAGTCAGTCAAGGACCAAAGAGTAGAGGTTTTCTCCCAAGGAGGAGATGGTGTGTTGAGATTGCAGGGTAGATTGTATATCCCAATGTTAATGAACTAAGATAGAGGATTATTGCTGAAGCGCATGGGGCGCGATATTTTATTCATCCTGGTGCCACCAAGATATATCGAGACTTACGGGAAATCTATTGGTGGAGTGGCATGAAGAAAGATATAGCAGCGTTTGCAGCTAAGTGTGCAACATGCCAACAGATTAAGGTTGAACATCAAAGACCTGGTGGTATGATGCAAGAGTTTAGTATTCCCACCTGGAAGTGGAAAGAGATAAATATGGACTTCGTGATTGGTTTACCTCCTTCCCGACGCCATTATGATTCCATTTGGGTTGTGGTTGATAGGTTGACTAAGTTTACTCATTTCTTGCTTGTTCATACTTCATATACTGCTGAGGATTATGCTAGATTGTATATCCGAGAGCTAGTCAGAATGCATGGAGTTCCCTTGTCTATCATTTTGGATAGGGGTACTCAGTTCACTTCATAATTTTGGAAAGCTTTTCAGAAGGGTCTTGGTACCCAAGTGCTTTTGAGTTCCGATTTTCATTCGCAGACCGATGATCAGGATGAGCGGACTATCCAGACCTTAGAGGATATGTTGAGATCTTGTGCACTTGACTTAAAGGGAAGTTGGGATGATCACTTACCGTTGATATAGTTTGGTTACAATAATAGTTTCCACTCTAGTATTGGCATGGCTTTGTTTGAAGTGTTATATGGGAGGAAGTGTAGATCACCCATAGGTTGGTTTGAGGTGGGTGAAGCGGCTGTGAGTGGTCCTGATTCGGTATTTGAGGCTATGGAAAAATTTAAGTTAATTAGGTAAAGGTTGAAAACTGTGTAGAGTCGTCAAAAGTCATATGCGGATGTTAAAAGGAGAGACCTTGAGTTTGAAGTTGGTGACCTAGTGTATCTGAAAATTTCATCCATGAGGGAGGTAAAGAGATTCAGAAAGAAGGGGAAGCTTAGTCCCCGTTATGTTGGTCCTTACAAACATAACAGCGTTTGTAGCTAAGTGTGCAATATGCCAATAGGTTAAGGTTGAACACCAAAGACCTGGTGGTATGATGCAATAGTTTAGTACTCCCACCTAGAAGTGGGAAGAGATAAATATGGACTTCGTGATTGGTTTACCTCCTTCCCGATGCCATCATGATTCCATTTGGGTTGTGGTTGATAGGTTGACTAAGTATGCTCATTTGTTTCCTGTTCATACTTCATATACTGCTGAGGATTATGCTAGATTGTATATCTGAGAGCTAGTCAGACTGCATGGAGTTCCCTTGTCTATTATTTTGGATAAGGGTACTCAGTTTACTTTGCAATTTTGGAAAACTTTTCAGAAGGGTCTTGGTACCCAAGTGATTTTGTGTTCTGATTTTCATCCATAGACCGATGGTTAGACTGAGTGGACCATCCAGACCTTAGAGGATATATTGAGAGCTTGTGCACTTGATTTTAAGGGAATTTAGGATGATCACTTACCATTGATAGAGCTTGCTTACAATAACAGTTTCCACTCTAGTATGGGTATGGCTCTGTTTGAAGCCTTATATGGGAGAAAGTATAGATCACCCATAGGTTGGTTCGAGGTGGGTGAAGCGGCTGTGAGTGGTCCTGATTTGGTATTTGAGGCTATGGAAAAAAGTTAAGTTGATTAGAGAAAGGTTGAAAACTACGCAGATTCGTTAGAAGTCATATGCAGATGTTAGAAGGAGAGACCTTGAGTTTGAAGTTGGTGACCTAGTGTCTGTGAAAATTTCACCCATGAGGGGGGTGAAGAGATTTGGAAAGAAGGGGAAGCTTAGTTCCTGTTATGTTGGTCCTTACAAAATTCTTAGCCGTGTTGGTAAGGTAGCTTATAAAGTTGAGCTGCCTTCTGAGTTGTCCTCTATTCATCCAATATTCCATGTCTCCATGCTTAGAAAGCATATTAGCGATGTTGTGGTAGTGGATTCCTCTATGAGTGCTGACATTCAAGAAAATCTTTCTTTTGATGAGATTTCTGTTGAGATTCTTGATTTCAGTGTCCGAAGACTAAGGAACAAAGAAGTTCCCTTGGTCAAGGTGTTGTGGCGAAACCAATCTGTTGAGGGTGCAACTTGGGAAGCTGAGGCGGATATGCAATCCAAGTACCCGCACCTATTTTCTGCGAACTCCGATCAAGACAAAGGTACCGTTCTTTCAAACTATCAAAATAGCACACCAAAGGACAGATTCGAGAATTTTTTTTTTTTTAGGGGCGTTTTGGTCATTCCTCCTCACCCAAAATCCTTCCAAACCCTATATTAAAGCCTATTAGAAGCATTATATGTTATATTTCATCAAACTTCCTCAAAAAGAAAACCCTAAGCTCCTACATCCAACTTCAAGAACCTCCAAAGTTCACCATTAATTCTGCAAATTTATTCAAGATTCCAAGGTCCTAGTTCAAGAACTCCAAGAACCATCATTCAAAGGCATGATTAACATCTCAAAAACGAGTATCAATCTAAAGTTCATCATTCAAGGTATGTGGAGTTTTTCAACAAGAACACTCTTTTGATCTTGGGCCAAAAGTAATTTTCTTTACAAAGACATGATTTTTATTTGATTTTTATGAATTTGAAACATGAACACATATCTTATGTGATTATTATGAAATCTTGATGTTTTGATTTTGAAAAATAAATTTACATGTGTGGTGATATAAAGCATGAATCTTGAACGATATTTATCATGATTTTGATATTTGGATCGTGAATCCCCATTGGAAATTGAATTTTTTTTAGAAAGTGTATGTTATAAGCACGTTGATGTTGAATATTTGAGATATTTTGAATGATTTGACCTTTTGGTCTTAATGGAGTTGTTTTGAACTCAAGTGTGAAAGAAATCCACAACGTGGTTGATTTTAATAGATGTGAAGCATGTTGGCTCCCGATGTATATTTATATATTACTGAAATTGTTTTGTTGTAGATTGTCTTTGAAATGATTTGAGCTAAGTCCGGGAGAAATCTTTAGCACCGAGTGGGAGGTATAAAGAGACCTTACTTCCCTAGAACTATGTGCTCCCGTAGGAGTGAGCCTGAGGCTGATTTATATAGTGATCACTAGTTTGTGTGGATTTGATATCGATAGTCCTACTCCGATGGCAAGGATAGGATGGCTCTCCCCAACGTGGGTTGCACGTTAGAATCCATGTAGCTCACATGGTTTATGTCGGTTAAAGGATCTCCCAGTGTGTGTGTGTGTGTGTGTGTGTTTCCTTGTGTCTATGGTGAATGGTGAAGTGATTTGAAAGTGGAATTGTGAAAGTTATTCTTTCGTAAGATTTAAATGATATTTACAATATGAGAATTGATATTCTTGATGAACTGAAAGTGATTGACAAATTATGTGATGACTCACATGTGTTATTTTGCTTATTTCATCCTCTCATGATTATGATGATTTTCTTCGGGCTATGTGAGTCTTTCATACATCTTACATATTTCTTATAAATATTTATGATGATGATGTTTATACAACTTCATACACCTCCATATACTCGGTTCCTTTCCATGGTACTGACCCACATCTTCGGATGTGGGCTGCATTTTCTCGGAATGTAGGTTCAGGTGCTCAGTTTTAGGTTCGACAGTGATTCTTCGGGCACGCTGTTCTACATACTCTATTGTGGTGAGTCCTCATGTTCCGAGGACGTGATGTCTGATGTTGTTTTCACGGAATTTTTTACATTTGATAACTGAGTATGAGTCAGTTGGGGAATGTCTCAATGGCTCGTTGGTTTTATTGATTTTCTTAGAGGCTTGTCAGACTAGTATAGATGTTGGGAGTTGACTAATAAGTCATATTTTATTATCTTTCTGAAATTCTTTTATTCTTGGTTGATGATTACTCTGTTGATATTTTAGGGTTATTTATGGAAACCCCACTGATTTGTGTTGAACTAAATAAAAATGGCTCAAAGGGTTACCTTGAGGCTACTCATAGCCTCAAGCACCGTGGGACGCTCCAGGACCTGTTTTTCGGGGCGTTACAAAAAGAATGAGTGATTTATAATTGAAAACTCCATGAAACTCGGGGCATCACAACATCGCCCCCTTGGGATCGTTCGCCTACGAATGATACTTATTTGGTTAAAATACTAGTAAAAGACTGAGATGATATGCCGGTTACTTATAAATTGAATCATGACTTAATATCTGAATCTGAAACTGATGTATGATGCATGTACTGAGCTAAACTTTCAATCTACCTGTATGCGAACAAACTACCTATTGAAATGGCCATACACACTTTCAGGCAGTGATATCGATGGAAAGCTTATTTAATTGCCCAATAATTGAAAGTCGAAATCTTGAAAATTCAACGTGGAATAAATATTTTTTATTTTTGAAGCTATCCCTCAACATTCTAAGGACGCATTTAAGCTAGTTGAAATATGAGGTATTATAGCTATATAGTTGAGATAGAAATGAGAGCATCAACTTATGAATAATCATTACTTTAGGCTTGATCTGGTTTCATGAAAAAAGAATGGGAGATTTATGACATGAAAACTCCAGGAAACTCAGAGTATTACAACATCTCCCCCTTGAGATCGTTCGCCCCCGAATGATACTGATTTGGTTAAAATACTAGGAAAACACTGAGATTATATGTAGGATACTTATGAATTGAATCATGACTTAATATATGAATCTTAAACTAATGTATGATGCATGTACTTTCTTTGATGCAAACAAACTACCCCTTGAAATGGCCATACACAAGAACTTTCAGGTAGTGATATCGATGTAAAAGCTTATTCAATTTCCCAGATAATAGAAGGTCGAAATATTGAAAATTCCACATGGAATAAATATTATTCATTTTGGAAGCTATCTATCAACATTCTAGGGACGAATTTAAGCTAGGAAAAACATGGGGTATTAAAGCTATATGGCTTAGATCAAAACGAAAGCATAAATTTATGACTAATCATTACTTTAGGCTTGATCTGATTTCATGAGAAAAGAATGAGAGATTTATGAAATAAAAACTCCATGAATTTCAGGACATTACAACATCTCCCCCTTGGATCGTTCGCCCCCGAATGATACTGATTTGGTTAAAATACTAGGAAAAGACTGAGATTATACACAGGATACTTATGAATTGAATCATGACTTAATATATGAATCTGAAACTAATGTATGATGCTTGTACGTTCCTGGACGTAAACAAACTACCCCTTGAAATGGCCATACACACAAACTTTCAGGTAGTGATATCGATGTAAAGCTTAATCAATTTCCCAAACAATAAAAAGTCAAAATCTTGAAAATTCCACGTGAAATAAATATTATTCATTTTGGAAGTTATCCCTCAACATTCTAGGGATGAATTTAAGCTGGGAGAAATACTAGGTATTATAGCTAAATGGCTGAGATCGAAATGAAAACGTCAACTTAGGACTAATCAATAATTTAGGCTTGATATGATATCATGGGAAAAGAATGAGAAATTAATGACATGAAACTTGGGGCATTACAACATTTCCCCCTTGGGATCGTTCGCCCCCGAATGATACTGATATGGTTAAAATACTAGAAAAAGGCTGAGATGATATGCAAGATACGTATGAATTGAATCATGATTTAATAGCTGAATCTCAAACTAATGTATGATGCATGTACTGGGCTTAATTTTGCAATTTATCTGGATGCGAACAAACAACCTCTTGAAATGGCCAAACTCACGAACTTTTAAGTAGTGATATCGGTGGAAAGCTTATTCAATTTTTCACACAATGGAAAGTCAAATCTTGAAGATTTCACATGGAATAAATATTATTTATTTTTGAAGCTATCACTCAACATTCTAGTGTCAAATTTAAGCTAGAAAAAATATGGAGTATTACTGCTATATGGCAGAGAAAGAAACGAGACCATCAACTTATGAATAATTTTTACTTTAGGATTGATCTGATTTCATGAGAATAGAATGAGAGATTTATGACATGAAAACTCCAAGAAACTCTGGGAATTACAACATCTCCCCTTGGGATCGTTCGCCCACGAATGATACCCATTTGGTCAAAATTCAAGGAAAAGACTGAGATGATACGTAGGATACTTATCAATTGAATCATGACTTATTATCTGAATTTGAAACTGATGTATTATGCATATACAAAGATGAATTTTGCAATATACCTGTATTCGAACAAACTACCTCTTGAAATGGCCATACTCACGAACTTTCAGGTAGTGATATCGATGGAAAGTTTATTTAATTCCCACATAATGGAAAGTCAAAATCTTGAAAATTCCATGTGGAATAAATATTATTTATTTTGGAAGTTATTCCTCTACATTCAAGGAACAAATTTAAGTTAGGAGAAATACGAGGTATTAGAGCTATATGGCTGAGATCGAAATGAGAGCATCAACTTATGACATATCATTACTTTAGGTTTGATCTGATTTCATGAGAAGAGAATGAGAGATTTATGACATGAAAACTCCATGAAATTTGGGGCATTACAACATTCCCCCCTTGGGATCGATCGCCCCCGAATGATACTGATATGGTTAAAATAATAGGAAAAGACTGAGATGATATGCCGGATACTTATGAATTGAATCATGAATTAATATCTGAATCTCAAACTAATGTATGATGCATGTACTAGCTTAATTTTGAAATTTACCTAGATACGAACAAACTACATCTTGAAATGGCCATACTCACGAACCTTCAGGTAGTGATATCGATGAAAAGCTTATTAAATTTCCCACACAATGGAAAGTCGAAATCTTGAAAATTCCACATGGAATAAATGCTATTCATTTTGACGCTATCCTTTAACACTCTAGGGACGAATTTAAGCTAGGAAAATATGGGGTATTACAGCTATATGGATGAGATCGAAATGAGAGCGTCAATGTATGACTAGTCATTGCTGTAGGCTTGATCTGATTTCATGAGAAAACACTGACAGATTTATGAAATGAAAAACTACATGAAACTTGGGTCATTACAACATCTCCCCCTTGGGATCGTTAAGCCATGAATGATACTAATTTGGTTAAAATACTAGGAATAGACTGAGATGATACAAAGGATACTTATAAATTGAATCATCACTTTATATCGAAATCTGAAACTGATTTATGACGCATGTACTGAGCTGAATTTTGCAATTTACCTAGACGTGAACAAACTACTTCTTGAAATGGCCATACTCACGAACATTCAGGTAGTTATATCGATGGAAAGATTATTCAATTTCCCACACAATGGAAAGTCAAAATCTTGAAAATTCCCCGTGGAATAAATATTATTTATTTTGGAAGCTATCCCTCAATATTCTAGGGACACATTTAAGCTAGGAGAAATACGAGGTCTTACAGCTATTTAGCTTAGATCAAAATGAGAGTGTCAACTTATGGATTATCATTACTTTAGGCTTGATATGATTTCATGAAAAAAGAATGAAAGATTTATGACAAGAAAATTCCATGAAACTCGGGGCATTACAACATCTCCCCCTTGGGATCGTTCGCCCTCAAATGATACTGATTTGGTTAAAATACAAGGAAAAGACTAAGATGATATGCAGGATACTTATGAATTGAATCACGACTTAATATCTGAATCTAAAATTGATGTATGATTCCTGTAATGAGCTGAATTTCGCAATTTACCTGGATACAAACAAACATCCTCTTGAAATGGCCATACTCACGAACTTTTAGGTAGTGATACTGATGGACTGCTTTTTCAATTTCACACACAATAAAAAGTAAAAATTTTAAAAATTCCACTTGAAATAAATATTATTCATTTTGGAAGCTATCCCTCAACATTCAAGGGAAGAATTTAAGCTAGGAAAAATATGGTGTATTACACCTATATGGCTGAGAACGAAACGAGAGCGTCAACGTATGACTAATCACTACTTTAGGCTTGATCTTATTTCATGAGAAAAGAATGAGAGATTTATGACATGAAAACTCCATGAAACTCGGGGTATTACAACATGTCCCCATTGGAATCGTTTGCCCCCGAATGATACTGATTGGGTTAACATACAAGGAAAAGATTGAGATTATACGTAGGATACTTATGAATTGAATCAGGACTTTATATCTGAATCTAAAACTGATGTATAATGCATGTACTGAGCTGAATTTTATAATTTACCTGGATGCGAACAAACTATCTCTTGACATGGCGATACTCACGAACTTTCTAGTAGTGATATCGAATGAAAGCTTATTCAATTTTCCACACAATGGAAAGTCAAAATCTTAAAAAATCCACGTGGGATAAATAATATTCATTTTGGATGCTATCCTTCAATATTCTAGCGATGAATTTAATCAAGGAAAAATATGAGGTATTACAGCTATATAGTTGAGATCGAAACAAGAGCGTCACCTTTTGACTAATCATTACTTTAGGCTTGATCTGTTTTCATGGGAAAAGAATGAGAGATTTATGACATGAAAACTCCATTAAACATGGGGCATTACAACATCTCCCGCTTGGGATCGTTCTCCCATGAATGAAACTAATTTGGTTAAAATACTAGGAATAGACTGAGATGATACAAAGGATACTTATAAATTGAATCATCACTTTATATCAAAATCTGAAACTGATTTATGATCCATGTACTGAGCTGAATTTTGCAATTTACCTGGACGTGAACAAACTACTTCTTGAAATGGCCATACTCACGAACATTCAGGTAGTTATATCGATGGAAAGATTATTCAATTTCCCACACAATGGAAAGTCAAAATCTTGAAAATTCCCCGTGGAATAAATATTATTTATTTTGGAAGCTATCCCTCAACATTCTAGCGATGAATTTAAGCAAGGAAAAATATGGGGTATTACAGCTATATGGATGAGATCGAAACGAGAGCGTCAACTTATGAATAATCATTACTTTAGGCTTGATCTGATTTCATGAGAAATGAATGAGAGATTTATGACATGAAAACTCCATGAAACTTGTGGAATTACAACCTCTCCCCCTTGGAATCATTCACCCTCGAATGATACTAATTTGGTTAAAATACTAGGAAAAGATAGAGATGATATGCAGAATAATTATGAATTAAATCATGACTTAATATCTGCATCTGAAACCGATGTATGATGCATGTACTGAGCTGAATTTTGCAATTTACCTGGCTGCGAACAAACTACCTCTTGAAATAGCCATACTAACGAACATTCTGGTAGTGATATCGATAGAAGGCTTATTCAATTTCCCACATAATAGAAAGTTAAAATCTTAAAAATTTCCCGTTAAATAAATATTATTCTTTTTGGAAGCTATACCTCAACATTCTTGGGATGAATTTAAGCAAGGAAAATTATGGGGTATTACAACTATATGGCTGAGATCAAAACAAGAGTGTCAACTTATGACAATTACTACTTTCGGCTGAATCAAATTTCATGTGAAAAGAATGGGAGATTTATGACATGAAAACTCCATGAAACTCGGGGCATAACAATATCTCCCCTTGGGATCGTTCGCCCACGAATGATACTGATTTGGTTAAAATACTAGGAAAAGTCTAAGATGATATGAAGGATACTGATGAATTGAATCATGACTTAATATCCGAATCTGAAACTGATGTATGATGCATATACTAAGCTGAATTTTGCAATTTACCTGGTTACGAACAAACTACCTCATGAAATGGCCATACTTACAAACTTTCATCTAGTGATATCGATGGACAGCTTATTCAATTGTCCATACAATTGAAATTTGAAATCTTGAAAATTCCACGGGGAATAAATATTATTTATTTCGAAGCTATCCCTCAACTTTCTAGGGATGCAATTAAGCTAGGAGAAATACGAGGCATTACAGCTTTATAGCTAAGATCGAAATGAGAGCGTCAACTTATGTATAATCATTACTTTAGGCTTGATCTGGTTTCATGAGGAAAAATTAGAGCTTTATAACATGAAAACTTCATGAAACTAGGAGCATTACAACATCTCTCCCTTGGGATTGTTCGCCACCGAATGATACTAATTTGGTTAAAATACTAGGAAAAGACTGAGATGATATGCAGGATACTTATGAATTGAATCATGACTTAATATCTGAATTTGAAACTGATGTATGAAGCAGGTACTGAGCTGAATTTTGCAATTAACCTTTATGCAAAAAAACTACCTCTTGAAATGTCCATACTCACGATTTCAGGTAGTGATATCTGTTGAAAGCTTATTCAATTTCCCACACAATGAAAAGTCAAAATCTTAAAAATTCCACAAGGAATAAATATTATTCATTTTGGAAGCTATCTCTCAACATTCAAGGGATGAATTTAACCTAGAAAAAATATAGGGTACTACAGCTATATGACTAAGATCGAAACGAGAGCATTAACTTATAACTAATCATTACATTAGGTTTGATCTGATTTCATGTGAAAAGAATGAGAGATTTATGACTTAAAAACTCCATGAAACTCAGGGCATTACAACATCTCCGCCTTGGGATCATTCGCCCCCTAATGATACTGATTTGATAATATACTAGGGAAAGATTGAGATGATACGCAGGATACTTATAAATTTAATCATGACTTAATATCTGAATTTGAAACTAATGTACAATGCATTTACTGAGCTGAATTTTGCAATTTACCTGGAAGCGAAGAAACTTTCTCTTGAAATAGCCATACTCTCAAACTTTCAGGTAGTGATATCGATGGAAAGCTTATTTAATTTTTCACATAATGGAAAGTCAAAATCATGAAACTTCTACATGGAATAAATATTATTCATTTTGGAAACTATCCCTCAACATTCTTGGGACGAATTTAAAAGAGGAAAAATACGGGGTATTACCACTATATGGTTGAGATCGAAATGAGAGCGTCAACTTATACCTAATAATAACTTTAGGATTGATCTGATTTTATGAGAAAAGAATGAGAGATTTATGACATGAAAACTCCATGAAACTTAGGGCATTACAACATCTCCCTCTTGAGATCGTTTGCCCCCGAATGATACTAATTTTGTAAATTACTAGGAAAAGACTGAGATGATACGCAAGATACTTATGAATTTAATCATGACTTAATATCTGAATCTAAAACTGATGTATGATGTATGTACTGAGATAAATTTGCAATTTACCTGGATGGGAACAAACTACCTCTTGAAATGGCAATACTCATGAACTTTCAGGTAGTGATATCGAAGGAAAGCTTATTTAATTTCCCACATAATGGAAAGTTGAAATATTGAAAATACCACGTCGAATAAAGATTATTCATTTAGGAAGCTATCCCTCAACATTCTAGGGAAGATTTAAGCTTGGGAAAATATGGGGTATTATAGCTCTATGGATGAGATCGAAACGAAAGCGCCAACTTATTACTAATCATTACTTTAGGCTTATCTGATTTCATGAGAAAAGAATGAGAGATTTATGACATGAAAACTTCTTGAAACACGAGGCATGACAACATTTCCCCTTTGGGATCATTCGCCCATGAATGATAATAATTTGGTTTAAATACAAGGAAACGACTGAGATGATATGTAGGATACTTATGAATTGAATCATGACTTCACATCTGAATCTAAAACCGATGTATGATGTATATACTGAGCTGTATTTTGCAATTTACCTGGATCGAACAAACTACCTCTTGAAATGGCCATACTCTTGAACTTCCAGGTAGTGATATCGATGGAAAACTTATTCAATTTCCCACATAATGGAAAGCGAAAATCATAAAAATCCCACAAGGATTAAATATTATTTATTTTGGAAGTTATTTCTCAATATTCTAAGGATGAATTTAATCTAGAAAAAATATAGGGTATTACAGCTATATGGGTAAGATCGAAACGAGAGCGTTAATTTATGACTAATCTTTACTTTAGGCTTGATCTGATTTCATGAGAAATGACTGAGACATTTATGACATGAAAACTTCATGAAACTCGATGCATTACAATATCTCCTCCTTGGGATCGTTCACCCCCGAATGATACTAATTTGGGTAAAATACTAGGAAACGTCTAAGATGATATGCAGAATACTTATGAATTGAATCGTGACTTAATATCTGAATCTTAAAATGATGTATGATGCATGTACAGAGCTGAATTTTGCAATTTATCTGGATGCAAACAAACTACCTCTTGAATTTGTAATACTCACAAACCTTTAGGTAGTGATATCGATGGAAAGCTTATTCAATTTTTCACACAATGGAAATTCAAAATCTTGAAAATTCTACATCGAATAAATATTATTCGTTTTGGAAGCTATCTTTCAACATTCTAGGGATGAATTTAAGCTAGGAAAAATATGAGGTACTGCAGCTATAAGGCTGATATTGAAACAAGAGCGTCAACTTATGACTAATCATTACTTAGGCTTGATTTGATTTCATGAGAAAAGAATAAGAGATTTACGACATGAAAACTCCATGAAAGTTGGGGCATTACAATATCTCCCCCTTGGGATCGTTCGCCCCTAAATTATACTAATTTGGTTAAAATACTAGGAAAAGTCTAAGATGATAAGTAGGATACTTATGAATTGAATAATGACTTAATATCTGAATCTGAAACTGATGTATGATGCATGCACTGAGCTGAATTTTGCAATTTACCTGGATGCAAAAAACTACCTCTTAAAATGTCTAAACTTACTAACTTTCATGTAGTGATATCGATAGAAAACTTATAAAATTTCTCACACAATGGTAAGTTAGAATCTTGAAAATTCTACATGTAATAAATATTATTCAGTTTGAAAGAAATCCCTCTATATTCTAGGGACGAATTTAAGCTAGGAAAAATATAGGGTATTACAATATCTCCCTCTTGGGAACATTCATCCTCGAATATGGCTAATTAGGCTGAAATTACTGAGGAATCTAAAGCTATAAGCTATCATGAACAACTAAAATAAATTGTATAACTGAATCCCAAAGTAGTGGTCTACTGAACTAATTTTTGAGTGCATGAACTTTCATGAAAACACCTATATGATTTAGATCGAAACGAGAGCGTCAACTTATGACTAATCATTACTTTAGCATGGATCTAATTTCATAAGAAATGAATGAGAGATTTATGACATGAAAACTCCATGAAACTCAGGGCATTACAATATCCCCCCTTTGGGATCGTTCACCCCCGAATGATATTGATTTGGTTAAAATATGAGGAAAAGAATGAGATGATATGCAGGATACTTATGAATTGAATCATGACTTAATATATGAATCTGAATCTCATGTATAATGCATGTACTGATCTAAATTTTGCAATTTAACGGGATGCGCACAAACTATCTCTTAAAATGGCCATACTCACAAACTTTCAGGTAGTGATATCAATGGAAAGCTTATACAATTTCCCACAGAATGAAAAGTCAAAAACTTGAAAACTCCATATGGAATGAATATTATTCATTTTGGAAGCTATCCCTCAATATTCTAGGGACGAATTTAAGCTAGAAAAAATATGGGGTACCACAGCTATATGGCTGAGATCGAAACAAGAGCGTCAACTTATAACTAATCATTACTTTAGGCTTGATCTGATTGCATAAGAAGAGAATAAGAGATTTATTACATGAAACTCAGGTCATTACAACATCTCCCCCTTGGGATCGTTTGCACCCAAATGATACCGATTTGGTTAAAGTACTAGAAAAAGACTGAGATAATATGCAAGATACTTATGAATGGTATCATGACTTAATATCTGAATCTGAAACTGATGTATGATGCATGTACTGAGCTAAATTTTGCAATTTATCTCTGATGCCAACAAACTGCCTCTTGAAATGGCCATACTCACAAACTTTCAGGTAGTGATATCGATGGTAAGCTTATTCAATTTCCAACACAATAGAAAGTCAAAATCTGGAAAATTCCAAATGGAATAAATATTATACATTTTGGAAGTTGTCCCTCAATATTCTAGGGATAAATTTAATATAGAAAAAATATAGGGTATTACAATATCTCCCCCTTGGGAACATTCATCCTCAAATATGGCTAATTAGGCTATAAGCTATCATGCACAACTGAAATAAACTTTATGACTAAATCCCAACGTAGTGGGCTACTAAACTGATCTACGAGTGCATGAACTTTCATGAAAATAGCTATATGGCTGAGATCGAAATAAGAGCATCAACTTATGACTAATCATTACTTTAGGCTGGATCTCATTTTATGTGAAAAGAATGAGAGATTTATGACATCAAAACTCCATAAAATTAAGATATTTAAAACATGAAAACTCCATGAAACTCGGGGCATTACAACATCTCCCCCTTGGGATCGTTCAACCCCAAATGATACTGATTTTGTTAAAATATTAGGAAAAGACAGAGATGATATGCAGGATACTTATGGATTGAAGAATCTGAAACTGATGTATGATGCATGTACTGAGCTGAATTTCACAATTTACCTGGATGCGAACAAACTCCCTCTTGAAATGTCCATACTCACAAACTTTCAGGAAGTGATATCGATGTAAAGCTTATTTAATTTCCCACATAATGGAAAGTCAAAATCTTTAAAATTCCACGTAGAATAAATATTATTCATTTTGGAAGCTATCCCTTAACATTCTAGGGAAGAATTTATGCTAGAAATAATATGGGGTACTACAGCTATATGGCTAAGATCGAAACGAGAGCATCAACTTATGACTAATAATTACTTAAGGCTGGTTCTAATTTCATGAGAGAAGAATGAGAGATTTATGACATGAACACTCCATGAAACTCAGGGAATTACAACATATCCCACTTGGGATCGTTCGCCCCCGGATGATACTAATTTGGTTTAAATACTAGGAAAAGATTAAGATGAATTAAATCATGAGTATCTAAATCTGAAACCGATGTATCTTGCATGTACTGATCTGAATTTCGTAATTTACATATATACGAATAAACTACCTTTTGAAATGGCCATACTCGTGAACTTTCAGGTAGTGATATCGATGGAAAGCTTATTCAATTTCCCACACAATGGAAGTCGAAATCTTGAAAATTACACATGGAATAAATGTTATCCATTTTTGAAGCTATCCCTCAACATTCTAGGGATGAATTTAAGCTAGGAAAAATACAGGGTATTACAGCTATATAGCTGAGACCAAAAAGAGAGTGTCAACTTATGACTAATCATCACTTTAGACTTGATTTGAATTCATGAGAAAAGAATGAGAGATTTATGACATGAATACTCTATGAAACTCGGGGAATTACATTATCTCCCCGTTGGGATTGTTCGCCCCCGAATGATACTGATTTGGTTAAAATACTAGGAAAAGACTGAGATCATACGCAGGATACTTATGAATTGGATCATGACTTAATATCTGAATCTAAAACTGATGAATGATGCATGTATTAAGCTGAATTTTGCAATTTACCTCGATGCAAAAAAACTACCTCTTGAAATGGCCATACTCATGAACTTTCAGGTAATGATATCAATGGAAAGCTCATTCAATTTTCCATACAATGGTAAGTCAAAATCTTCAAAATTCCACATGAAATAAATATTATTCATTTTGGAAGCTATCTCTCAACATTCTAGGGATAAATTTAGGCTGGCAAAAATACGGGGTATTACAATCTCTCCCATTGGGATCATTCATCCTCGAATATGGCTAATTAGGCTTAAATTGCTGAGGAATCTAAGGCTATAAGCTTTCATGCACAACTGAAATAAACTATATAATAGAATCCCAATGTAGTGGGCTACTGAACAGATCTGTGAGTGCATGAACTTTCATGAAAATAGCTATATGGCTGAGATCGAAATGAGAGCGTCAACCTATGACTAATCATTACTTTAGGCCAGATCTAATTTTGTGAGAAAGGAATGAGAGATTTATAACTTGAAAACTACATATAACTCGGGTCATTACAACATCTCTACTTTGGGATCATTCGGCACAAAATGATACTGATTTGGTTAAAATACAAGGAAAAGACTGAGATGATGAACAGGATACTTACGAATTAAATCATGACTTAATATCTTAATCTGAAACAAATGTATGATGCATGTACTGAGCTGAATTTGCAATTTACCTGGATGCGAACAAACGGCCTCTTTAAGCACGAACTTTCAGATAGTGATTTCCATGGAAAGCTCATTCAATTTTCCATAAAATGGAAATTCAAAATATTGAAAATTTCACATGGAATAAATATTATTCATTTTGGAAGCTATCCCTTAACATTGTAGGGACGAATTTAAGTAAGAAAAATACGGGGTATTACAATATCTCCCCCTTGGGAACATTCATCCTCGAATGTAGAAAATTAGACTGAAATTACTGAGTAATCTGAGGCTATACAACTATATGTACAACTAAAATAAATTGTATTACTGAATCCCAACGTAGTGGGCAACTGAACTAATTTTTGAGTGCATGAACTTTCATGAAAATAGCAATATGGTTGAGATCAAAACGAAAGCTTCAACTTATGACTAATTATTACTTTAGCCTAGATCTGATTTCATGAGAAAAGAATGAGAGATTTATGACATGAAAACTCCATGAAACTCGGGGCATTACAATATCTCTCCCTTGGGATCGTTCGCCCCCAAATAAAATTGATTTGGTTAAAATACAATGAAAAGACTGAGATGATACGGAGGATACTTAGGAATTGAATCATGAATTAATATATGAATCTGAATCTGATGTATGATGCATGTACTGAGCTGAATTTCACAATTTAGCTGGATGCAAATAAACTACCTCTTAAAATGGCCATACTCACAAACTTTGAAGTAGTGATATCAATGGAAAGCTTACTCAATTTTCCACATAATGGAAAGTCAAAATATTGAAAATTCCATATGAAATAAATATTATTCATTTTGGAAGCTATCCATAAACATTCTAGGGATGAATTTACGCTAGGAAAAATATGGGGTATTACAGCTATATAGCTGAGATCGAAACGAGAGCGTCAGCTTATGACTAATCATTACTTTAGGCTTGATCTAATTTCATGAGAAGATAATGAGAGATTTATTACATGAAACTCAGGGCATTACAACATATCCCTCTTGGGATCGTTCGCACCCAAATGATACTGATTTGGTAAAATACTAGAAAAGGACTGAGATAATACGCAAGATACTTATGAATGAAATCATGACTTAGTATCTAGATCTGAAACTGATGTATGATGCATGTACTGAGTTGAATTTCACAGATTATCTTGATGCTAACAAACTACCTCTGAAATGGTCATACTCATGAATTTTCAGGTAGTGATATCGATGGAAAGCTTATTCAATTTTCCACACAATGGAAAGTCAAAATCATGGAAATTCCACATGTAATAAATATTAGACATTTTGGAAGCTATCCCTCAACCTTCTAGGGATGAATTTAACCAAAGAAAAATATGGGGTAATATAATATCTCCCCCTTGGAAACATTAATCCTCGAATGTGGCTAATTAGGTTGAAATTTCTAAGGCTATAAGCTATCACGTACAACTGAAATAAACTTTATGACTGAATCCCAATGTAGTGGGCTACTGAACTGATCTACGAGTGCATGAACTTTCATGAAAATATCTATATGGCGGAGATCGAAACAAGAGCATCAACTTATGACTAATCATTACTTTAGACTTGATCTGATTTCATGAGTAAAGAATGAGATATTTATGACATAAAAACTCCATGAAACTTGGGACATTACAACATCTCCCCCTTGGGATCGTTCAGCCCTGAATGATACTGATTTTGTTAAAATACAAGGAAAAGACTGAGATGATACGCAGGATACTTATGGATTGAATCATGACTTAATATCTGAATCTGAGACTGATGTATGATGCATATACTGAGCTGAATTTCACAATTACCTGGTACGAAAAAACTACCTCTTAAAATGGCCATACTCACGAACTTTCAGATAGTGATATCGATGGAAAGCTCATTTAATTTCACACACAATGGAAAGTCAAAATCTTGAAAATTCTATATGGAATAAATATTATTCATTTCAGAAGCTATTCCTCAACATTCTAGGGAAGAATTTAAGGTAGGAAAAATATGGGGTACTACAGCTTTATTGCTAAGATCGAACAGGAGCATCAACTTATGACTAATCATTACTTTAAGATTGATCTGATTTCATGAGAAAAGAATGAGAGATTTATGACATGAAAACTCCCTAAAACCAGGGGAATTACAACATCTCCCTCTTGGGATAGCTAGCCCCTAATGATACTAATTTTTTTAAAATACTACGAAAGGACTAAGATGATACATAGGATACTTATGAATTAAATCATGAATTAATATCTAAATCTGAAACTAATGTATGATGCATGTACCGAGCTGAATTTCATAATTTATTAGGATTCAAACAAACTACCTCTTCAAATGGTCATACTCACAAACTTTCAGGTAGTGATATCGATGGAAAGCTTATTCAATTTCCCACATAATGGGAAGTTGAAATCTTGAAAATTCCATATGCAATAAATATTATTCATTTTTGAAGTTATCCCTCAACATTCTTGGGATGAATTTAAGCTAGATTAAATATGAGGTATTACAATATCTCCCCCTTGGGAACTTTAGTCCTCGAATATGGCTAATTAGGCTGAAATTACTAAGGAATATAAGGTTCTAAGCTACCATGAAAAACTGAAATAAAGTGTATGACAGAATCCCAACGTAGTGGGCTACTGAACTAATCTTCTAGTGCATGAAGTTTCATGAAAATAGCTATATGGCTGAGATTGAAACTAGAGTGTCAATTTATGCTTAATCATTACTTTAGGCTGAATCTGATTTCATAAAAAAGGAATGAGAGATTTGTGACATGAAAACTCCATGAAACTCGAGGCATTACAACATCTCCCCTTAGGATCGTTCGCCCCCGAATGTTACTGATTTGGTTAAAATATTAGGAAAAGGCTAAGATAATATACAGGAGACTTATGAATTAAATCATGACTTAAAATGTGAATCTTATACTGATGTATGATGCAAATCTTATACTGATGTATGATGCATGTACTGAACTGAATTTTGCAATTTACCCGGATAAGAACAAACTAACTCTTGAAATGGCCATACTCACTTACTTTCAGGTAATGATAACGACGGAAAGCTTATTCAATTTTCCATACAATGATAAGTCGAAATCTTTTAAATTTCAATTGGAATAAATATTATTTATTTTGGAAGCTATCCCTCAACATCCTAGGGATGAATTTAAGCTAGGAAAAAGATGGGGTACTACAGCTATATGGCTAAAATCTAAATGAGAGCGTCAACTTATGACTAATCATTACTTTAGGATTGATCTAATTTCATGAGAAGAATGAGAGATTTATGACATGAAAAATCCATTAAACTTGGGGTATTACAACATCTCCCCATTTGGATCATTCGCCCCCGAATAATACTGATTTGTTAAATATACTAGGATAAGACTGAGATGATACGCAGGATACTTATGAATTAAATCATGACTTAATATCTAAATCTAAAACTGTTGTATGATGCATATACTGAGCTGAATTTCACAATTTACCTAGATTCAAACAAACTACCTCTTGAAATGGTCGTGCTCATGAAATTTCAAATAGTGATATCGATAGAAAGCTTATTTAATTTCTCACACAATGAAAAGTCGAAATCTTTAAAATTCCACTTGGAATAAATATTATTCATTTTGGAAGCTATCCCTCAACATTCTAGTGATGAATTTAAGCTAGAAAAAATATGGGGTATTACAATATCTCCCCCTTGGGAACATTCATACTTGAATGTGGCTAATTAGGCTGAAATTACTGAGGAATATGAGTCTATAAGCAATCTTGGACAACTGAAATAAACTATATGGATGAATCCCAACGTTGTGTGCTACTAAATTGATCTGCGAGTGCATGAACTTTCATGAAAATAGCTATATGACTGAGATCAAAACGAGAGCGTCAACTTATGAAAAATCATTACTTTAGGCTTGATTTGATTTCATTAGAAAAGAATGAGAGATTTATGATATGAAAACTCCATGAAATTCGGGGCATTACAACATCTTCCCCTTGGGATCATTCGCCCACAAATTATAAAGATTTGGTTAAAATACTAGGAAAAGATTGAGATGATCCGCAGGATACTTATGAATTGAATCATGACTTAATATCTAAATTTGAAATAGATGTATGATGTATGTACTGAGCAAAATTTCACAATTTACCTGGATGTCAACAAACTATCTCTTGAAATGGCCATACTAACGAACTTTTAGATAGTGATATTGATGGAAAGCTTATTCAATTTCCCACACAATGGAAATTGACATCTTGATAATTCCACTTGGAATAAATAATATTAATTTTTCAAGTTATCCTTCAACATTCTAGGGATGAATTTAAGCTAAAAAAAATATGGGGTATTACAGCTATATGGTTGAGATCGAATTGAGAGCATCAACTTATAACTAATCATTACTTTAGGCTTGATCTGATTTCATGACAAAAGAATGAGATATTTATGGCTTGAAAACTCCATGAAATTCGAGGAATTACAACATTTCTCCATTGGGATCGTTCGCCCTCGAATAATACTGATTTTGTTAAAATGCTAGGAAAAGACTAAGATGATATGCATGCTACTTATGAATTGAATCATGACTTAATATCTAAATCTAAAACTGATGTATGATGCATGTACTGAGCAGAATTTCCCAATTTACCTGGATACGAACAAACTACCTCTTTAAATGGCCATACTCCCAAACTATCAGGTAGTGATATTGATGAAAAGCTTATTCAATTTCCCAGACAATAGACAATCGAAATCATGAAAATTCCACATAGAATAAATATTATACATTTTAGGAGTTATCCCTACATATTCTTGGGATTAATTTAAGCTAGGAAAAATATAGGGTATTACAGTTATATGGTTGAGATTGAAATGAGAGCATCAACTTATGACTAATCATTACTTTAGGCTTGATCTAATTTCTTGAGAATAGAATGAGAGATTTATGACTTGAAAACTCCATAAAACCCGAGGCATTACAACATCTCCCCCTTGGGATCATTCGCCCCCGAATGATACTGACTTGGTTAAAATACTAGGAAAAGACTGAGATGATACACAGAATACTTATGAATTGAATAATGACTTAATATCTGAATCTGAAACTTATGTATGATTCATGTACTGAGCTGAATTTTGCAATTTATCTGGATGTGAAGAAACTACCTCTTGAAATGGCCATACTCATGAACTTTCAGGTAGTGATATTGATGGAAAGTTTATTCAATTTCCCATATAATTGTAATACCTCATACTTTTTCCTAACTTAAATTCGCTTTTAGAATGTCAATAACTAGCTTCAAAAATGAATACCATTTTATTATTATAGAATTTCGAAGATTCCGACTTTTCATTGGATAGGAATTTGAATAAGCTTTCCATCGATCTAAAATTCATCCAAATCCAACACTCGGGCAAAGGGTTATGGCCATTTTAGTAAGACAGTGTACCACCTGAGCCATTAGCGCGTGACGGAGCTAGCCAAAATGGCAATTGTCAAAAATCAGTGAGCCTCGGCGATATTGGCGCTTTGTGCCATTTCCACTGTTCCAACGCGATACCACTGCATCGCGGTGCACTTTCAGCTCTCAACCAAAGTGGCAACGCGATACCACCACATAGCGCCCCCATGCAATTTCCCAATCATCATTTTCCAGTGACATGTGTGATAGCGCCGCATCATGCCAGGGTCCCAAATCGGGATAATTTTATGAAAAATTAAAGTTGCACCTAGGGTTAAAATAGTCTTTTTCTATTATTTTATTCCACCCAAATATGGGATTTAAGCCCTTAAAACATGTAAAATCCTTCATTATTCACTTTTTGCCAAAATCAAAAGGTAGTTCTCTCTCAAGAAAATAAACCCTAGCTGTCAAGAATCAAGGTCAATCCCAAGAATCTCTCCAAGAACTCCAAGAATCTCATGAATTAAGATATGTTAGATGTTCATTCATGGGTCCTTACCTTCTATGGAGCCCAAGAATCCCTTTTTAAAAATACAAGATTTATGATTGATGATTTCCATGTTTTAATTACATTGAATTTATGTTCATGATGTTGTTTGAGTTTCAATCCATGGTTTAGATTACAAGTTCCAATAATTTATCCTAGTATGTGTTGAATTACATGATATTCATGATAAACCCTTCAATTTGCATGTTGATTGTTGTAACCATGTTAACCCTAAGTGTTTATGATTTAATGAACCAAGCATGTTTCCCATGTGTTTGATAAATTGTATATGAGAATGAAATAATGTCATTATAGCATTCTAACATGTATTCCCCATTCATGTACAAGTTAATGTATTACAAGCGTTTGATAGAATGTCTCTTTGAATGAATTATGACCAAGTGAACATTTATATGTTATTCAAGTTATGTTTTGCTTTACTTTTCATGCTACCGAGTTCTGGGGGTATTTAATACCCGATAATTTAGTTGTTTACCTAGAGCCAGTGTCAATTATAGAATAGTATCAGTCATGTCATGATCAGTAGTACTCTCAGTCAGTTATAGAACTCAGTAGAATTCAGTCAGTCATAGAACTTAGAAAAACTCAATGATCTTAGTGTTAATCTAGTTCAGTTCAGTTAATCAGTTCTGTGTCTTTCAGTTGGAGTAGGATTCAGCACCGAGTGAACCCAAGGATGAGGGCTCACCTACCAGCAGAGGGTGTGATCCTTAGAAACAATCCTCGCATTCTAGAACTACGTAGCCAGTATAACTTGAGACATCAAACGTGCCAGTTGAGGGTTAATGAGGTGCTCTACCTACCATCAGAGAGTACCACCGTTCTCGTTTAGGGAACCCTTCCAGTAGAGGTTGACTCTTCAGCTTGTCTTTACTCATGGTACGGTACTGATACCCTTCTAATTGGGGTTATAGATTGGACCCCTATTAGTTTAGATTGGGTTATGTCGGTTAGATGATTGCCTCCCACAGTTTCAATTTCAGTCTCAGTCTTCAGAATAGAACTCAGTTTAGTTCTACAAAATTAGGACTATCAGATACAGTCACTCAGTTATCAGTAATACAGATTATCATTGATCTCAGATTATTAGTATATTCAGTTATCAGTTATCAAATTTAGTTCCAGTATACTTCGTTACAGTATACACGGTATGTTCCGTAGTTATAAATCCTCCATGTATGCTAATCACGCTCTTGCATGTCATTTAGTTAGTAATTGTTCATGCATATAAACCCATGCATTCAGCCTTATCTCATTTAGCATACTAGTACATTCCCACATACTGATCGCATACCCGTTTCTTGCGCTATGATATATCATATCATTGGTTCAGACACTCGGATTCCTGACCGCGCTTAGCCAAATTCAGCTAGCAGTAGCAAATTTAGCAATGAGTCATCATCTATCGAGGATATGCTCTTTTTTTATTTCAGTACTTCAGCTTAGCAGTATTTTAGTAAACAGAGTTAGTTGGGGAATTGTCCCATCAACTCCAGTTTCAGACAGATTCAGTTAGAGGTTTTCAGACTATAATTTTAGACAGTATCCAGTTATACATATGTTATAGTTTATTTGTATTTTAGATGTTTTGAACCTTTGGGCATTTTAGCCTATTTTTTTGAATTTATTTTAGTATTATTGTTCAGTGCTCACAGCAGATATCATTCATAGGTTAGCTTGTGATCCTTTGGGATCGTAAGCACTATGCGATAACTAGAGGTAGTCTCAGGTCGTTACAACAATGGAAAACTGAAATCTTGAAAATTCCACATGGAATAAATATTATTAATTTTGGAAGCTATCCCTCAACATTCTAGGGACAAATTTAATCTAGGAAAACTATGGGGTATTACAGCTATATGGCTGAGATCATAACGAGAGCGTCAACTTATGACTAATCATTACTTTAGGCTTGATCTGACTTTATGAGAAAAGAATTAGAGATTTATGACATGAAAACTCCATAAAACTCCGGGCTTTACAACATCTCCCCGTTGGGATCGTTCACCCCTGAATGATACTGATTTGGTTAAAATATTAGGAAAAGACAGAGATGATACGCAGGATAATAATGAATTGTATCATGAGTTAATATCTGAATCTGAAACTAATGTATGATGCATATACTGAACTGAATTTTGCAATTTACCTGGATGGAAATAAACTACCTCTTGAAATGGCCATACTCATGAACTTTGGAAAGATTATTCAATTTTCCACACAATGGAATGTTGAAATTATGAAAAATCCACATGGAATAAATATTATTCATTTTGGAAGATATCCCTCAACATTCTAGGGATGATTTTAAGCTAGGAAAAATATGGGGTATTATAATATCTCCCCCTTGGGAACGTTCATCCTCGAATGTGGATAACTAGTCTGAAATTGCTGAAGAATCTGAGGCTATAAGCAATCATACACAACTGAAATAAACTGTATGACTGAATCACAATGTAGAGGGCTACAAAACTAATCTGCGAGTGCATGAACTTTCCAGAAAATAGCAATATGGATGAGATCAAAACGGGAGCGTCAACTTATGACAAATCATTACTATAGGCTGAATCTGATTTCATGAGGAAAAAATGAGAGATTTATGACATAAAACTCCATGAAACTCAGGGAATTAGAACATTTCCCCCTTGGGATCGTTCGCCCCTGAATGATACTGATTTGGTTAAAATACAAGGAAAAGACTGAGATGATACACATGATACTTATGAATTGAATCATGACTTAATATCTAAATCAAAAGCTGAAGTATGATGCATGTACTGAGCTGAATTTTGAAATTTACATGGATGCGAATAAACTACCTCTTGAAAAGGCCATACTCACAAACTTTCAGGGAATGATATCGATGGAAAGCTAATTCAATTTCTCACACAATGGAAAGTTGAAATCTTGAAAATTCTACATGGAATGAATATTATTTATTTTGGAAGCTATCCCTCTATATTTTGGGGACGAATTTAAGCTAGAAAAAATATGGGGTAGTACAATATCTCTCCATTGGAAACGTTTATCCTCGAATGTGGCTAATTAGGCTAAAATTACTATGGAATCTGTGGATAAGAGCTATTATGCACAACTAAAATAATGTGTACGACTGAATCCCAACATAGTGGGCTACTAAACAAATCTGCAAGTGCATGAACTTTCATGAAAATAGCTATATGGCTGAGATCGAAATGAGAGCGTCAACTTATGACTAATCAAAACTTTAGGCTGGATCTAATTTCATAAGAAAAGAATGAGATATTTATGACATGAAAACTCCATGAAACTCGGGGCAATACAACATCTCCCCCTTGGGATCGTTTGTCCCCGAATGATACTGATTTGGTTAAAATACTAGGAAAAGATTGAGATGATACGCAGGATACTTATGAATTGAATCATGACTTAATATATGAATCTGAAACTGATGTAAGGTGCATTTACTAAGCTAAATTTTGTAATTCACCTGGATACGAACAAACTACCTCTAGAAATGGCCATACTTACAAACTTTCAGGTAGTGCTATCGATGGAAATCTTATTCATTTTCCCTCATAATGGAAAGTTAAAATCTTGAAAATTCCACATGGTATAAATACTATTCATTTTGGAAGCTATCCCTCAATATTCCAGGGATGAAATTAAGCTTGGAAAAATATGAGGTATTACAGCTATATGGCTGATCGAAATTAGAGCGTCAAATTATGACTAATCATTACTTTAGGCTGGATAAAACTTCATGAGAAAAGAATGAGAGATTTATGACTTGAAAACTCCATGAAATTTGGGGCATTAAAACATCTCCCCCTTGGGATCGTTCGCCTCCGAATGATCCTGATTTCTTGATTGAGACTGAATTTAAAGCTAAAACTATAACTGTGGGAGTTCTTACTTAACCGACATGCCCCGAATATGATCTAGTGGGGTTCAACCTATAACCCTAGTTGGAAGGATGTTAACACCGTGCCACGGGTAAAGACCTCTGCTATGGTCAAGCCTCTCTAACGGGTGACCCTGGACAGGAATTCAAGACTAAGGTAGTATGATAGTCAAGGCTTAATCTAACGGGTGCCTCCTGGTCCTGCGCTGGCTACACAGTTCTGGAGTTCAAGGATTGTTGCTAACAACTCTACCTCTCTAACAAAAATTCATCATCCCTGCACTCGCTCATTGCTAGTTACTACTCCCAACTGAACGACTCTGAATCGATTCTTAACTGAACTTAGACTGAGCTGAATCTGCTATTGATTATACTAAGTAACTGAGTTAAGATGAATTCACTTGATTCTGAAGACTGAAGGAATACTAGTGAATTCTACTTTCTGTTTGAATACCACTGAGTTTCGTAACTTGCGGAGCTTTACTAAAATCTGGACTGATTACTGAATACTACTGAGGTCTAAACTGGATACTGAGCTTGATTAGATTGAATACTAAGATTACTGAGTTTTCTTAACTTCTGCCACTAACTGAGATATACTGATCATAGCACGACTAAGATTATCTTGAGACTGACTTAGCTCTAGACAAGCAGCTAAGTTTTTGGGTATAAATACCTCCAGGGCTCGATAACATAAATAAATAAGACTTGACAACTTTTGCGTAATAACATAACAATAGACTATCATTCACAATATAACCAATGAAGCATCATTTCAAGCACTTGGAGAATCGTAAAAATGTAATTGTATAGGGATGCATGTTGTTGTCTCATAAATCATTAAATAAGGAATTAACATGAATAGGAATGCATGTATCATATCATAATTCACTCGTCTAGGCTTTACAACAAACACTTGACATGTATTGACTTACACAAAACTGGGTATTTCTTGTCTACATGCTATAATAACTCTATTTTCTTCACATAAGCAATTTATCATACATGTGGAAGGCATATTTTGATCATACAACATTCAATACACATAATTAACATGATTACATAATTCGACATGCTTCTTGAAGGGACTTTATCATAAACATCACATAACCAACACATACTACGGTCCATACTTGCATCTTTATGATCACAACATGAATTAAAACTTAATATTAACATGGGCTTCATCTTCAAACCACATAAATCATGAAAAACTCATAAACATAAAATATTGAATTTAAAAAGGGGTTCTTGGACTTCTTGGGTGGAGGGAACCAGTGAATCAATATCTAACATACCTTGCTATATGATTCTTGAAAAATTAACTATGTAATTTCCTTGATTTTATATCTTTAATAGAAACCCTTATTCTTGTTCTTGATTAAAATTGAGAGAAAACCTTATATTTTGGGTGAAAATATGATGAATCTCATGTTAAAGAAGCTTATATAGGGGTGGGATTTGACCAAATTGCCCTGGAAAATACAGACTTGGACTGCAGATTTTTGGCCCAGGGCTACAGCGTGGGCGGTGCCCTGCTATTCCTAGGGGAGAACCTGGGTGGCGCCTTGCTCTTCCCATGGAGGAACTTAGGCGGTGCCTTGCTACTGAGGGAAATGGCTAAGGCTCTAAGATAGGCGGCGCCCCTCTATAGCCTTTAGCTATTGTTTTCCCAACCCAAACACGACCTTAGGCTCATCTAAAAATTCCAAAACTCACCCGGGATGTACTCTTGACTTGCCCCATCGCAACACAATAGGAAAATCAAGAAACGAAGGTTGGGAAGGTCATAAAATAATTCATCAAAGTTTCGAAGGCTTATGGAATGGAAAAGTTTCAACACTTAGCCAAATTTTCTAAGTGTTAAGCCTTTCTTGGCATGCTTTAGAAGCTTTAAGGACTCAAGAATTTTATGGGGTGTTACATTATCTCTCCCTTGGGAACATTTATCCTCGAATATGGCTGACTAAACTGAGATTTCTGACCGACTAAACTTACTTAGGGGATGAGAAAATCTGAAACATATCTATACGACTAAAACTACTGATATACTAAATCTTCTACTGGATATGCATAGCTGATGCATAGAATACCTGGCTAAAACTATTGATAAGCAAAATTCTCATAATGAACTTGCATACCTGATGCATGGATACTTGACTCATAAATACGTGACTGAAATTACTGATAAGCTGAGCTTCTTCTACTGAACATGCATGTCTAATGTATGACTACTTGACTGAACTGACTTTTGAATACTTGACTAAATATGCAAAAATAATTGTTGCTAGCTTGTAATAAGAATCTGAGCATGAAACTAAATGGGTTTAAGGACTTGAAAACATTGGAGAGTCATAGGGTATCTCCCCACTTGGGACACTATGTCCCTCTTAGAACTCTTACTTCACTAAAGTACTTGAGAAAACTGAGGCGATGCACAAGGCTCCTATGAAATGGTTCATAACTAAATATTTGGGATCCGAATCTAATGCATAACGCATGAACTGAGTTATACTCGCAACTACTAGAATACTCTATCGTGGGATTGTTACATATCTAAGGTTGCTGATAGCATGCATAAATAAAAAAATAAGAAAACAAACTATAAGAATCTGACTGCCTGACTGCTAAACTGACTTGCTAGCTTTGCTATCTACTTCATGCTGAAACATAAGCTCAAACGGGAGCAAAGGATCTAAAAATGCATATCATAAAGATAAAAGACTCATAATATACCCGAATCTATGTCAAGGAAACTTTCATGAGCATGGCTAGGCTGAAGCGCATAGAGTCTATTCTGACGCTAACCACTATTGGCACCGAAAGTAGCACCCTGCTGACGCAATTCTCTACCCCTCTGAGCTATCACTCTACATTCTCATATTTTGTGGCCTAGCTTACCACATCCAAAAGATACCTGACTTTTAGCTTTGCACACACCTAGGTGATTCTTGCCATACTCTCCACAAAACGGATAGGTACGCTTACTTCTCATATTACCCTGGGCTTTGGAGCTTGGCGCTCCATCATGACTGACATCCCCAAACTTTGGTACGGGTACACTAGCTGAGGATGGAGATGGAACTAAAAACTTCTGACTATGCTGAGAACGGTTATCACCCTATGACCCTACCTGAGAGAAATTATGACTACCTATTCTGAATCTCTTATTATAACTCTCTCTCCTTAGATTTATCTACCTCTATTTACTAAGCATACATCATTAACCTAGTAAGATCTATGTCTCTATTGAGCATAGCGGTTCTGCACTCCTTTAACACCAACCCAGATACACCAGTCACAAACTTACTCATACTCGCTCTAGGGTTAGCTATCAAGTTAGGAGAATACTTAGCTAACTGGTTGAACTTAAGACAATACTTCTTTACTGCTTGCCTCAGGTTCATGACCTCTTCTACCTTAGCTTCTCTCATCTCTAGTGGGAAAAGCTTATCTAGAAAGGTATCCTAAAATACTTACCAAGTCATAGGAGCTACATCCTCCCCTCTACTCTTCTTCCACATCACTACCTAATCATTAGCAAAATCCTTCAGCCTATAGGTTGTTAACTCTAAACTCTCCTCCTCAGACACATGCATAATTTGGGTGATCTTTTTTACCTCCTCAAGATAAAGTTATGGGTCGTCACCTGCTACTGCCTAAAGAATTTGGTGTATTCATTCTCATGAAATTTCTGATCCTGGCTGCGGCTGAATCCCCATTTTGCTGAGGTGGGACTGCAGCCTGATGATTCCCTGAACATTAGTCATCACAGCCTGGGCTAGCGCCTGGAAAGCTGCTCATAACTCTACATGTGACATATTCTTAGTCGGAGGATCTACGGGCTGAGGTGGTTGGTTATCATTCCTATGGGCATTAGCTTTGCGAGGAGGCATACTCTATAAATGGAAGGAAGAGATGGTTTAGACTGAGGATTAACTTGAGCTCATGCTCACTCACATGAAATAAATACTGAAAAAAGGAAAACTATTCCTAAAAACATCTTATAGCCTCCTGTACATAAATGTGGCACGCAACACACCCATGCACAAAACTCTACTAGATGTGGCTTTTCAGACTTCCTAGGACACTGTTGAACCTTAGGCTCTGATACCAAGTTTGTAACGCCTCGATTTTCTATAACCAAAATGCCACACGATGCTCATGATCCCAAAGGACCACAAGCTAACCCTCTACTAATATCTGTACCTGAGCACTGCATAATATAATATAATAAATATAGAAAAGTGGCGGGAACTTTCCATAAGGTTCAAAACATCTAAAATACTTAAAACTAAAAACTAAATACTGATACATCTATCCAAAAATCCTCTAAACTATCTGAACTGTGGAGTTGATGGGACATGTCCCCAACTAACTCCGTCTACAAAAAAAATAAACCTAGTCTAATGCCATAATAAAATAAGGATCATCCTCGAATAAAGAGGACTCCCTGTTACGTCTACTACTGCTGACTGAGTCTGGACTGCTATGGGTGATCTATATCTCACGCTTCGGAACCTATGGTATAATACACCATAGCGCAAGAGATAGTATGCTTCAGTACTTTGAATGTACTGGTATGCTAGATGAGGTAAGGCTAAATGCAAGGTCTTATGCATGAACTATACTGACTGAATAATCTGAATATGCTGAATGAGGATACATGCATGAATGCATAAATCATAACTACAATCATGATAACACTAAATACTAACTTATGAACACTTGAGCTTCTGTCAGCTAAGCTTATTATTACTGACATCTGAATTTACTAGCACTGGGAGACTGAATATCGGCGTCTTACTAATAACTAAGTTCTGAGCTTACTACTACCGACTGACTAAATCTGAGATCAAACCTCTCTAATGGATGATCTCTAAATCTACTAATAATGATAAGAAATGATTGGATCTGAGATCAGACCTATCTAGCGAAAGATCTCTGAATCTTTTAATAATAGAAATGATAGACTGAGTTTGAGATTAGGCCTATCTAACGAGTGATCTCTGGATCTTCTGATACTGATAAGGATAATAATAATAATTGACTGAGTTTGAGATCAAGCCTATCTAGTGAGTGATCTCTGAATCTGTGAAACTATCTAAGATCCTTACTGAGCTGTTGTAATATCCTGAGACTCTAACTACTAGTGCAACCATGACTCAAGCTCATAAGAAATATATTATAGTGCTTTGGTTGTTTTCTGATCAAGGGTGATGTATATTAATGCCTCAAATATGTCCTAGCTATTAGGTGAATCAAAACATCCCTTACCGATTGAATTCTTGAGAAGGATTTTCGCATAGCCAACTTCAAACGAGCATATCTCTTGCTACCCTAAGAATTTTTGGGCTCATAACCCACCAACAGATAGATAATTGAATTATATTTCCAACGGTACTAATTTCACCCAAATCTAGTATCGGCACAAAGAGTTATGGCTATTTTACTCCAGCATATCAGCCTGAAAATTTCGTGACGACATTTTGTGATGACTTGTCACAAGCCTAATGACTTGTCACAAGCCTAACGGCTTGTCACAAAATGTCGTCACCATAAGCAGAAAGTCACAAAATCCAATATTTTGTGATGATATTTTGTGACGAATTGTCACAAGTTTGATGGCTTGTCACAAAATGTCATCAACCTTAAGCCAAAAATCATAAAATCCACCATTTTGTGACGACATTTCGTGACAACTTGTCACAAGTTTGACGACTTGTCACGAATGTCGTTAGCTATTTTTTTCAGCAATTAAGGGATGTTTTTGCAAGGTTATTTTGGTATTTTTCCATATTTTGGAGTCCTATATAAATATGAGAATCCCCATCCAAACCCTAATTTCTTCATTCTCTCTTCTAATTTTTTTAAGAATATATATTAGGGTTTCAATCAAGAAAATTTAATCTTCCAAAAATCATCCATAAATCTTCAAGATTTCTTCAAGAACCAAGTTCCTCATTGTGTGGGCTTCAAGAATCATTTATTACAAGTGTGGATAGTCTCAAGCACTAGAATTCATTCAATTTCAAAGATTAAGGTATGTGGGGTTTTGAACAAGAGCAATCCTTTCGTTCTTGTTCCTAAAGCTTTGATTTCTATCATGGATTTATATGATTTTGCAAGTGGGTTTACACCTAAATTACTTCATCATGAGACTATGAGAATATAAATTGTTCAGGCTTTGTTATACATGATTATTTTACTATTCGCAAGTTATGACTTGATATTTAATATTGTGAATTTCATATTTCTACCATGAGTTTATATTTCAAGTGCTTTCAAAATATGTGTCAAGCTTTAAGCTTCCTTATGACAAGTTGAATTATTGAGTATATTGATTCATGAGATTGAGTTGTTACAATGAGTCTTGATATTTCTTCAAAGTTATTGATGTTGCCATGATTTAATGAATTGATATATTTTGATATTAAGAAAGATTGATTTGAGTCGAGTCGAGTTAGGAATCCACAAATTGATTATGATTTGATAAATGAGAAAGAGATTTGATTTGATCTTCATGATAGACCCTTGTGATGTTTGTGATGGATTTTCTAACGCGTTTTGAGCTTATGTCTGGGAGTAGTATTTAGCACCGAGCAGGAAATGTGGTATTTCCCCTAAAACTATGTGCCACCGTAGGATTGATATTGATAATTGTGGGCCAGAGGTCGAGTAAGAGATTGTGATCACTAAATTAAGGTTGTACTCCCTGGCAAGAGTACGACGCTCCCTCCAATGTGGAGTTCTCTCCTTAAGAGGGCAAAACATTGGACTCCATGTAGCTCACATGATTTATGTCAGTTATAAGAACCTCCCATGTCCATAAGAGTTAATTTTCTTGAATTACCGAGTCACTCTGAGTCTTGAGTTGAAGAGTTGAGTTGTTTATGATGATTTATGAGGTTTTTATCATATGATTAATTTACTATGAGATTATGAAAAGTATGTTTCAATATAATTCAAGCCAAGTGAGTCATCATTGTACATATGCATATTTTCATAAAATTGATGATGATATTTACATTATTGCATGCACCCTTACATACTCAGTACATTCCAAAGTGCTGACCCACATATTTTTCTATGGCCTACATTTTATCGTAATGTAGGTTCAGGTACTCAGCCGTAACCGTGTTAGAGATATTCGAGTGCCTCAACTACATTCCCTCAGTGGTGAGTCCTCATGGTTGAGGACCGTGTCTATATTTTTGTGATATTATTTTGTTGTTATGATTTTCAGTACTGTTGAATTAGTTGGGGGTTTGTCCCAATGGATCCTTGATTCTGATGTATAGAGGCTTTGTCAGACTAGAGGGTTGGTGTGTACAGACATTCAATATATTTTGGTTGTACGACCTAGTATTCTCCAATATTTCTCTTAAACCCGATGTGGTATATCTCTTTGTTGTGCATGACTATTGTTAAATTGAATTCCTTGAGGTATTGTCTGGCTTCGAGGGTTAGCTTGGGGCTACGTGTATCTCTAAGCACCGTGTGGTGTCTCGAAATGAAATTTCGGGGCATTACAACTATGTGACCATATCTGACGATCCTAAATTTGAAGAACTATCTGAGATCTTGACTAAGACTGAATCTGAAGCTGAAACTGTAATTGTGGGAGTACTCACTTAATCGATATGCCCCGAATCTGATCTAGTGGGGTTCAACCTATAACCCTAGTTGGAAGGGTGTTAACACCGTGCCACGGGTAAAGACCTCTGCTATGGTCAAGCCTCTCTAACGGGTGACCCTGGATAGGAAGTCAAGCCTAAGGTAGTATGATAGTCAAGCCTTAATCTAATAGGTGCCTCTTGGTCCTTCGCTGGCTACACAGTTCTGGAGTTCAAGGATTGTTGCTAACAACTCTACCTCTCTAATGAAAATTCATCATCCCTGCACTCGCTTGGTGCTAGTTACTACTCCTAACTGAAGGACTCTGAACCGATTCTTAATTGAACTTAAACTGAGTGAATCTGCTATTGATTATGCTAAGTAACTGAGTTAAGCTGAGTTCACTTGATTCCGAAGACTGACGGAATACTACTGAATTCTACTTTCTACTTGAATACCACTGAGTTTCGTAACTTGCGGAGCTTTACTGAAATCTGTACTGATTACTGAATACTACTGAGGTCTAAACTGGATATTAAGCTTGATTAGATTGAATACTAAGATTACTGAGTTTTCTTAACTTCTGCCACTAACTGAGATATACTGATCATAGCACGACTAAGATTATCTTGAGATTGACTTAGCTCTAGACAAGCAGCTAAGTTTTTGGGTATAAATACCTCTAGGGCTCGATAACATAAATAAATAAGACTTGACAACTTTTGCGTAATAACATAACAATAGACTATCATTCACAATATAACCAATGAAGCATCATTTCAAGCACTTGGAGAATCGTAAAAATGTAATTGTATAGGGATGCATGTTGTTGTCTCATAACTCATTAAATAAGGAATTAACATGAATAGGAATGCATGTATCATATCATAATTCACTCGTCTAGGCTTTACAACAAACACTTGACATGTATTGACTTACACAAAATTGGGTATTTCTTGTCTACATGCTATAATAACTCTATTTTCTTCACATAAGCAATTTATCATACATGTGGAAGGCATACTTTGGTCATACAATATTCAATACACATAATTAACATGTTTACATAATTCAACATGCTTCTTGAAGGGACTTTATCATGAACATCACATAACCAACACATACTAAGGTCCATACTTGCATCTTTATGATCACAACATAATTAAAACTTAATATTAACATGGGCTTTATCTTCAAACCACATAAATCATGAAAAACTCATAAACATAAAATCTTGAATTTAAAAAGGGAGTCTTAGACTTCTTGGGTGGAAGGAACCCAAGAATCAACATCCAATATACCTTGCTATATGATTCTTGAAAAATTAACGGTGGAATTTCCTTGATTTTATATCTTCAATAGAAACCCTTATTCTTGTTCTTGAGGAAAATTGAGAGAAAACCTTATATTTTGGGTGAAAATATGATGAATCTAGTGTTAAAGAAGCTTATATAGGGGTGGGATTTGACCAAATTTTCCTTGAAAACATGGACTTGGAATGCAGATTTTTGGCCCAGGGCTACAGCCTGGGGGGGGCGCCCTACTATTCTTAGGGGAGAACCTGGGTGGTGCCTTGCTCTTTCTGTGGAGGAACTTGGGTGGCGCCTTGCTACTGAGGGAAGGGGCCAAGGCTCTAAGATGGGCGGAACCCCTCTACAGCCTTTAGCTACTGTTTTGCCAACCCAAACATGACCTTATGCTCATCTAAAAATTCCAAAACTCACCCGGGATGTACTCTTGACTTGACCCATCGCAACGCAACAAGAAAATCAAGAAATAGAGGTCGGGAAGGTCACAAAATAATTCATCAAAGTTTTGAAGGCTTATGGAATGGAAAATTTTCAACACTTAGCTAAATTTTCCAAGTGTTAAGCCTTTCTTGGTTTGCTTTAGAAGCTCTAAGGACTCAGAAATTTTATGGGGTATTACACTGAGGCTATAAGCTATCATGCACAATTGAATAAATTGTATAACTGAATCCCAGCATAGTGGGCTACTGAACTAATCTGCGAGTGCATGAACTTTAATGAAAATAGCTATATGGCTGAGATTTAAATGAAAGCGTCAACTTATGACAATCATTACTTTAGGATGGATCTGATTTGATGAGAAAACAATGAGATATTTATGACATGAAAAATCCATGAAACTCGGGGCATTACAACATCTCCCCCTTGGGATCGTTCGCTACCAAATGATACTGATTTGATAAAATACTAGGAAAAGACTAAGATGATACGCAGGATACTTATGAATTGAATCATGACTTAATATCTGAAACAAAAACTGATGTATGATGCATGTACTGAGCTGAATTTTGAAATTTACAAGGATGTGAATAAACTACCTCTTGAAAAGGCCATACTCACGAACTTTCAGGTAGTGATATCGATGAAAAGCTTATTCAATTTTCCACACAATGGAAAGTTAAAATCTTAAAAATTCCATATGGAATAAATATTATTCATTTTGGAAGCTATCCCTCAATATTCTAGGGATGAATTTATGCTAGAAAAAATATGGAGTATTACAATATCTCCCCCTTGGGAACATTCGTCCTCGAATGTGGATAATTAGGCTAAAATTACTGAGGAATCTGAGGCTATAAGCTACATGCACAACTAAAATAAACTGTATGACTGAATCCCAATGTAGTGGGCTACTGAACTGATCTGTGAATGCATGAACTTTCATGAAAATAGTTATATGGCATAGATCGAACTGAGAGCGTCAACTTATGACTAATCATTACTTTAGGATGGATCTGATTTCATGAGAAAAGAATGAGAGATTTATGATATGAAAACTCCATGAAACTCGGGGCATTACAACATCTCCCCCTTGGGATCGCTCGCCCCTGAATGATACTGTTTTGGTTAAAATACTCAGAAAAGACTGAGATATTATGCAGGATACTTATGAATTGAATCATGACATAATATCTGAATATCAAACCTATGTATGATACATGTACTGAGCTAAATTTCGCAATTTACCTGGATGTGAACAAACTACCTCTTGAAATAGGCATACTCACATACTTTCAGGTAGTGATATCGATGGAAAGCTTATTCAATTTTCCACACAATGGAAAGTCGAAATCTTGAAAATTCCACATGGAATAAATATTATTCATTTTGGAAGATATCCTCAACATTCTAGGGACGAATTTAAGCTAGAAAAAATATGGGGTATTACAATATCTCCCCCTTGGAAACATTCATTCTCAAATGTGGCTAATTAGGCTAAAATTACTGAGGAATCTGAGGTTATAAGCTATCATGCACAACTGAAATAAACTGTATGACTGAATCCCAACGTAGTGGGCTACTGAACTGATCTATGAGTGCATGAACTTTCATTAAAATAGCTATATGGCTGAGATCGAAATGAGAGTGTCAACTTATGAGTATTCATTACTTTAGGCTAGATCTGGTTTCATGAGAAAAGAATTAGAGATTTATGACATGGAAACTCCATGAAACTCGGGGCATTACAACATATCCCCCTTGGGATCGTTCGCCTTTGAATGATACTGATTTGGTTAAAATACTATGCAGGCATGAGTATCTCCTGAAATATACCCAAATTTCTAAGGATACATCTTTTCTTCACCGGGATTCTATTACCCCTCAAATTAGTTTAAAATGTAATACACGTGCTGCAATATGTGATTTCATAATTTTATAATAATTTTATTTCATTTTCTTCCTTTTTGTTTTCCTTCTAATTTTAAAGTATATTGAGAATGTCGTTACAACTAGAAAAATGAAAAGGAAAATTGTTATTGTGATTGTATGAACTTGCAAAAGAATTGAATGTGAAGAGCAGATCCGATGGTTGTCAAGATTTAGAAGATGAGATTCAAGTGCTAAACTCATTCTAGATTCCTAATGTCTGCTAAGATTCGAAAATTGAGAATGAATTTTGAGTTCATCATTATTAAACCTTGAAAAAGATTGACGAAAAAACTGTGTTTGTCAAAAATTTTCGTTGTTGGTTAAATTGATTACTGGGTTTGGTGGTAAAGTTGTAGTTAAAATTTAAGTTTGATTGGTGCAGAATTTACCAAGTTCTTTGTTGAATTTTGAGACCCAAAATCAGATCTGAAGCTCTTGAAAATGTGTGATAAATTGTTCATGAAGTCAAGTACGCTTTGGAATTGAAAAGTAGCCATTTCGAATAGGTTACAGCCATTTATTTTAAGTTTCTATGTGCTTGAAGGAGGTGTTCTCACGTCCTTGTCCACGTTAGCTCATAAGGTGTAAAAGAAATAGGAAACAAAAAATTCAGGGGGAAGGGGAATGGATCGGCGAGTGTAGTTCAAATAAACAAAATTAAATGTAACTGCTGACTCAAAGAAAGTATTAACACCTCTTACTTCAATAGTTGCCCTATCATAAGCCAAAGAAACTTCTTCAGCTGTGTCAAAAGTTCCCAACCAAAGTCTAGATTGCCCGATCTTCGTTGTCTTAACTCCCTCGTACTTCTTCACATTTTTTGGAGCAGCTATATATCTTTCTTCTATTTGGATGTCTTCTTTGAAAATGACCCTGGTGTTTCTATTCTCAATGATGATTTCCTTTCATGTCCCCTTGGAAGTTTTTCCTCCTCATCACTAGATGAGTCTGTGGTATTAGTACCAGGCAGTAAGTACTTACAACATGTGGCAAGACAACAGAACATTCACCCATTTGATTGGTAGAGTTTTTGACTCAAATTTTGAGGATTTCTCAATTGCCTCACTTTTCTTGAGCTCATCCTTGGAGGCCATAAAAGTGGACGGTCAACTAAACTCTATTGTTTACAGAAAAAATTCATGATTGTTCAAACAGTGCATATTTAGTCAGAAGAGCCTCAAGGATCTTGATTCACACAAGTGTGTCAAGACAGATAATAACATGGCAAATATCATATACTGTAAAACATAGATGTTGCTTGTTACGTGTTTCATGCATGACTTTTATCATCAATATATATAACTAAGCTAATTAATTTACTATTTCCCTTTACACAGCAATACCTGTATGAACTGTAAAAATGAGAAACTTCTGGAATGAAGTATAAACCCAGTTAACAAAAGCAAGTTGTGTTTCCTCTCTATAAAAAACATGTAGTAAAGCATTACCTATACACAATTTAAGAACATCTCAATTAGTTGGGAACTAAACAAGTTATACACTACAGATAATGTACAACCAAATACTGAAGCATTTTCAATCCCTAGCATCATCTTTGGGTAAAGATGGTGGCTTCAAAAGTGGATGCAACTTTTGTCTAATGGGTTCCTATTTTCAATTTTCAATTTGAGGTGAGCCTAGTCCTTCTATTTTCAATGATTATTTCCTTTATACATGTCATTTCATGTCGCTTGGACTTCTCTCCATGAGGATTTTCGTCCTCGTTGCTAGACGAATCCTTGGCGTCGTTATCTTGCACATAAATACATAAAATATGCGGCAAGTCAACAGAACTTCTGCCCACTTCGTTGGTGGATTTTTTGACTGTCAATTTTTGAGGGTTTTTTTTACATCCTCATTTCCCCTAAGCTTGTTTTTCATGAATGAGTACAAAAATAAAATAGAAGAAGTCCTTCAGACCAGACAAGCATGCACTGCAAAATCCATATCATAAGGACAAAAAGGAAATAAACTAAATATTTACTCCGTCTCAATTTATATGGCATCTTTCAAATTTGGAAAGTCAAACGAGTTTTAATCACAATTTTTTCATATACCTTTTAATTATTCTGAATTGTCAATTATTATGACTTATAATTTTTATATAGTTTTCAAATGCTAAATTCCCTTCGAAGGAAATGATATATTTTTCCCTTTACGATTTGAATAAAATAAAATGGTTACTAAATCTCTTTTTCTTACATGTAAAAATATATCTTATAAAAAAGTCATAAAACTAAAAAAAAATGTAATTGAAAGAGAAGCTATATTTGATAAAAAGGACTAACAAGTGTTGTGTCAACCTAAGAGGTCAAGAATAATTTTTTATGTCATCTACACTTTTGAAGGTGAAAGAAAGCTACTTGAAAATGCTAAGATTGACAAGAAGAAAGTCAAATTCTGAGAAAAAAGATCTCATTGCTAAAGAGAAAAACATGAAGAGAAAAGTTGATAATTATCAAAATGTAAAGGTCAAAGTTAAAGTGAAGAGTCATCCTAATCCTTCAAAAGGAATACTTGGATCTTATCCAACATCAAATAATTTAGAAAGAAAAAAAATTGAGAGAAGTAAGAAAGTGACAAATGGCAATTCAAAAATGAAAAGAGGAGAGCTTGAGTTGAGGGTAGTGAGTGAGTTGCCACAAAAAAAAAAGATAAGTATTTGAAAATGAAAAGAAAGAGAACAAAATTGAGAAAAATGTTTGAGAGTGCTTGCTTCTTGTTTTAATTCTAACGCTAATGCTTCTTTTCCTAGTTGTGATGTCTCTTTTGTAGGCACATCTGAAAATGAACGCATAAAGAATCCAACAATGGAAAGCCTTCCATCACTGAAGATTCAAGAGTCATTCGAAACACCCACTACTTCTTCAAGTGTTCAAGTGAATTTAAATGATAAACACAAAATAAAAGAAGAAATTTTAGGAGTATTTCAAGGTAAAATGACTAACGTAAATACTTTATTTCCTTTAAATGAGCTTAAAGGAAACTTTAGTTTAAGTGAAAGTCATTCTTCTTTTGCACAAAATGAATATTTTCTTTGTGAAGAAAAACATGTTGAATGTTGTAGGCTTGTAGCCAAACACTAGTTGAAGTTACTTGTGCAAATCATTGTGAAAATTCTTTTGAGTTTAATTTATTTGCGATTAATGTTCATACTTGTGATAATTTAGAGGACTAAAAGAAATTCTTTTACTACATGTGAATGTGGATTATGAATATTCATCATGTAAAAAGGATATTATTATTGTTGATAATGAAATTGAGGAGTCACTCAATGATAAGCTTGGATTTAAAAAATGTGATTTTTAAAAAAAATTATTTAGGGAAAAGGCATGTTTATCCCTCTAAAGTTGTCACCAAAACTCACTTTAGTCATTAAACTTAACCTGTAATTATTTACTCCCCTTATGAATGTTGTATTATTTTCCTCCCTTCGTGGCCGCGTGTAAACACGGAATGTGACACGGATTAATTTTTTTTCAAAATAACGGTCATCTTCTCAAAAACCCCCCTTAATCCCAATTTATAAACCCTAACTCCTCTTCTCCTTCATCTTCAATCAACTCAAACCTTACTTTGATCTTAAATTGCTTAAAAAATCAAGTCCATTCTTTCATTATTTTCATTAACTTGTTCTTATTTTTCGTTGATCTTTTGTTTTTGTTTCTAATTTCTCCATTCATCTCTTCTTCCTATGAAAAAGGTAAATTCCTTCTTCTTTTGTTATGTAGATTTTATTGTCATTTTTTATTTTAAAATTTGTGGAATAAATTATTTTGTAGCATACCATGAGATCAGTTAACTTTTCTAAGCTTTGTATGGAAGAGAACGATTTTGATTTGAACCAAGAAGTTCATTGCAATCATGGTTTTGTAGTTCATTTAAAGACATCTTGGACTTCAACTAACTCCGGCAGAAGATATTGGGTATGCCCTTATTATGAGGTAAATATCTGAAATTTTTCTTTTTTTCTTTTCCCAGTATATTCAATTGAACACTAATAGTTTGTTTAAATTGTTTAAGGGTCCAAGATCTTATGATTTCTAGTGTTGGAGGGACAAAGAGGACATTGATCCGAAGTTCAAATTTGTAATTCTTAAACTAATAGAAAAGTTAGGTGAGTTTGAGAATTTAGTGGAATCTTGTCAACAAATCATGCAATCATCAATCAATGAAATTTTGAAGATGGAATCTTCCGAGGAAGTTGACAAGCCTAGTGTGTCCAAACAAGATGATAATTGTGTAGACGTCAAATTGAAGAAATTAGAAGAAGAGATTGAGAAGATGAAAGAAAGAGAGAAGAAATGGATAAGTATCATGGCTAAAGGAAGGACTAGGGAGAATGTTCTCATATTTATTGTGTTTTATTGTTACATTGTAGTTATAAGCTATTGGTCTAGAATGGTCTATGTAAAGAAGGACTCAATAGATTTACCTTAGAATTTTGGTGTGTAGCAGCCTTTACTTCCATTATATCTTTTGTAATCATTCTTGACGTATCTATGTAATTCTTTGTTGGGATTCCTTCTTTGTTTGTGTATTCTATTTGCAAGTTAATAAGAATCTTGTTTAAAGTTTCTTATGTTGTTATTCTATAAGCAAGTACACAGAAATAGACACAAAAAATGAATGACAATGACATAAATTATATGTACCCAAATGTGCAGTCTTGGCTGCATGTATTGCTAGAAATATTCATTTGACACAACTGCATAATTGTTTGAAACAAACACTGCAGTCAGAACTGCATAATATATCAAAATATTACAGTCACAGCTGCATAATTAAGAGATCAAAAATTACAGTCACTGCTACATAATTGTTTAAAAAATAGACATCACAAAGCAGTCACAGTTGCGTAATTGTTTTACAAAAATATATCTATATAGGCATAACTACATTATTATTTGAGCTAATCAAACATCAAATACATGAAAGAATTTAGTGGAACAAATCAGTCTTCTAAACTAGATGGCTGGAGAACTTATTTGGCTCAATTGATTCATTTCTGCAGTTTCGGTACTTGTCTTCATTCTTTTTTGTGCTCTCATTTCTTGAAGACCTAGTTGGGTGATAGTAGGCTTTTCTTTTCATTTCATACCTAATCTTGATTTATGATGCCCAAGATTTCCAGTTACTAGAGAGGAGTTCAAAGGCATTCCGAGCTAGATAAACAAAAAAAATGATTAGTCTTTTGATAATTAACTTGACTATTGAAAAGTGTAAAATCATTCAAGCACTTACATTGTGGATTTTAAAATCACTTTGTGCATGTAGAACTTCCATCCCAACCATTCTTGATCTTTTAAAACTTGTCCCTCGACTCCTACTAGTAACACCTCCAAGATTAGATGCAGCATCAACAACCCCTCTACCCCTTTCACTAACACCACCAGTATTTGATATAGTAGCAGCACTTCCTCTACCTCTTCCAATGACACCAACAGTATTTGCAAAAGTAGTAGCAGTCCCTCTACCCCTACAAGTCCCTTTTCATCTTCCAGTGGCACCATCTATATTATTAACTGCAAGAGTAGCAGTCTCTCTACCCTTACCTGTCCCTCTCCCCTTTCCATTGACACCATCGACATTAGATGCAACAGCATCAGTCCCTCTGCCCTTACCAATACCTCTTTCCCTTCCATTGGCGCCATCTATATTAGATGCAAGAGCAACAGTCCCTTTACTCTTTCCAGTCCCTCTTCTCCTTTCAATGCCACCAACCACATTTGCAGCAGCAGCTGCTGCTGCAATAGTCTAACAGTCAAATAAGAGATATTAAAATTTAATAGCAGCTTCAATATCCTAACAGTAAAAATAATATCAAAATTCAATAGAACTTAATGTGAATTATAAATAACTTTACCTGTCTTATCGATCCTTTTGGTCTTCCTCTTATTTTGCTTGTGTTTGTTTGAGATTGACTTGGAGCTGCAGAAGAACCAGCACTTAAACTTATCTCTTTCCCTCTACCAGTTGTATTTTTTCCACCAAAAGGATAACTTCTCTTATTGTGACCCTTTGCATGACAAGTGCTGAAGGTCATTTCAACAACTTTTTGGATAATTTACTTGTCTTGTTCTCAGTTTTCTCTTTCTTTCTTGACTTAGGGTGCCTGCCTGGTATTTTTCTAATTTTTGGTGGTATAACAGGAAGGTTGGTTGACTGTGGCCACATCTGCATTCCAGTAATAGGATGAATAAAAAAACTATAGGTATTTTGTTATGTTTCCGTCTTATACCAATGTGAGAGATAGTTAATAGGATCCAATCTTCTAAAATAAAGTGCAGCTATAGCATGACAATAAGGAATGCCTTTTAGCATCCAAGATCTACAAGTACATGTTCTATTATTCAGTTGCACTATAAATGTATTTCCCCAATTGTCCTTAACCTCAAAACCATATTCACCATTCCATTCAAGGGTACACTTCATTGATTTTGAAGTGTTCTCAACCAATACTTTAAAGCCATAGGAGAAATATCAGTTATCTAAATTTCAAAGAACTGACTTAACTCTGCTATTCTTCTCATTACTTTGACCCTTATTTCCTCAAGCATTGTGATAATAAACTTGTATCTTGCCCCAGAATGCATGAGTTAAAACTTTCAGTCATGTTATTATCAACACTATCGCAATAACTAAAAGTACTAAAATAAACCTTGGACCACTTTTATATATTGTACCACAAAAGATCCTTACATATTTTATCACCTAACATCTCAATATAATCTAGATTTCTTTTCAATTCTTGCTCATATATTAACTTGGCACATTTCCAGAAGCAATTCTTCTTTTAATGTCTCTCCAATCTTTAGACCAGCTAGCCAAAATATGTCTTGCAGACATTCTTTGTTCATTTGGCAGTAACTGTAGAATTGCAGTGTCAAGACCCTTCAGCAACATATAAAATGATTAGTTGACATAAGAATATAGAAAAAATAAAGTAGTTAAAAATATAAATGAATAAGATAGAACAAATTACCTTCTGCATATCAGTCATGGTTGTCAATCTTGTACCATCACCAAGCTCTAAATCATGCCTAACATATGTAATAAACCATGTCCAACTGAAAGTGTTTTGAACTTCAACCACTGCCCAAGCTAGTGGTAGCATTTGGTTATTCCCATCTTTATAAACAACTACAAGCAATTACCTTTTGCAAACACCTTTCAAGAAACAACCTTCAAATCCAACACATCTTCTACATCCAACTTTGAATGCTTTCTTCAAAATATCAAAACATATATAGAAGGATTGAAACCTTTGTCTTCCACCTTCAAAAATTTCTTCACCAAGCCTCACCAAATATGTGTTGCCTGGATTAGTCTTTAATAGGTAATCTCTATAATCAAGAATTCTTTTAAATTCCTCCAAATGGCAACCATTATCTATTGCAATACCATGTTTCTTGCTTCTAGTGCCACAGTTCTCCCAACATACACCTCCAACTCCTTTTTACTAGATTTTGCAACTAAAAAACTCTAATGCCAGGCTCAGAAATAATTCTATCCCTGTACCTCTCTCTTAAATACTTTGAATTGACTAATTTATTTCTATTTGTAGCAGTGAATATATGCACTCGATTATAATTTTTTACTACAAAATCTCCTGTACTTGAATTATGGTTTCCAAACAGTAACCATGGACAACTATCTCCATATTTTACCCTTATCCTGGTTAGTTCATTTATATACTTATTTAAGCTCTACCTGTTCTTGTACTGCATATCTAGTAATAGCTTCTCTAAATTGCTTAACATTTTCAAAAGCTATACCAGTTTTCCAAACAATCAACTTACAAGTAGGATCAAAAACAACTCTGTTTTTAATTTTTTTTTTTGCCCTCATTACCTTTTCACACTTCTTACAGGATGTTGAACCTTATCCTCATCATCAACATCCACATCAGTATCTATTTTAAAACTAGCATTTTCATCTGAATCAAAGTATGGCTCATCACCACCTAATTTAGCCTATACGATATTTTTTTCTTGGACAAATACTCATTATATCCCGCATCAACTCTCTTTTTTCTTAAATTAACCCCTTTAGCTCTAGGCTCTCTTTATTTTTATTTTTTTGTTTTGGCAGCTCTTTTTTCTTCTCTCAAAATCCTAACCTCCTTATGAGTATCACTACCATATTCATCATCACATTCAAGAAAATCACCATAATCAAAATCTTCACTATTTTGACTATCACTTTCCCATTTAGAATGTACTATTGGAACATCTGATGCAGTAGCAGCAGAAGTTTCACCCAAATCTTTCACAATACTAGCACCACCCTCACTGAAATCTTCCACAATACTAGAACCACTACCACCCAAATCTTCCTCAACATTAGCACCACTCTCACTCAAATCTTCCTCAACAGTAGCACCACCACTACCCAAATCTTTCTCAAGACTAGCACCACCCCCACCTAAATCTTCCTCATTGCTCACTCCCATCCAAATTTTTTCCAAGACTAGCACTACCCCCACCTAAATCTTTCTTAATAGTAGAACCAGCCCCACCCAACTCTTCCTTAACAATAGCCCCATCCCCACCCAAATCGTCCTCAACAATAAAAGAATATCTACCTAATTCAATAGTAGAAGAAACTTCACCAACACCAACAGTAGGTTGTGTAGTTTCTTTAGCTTCTTTAAGCCCTAATTTATCCATAGAGGTTTGTGCAGGGTCTTTATCAAAAGAAGTAAAAGATTCTTCGCCCACATGCTTACCATATTCAAAGGTGGGGACCACCTCAGATTCTTCAATTAAGTTTGACACATATAATTCAACACATCCCTATTTTTTAAATTAGGTATAATACCCAAAATGTCCCTATCACATGTAATCTTTACCAAACGATTAGACTTAGGTGGTTTAATATAAACAACACAATAGGAACAATTGTATCCAATTTCCTTAACGTAGCCTACAAACTCAAAGTAAGATAATTTATCAATAACTACGTCTAAATAATCAGTCTACATACCTGTGATGTATTTAATACGGGATTTTTGTTGTAATAATCCTCCATGGTGATATCTCAAGGTAATATACACAAAAGCCATTTTCAAACTGTAAAAAAATTTTAAAAAAATAAGAGTATTAGTCAAAATTGAAAATCTAAACACGAAATCATTTGAAAATCAGTTGGATAAAAACCCTAGATGTAAAACAAAGGTAACTAAAATGGATTATTAACCATCAAATCGTGATAATCTTAGCAGCTCCAAGAAAGTAATGATTGATTAGGTTAGGAATTAGGTTTGTTTGTTTTTTTTGGAAAGATTTGTAAATTGATGGGTTAGAAATAGGAAAGGGAATAACGAGTTAAGTTTTTTTGATAGGAAAAGGGTCGGGTCGGGTCGGGTCGGGTTGAATTTTAATTAAAAGTGGGTTGAGCATATTATTATAGAGGGTTGGGTTAAAAGTGGCTCATTAATGACGTGGACTAATCAAATAGCGAGTGTCGATACAACAATTGGCCTTAACTTGGTCTAAGTCACAAAGGGAGCAAAATAATACAGTTTAAAGTACATAAGGAGCGTAAATAATTACAGGTTAAGTTTTAATGGCTAAAGTGAGTTTTAGTGACAACTTTAGGGGGTAAACATGCCTTTTCTCAATTATTTATGATAGTCAACTTCTTTATGTTGATATGCCACTAGTTGAGGGGACTTGTGAATTACTTGTTGAACCTCAAATTAGTGTTGAAAATGAAGCTGGTTATTTTAAAAAGTATTAAGATTTTAAATCGGAAAAAGTCATCAAAATTATCCTAAATTATACTCAAAAAGTCACTTAGACACCTAAACTAACACGGTGACCTATTACACACTTATTCTTAATAAAAGTGAATTTAATTTCACCCTAAATCTAACGTGGAGATAACATTAATTTTTTTTTAAAAAAAAAGGCACTTATGGAAAGAAAATCCAAAAAACTCTTTAAAATCCCACCACCCTACCCCCAGCCCTGCGCATATTCTCTCTTTTTCACCCCCTCTTTAATCTTTTTCTTTTCTCTCTTTATCTTTCTTTCTTCAACATTTTTTTAATCACAGTCACTCCTTTCTTGTTATGGTTGATGAAAATAGTTTTTTTATGATAGTTTTCGAAGAGAAAAACAGAAAAGATTGAGGGTGGCATCGTCTCCGGTTGAAAAAAATCAATGAGATGTTTGACATTGATTAAATCTTATTGCTCCCATCATCAAATTCATCAAGTTGAGCATTAATTTTTTAATTTATTTTTGTATTTCTATTTTTTCTCTATAAAAGTTTATGGATTTGCTTAAAATTCAATATTTTGACACCTTTTGTAGATCTATCTTCTCTCTATAAAATTCTCTTTTATTTTTGCTCAAAATCAATAATAGTCTATTGAAATTGCTCAAAATATGTTTTGGTGTCGAGTTGTGAAATTAGTGATCGATGAGGCATATTTATTGTTGGTGACAGTGATGGTGTGTGATATTTGACATTGGGTGGCGCAATTATGTGGTGATGGTGTTGTAACTTTTGGTGTTGTATAGCAAAAAAGATTGAATTGGATGAAGTTATTGCTTAATTATATTGATTTTATATCAACAATGAAAGAAGAAGAAGATGGAATTATGATCGTTCTTCTTGAGAACGACTATGGAAGCTTGGTTTAGGTGAAAAAAAAAGGAATAAGATAAAGGCAAAAATGGTTGAAAAAAAGGTGGAAAAATACAAAAATGACATGTTTAACAAGGATTTGTAGGCTGGCGTGTGTAAATCACTTAGGAGTATGCGAATGGCTTTGAACATTTGAGGGGGCTATTAAATTCACTTTTAATAAGAATAGGTGTGTAATAGGTCGCCCCATTAGTTTAGGTATGTAAGTGACTTTTTTATTATAGTTTAGGATGGTTTTGATGACTTTACCCATTTTAAATATGATATTTCACCTTTATTTGATAAATATGAACATGAGACTCTTGATTCTACTTTGATTTTATTTGATGAAATTCATAATGTTGGTGGTGATGTGTGTCATGTTAAAGGTAGTGATGCCTTATTACATCTTGACTTTACTTACTAGTTGAGTTAAAGTGTGATACTAAAATTACTGATTTTTGTGAGCTTAAATTGATGACAACTAATGATGTGAAAATTAATAAGTTTGACGTCCAAGCAAGTGACTCTTTGAGCATGCCTAGTGTTTTTTATCCTATCTCTTATTTCATTCATGAAGATCATATTATGAATAATCTTATGAAAGAGGATATTTTTCCTTTTTAAGAGTGAACTTAGATGCTTTGATTCTTCATTGTATATTGATTTTTTTTCTCTTTAAATAATGTTTTATTTGAAGATAACATGATTATTTATAATAATGAACATAGTGACATTCTTGGTAAAGTTGATGATGTAGAAAAATTTGAAGGCTACAAGGTATATGGTAATCCACTAAGGGATACAATATGAGAAGATAATGGTGGACATACATATGAAAGTGAAATAATTGACGCTATCTTTAATAGTAATTTCTTTACTTATTCTACTCAACTTTTTTTGAAGACATATTCTTATTGGATTATGTCAATATTTTTTCCTCAAAAGTGATGACAAGTAATTTAAAGATTGGAGTGATCTAGTTAAAGAGCTTAATTTGATCATCTTAAATAATTTCTTATTGATGTTTTTAAAGATGCTTATAGTGATTTTTGATGTTCTTAGAGGATTAAAGTGTGTTATTAATTTTGGGAATGTATCTTATTGCATTGACATTACTTTGAGAAATTATGATAATCTTTGCCTGGTTATTGTTTCCTTCTTTATTTTGCAAGAATTGAATTCAAGGACGAAATTCTTTTCAAAACAGAAAGAATGATGCAAATCAAGATAGCAAGATTGATAGCAAAAGTGATGGTATGAGTTTTCTTAAGTTTAGAAGTTTTGAACCATCCATAAAGAACTTAAAGTTTAATAGAAGGATAATTAAGAGAGTTTTTAAAATCCATAACATGTTCAAATGGATACATAAGAAAAGTAGTGATAACCAAGGAGACCATCAAAGATTTTGGACATTTCTTCCAATCATTGTGGATTTGAAAGACTTCAAGGCTGCCAAGCTCAAGTGGATATTTTAATAATTTAGCCATTTTTATAAATTTAATTTTTACAAGACTAGTATAAATAGCCTTATGTCTTCCACATTAAGGTGATAGATTTTGAAACTTGAGTGCCTCATTTGTGAGCTTAGGGTTATTCCCTTTATCGCTTTATGAATCTTTCTTGAATTCTTGATAAGAAGTTCATTATATTAGTTAATTCTCTTATCTCATGGTTTAATATAGTAATTATATGTATATTTAATTATTAGATCAATCTTTCTTTCTTCTAATTTTTATTCTCCCCAATCTAATGTATTTCAATACTTGAGAATCTTTTGGTTCCGTCTCTATTTCATTTATTGTATTCATCTTAGGTTTATCATTTTACATCACACCACCTCTCTTAGATTCTGTTGGAGTTGTCAGAGAGTTCCAGGACGTGTTTTCTACAAACTTACCATTATGCCTCCAGACTGGAATATTGATTTTTCCATTAATGTTGAGTCGAGAATCAAGTTCATTTAATTCCTCTTATAGAATGGCTCCACTTGAGTTAAGTAAATTAAAGGAATAATTACATGATATATTGACTAAGGTATTTCATTAAATTGAGTGTGCCTAATTGGGGTGCTCCTGTCTTATTTGAAAAGAAGAAGGATGGATCTATACATATGTGTATTGACTACCGACAGTTGAACAAAGTCATGGTCAAGAACAACTATTCACTTCTTCATTGATGATTTATTTGATTAGCTTCAAGGTGCCTTTATTTTTTCCAAGATTAACTCGAGTACCGATTACCATAAATTGCGGATTAGAGCTTTAGATATTCTGAAGATAACTTTTTAGATGCGGTATGACAATTATGAGTTCTTGTTCATGTCTTTTGGGTTGATCAATGCCCTGATAGTATTCATGGAGTAGATAAATTGAGAATTTTGACCTTAATTTAATTCTATTGTGATCATGTTCATTAATGATATTTTGGTTTATCTAAGAATGGTGTTAACCATGTGTGACATTTAAGGACCGTACATTAAAGATTTAGAGATGAGATGTTGTATGCTAATTTTTTCAAGTGCGAGATTTTTTTGAATTCTATTTCTTTTTTAGGTATATTGTGACCAAAGATGGTATTATGATCACTATGGTCAAGATAGCGGTGGTTTGTGATTGGGCTAGACTTACTTTCTCTTTTATTACAACTCTTTTGACCAGAAGAAGATTATTTTTCAATGGTTTGATGCTTGTGAGGAGAGTTTTCAAAATCTCAAGGATTTGTTGACTCTGTCTCTTATCTTGACCTTTCCCAAGTAGGTCTAGGGATTCACCATATTTTGTGATGCTTTTGGAGTTGGATAGGATGGTATATTGATGCATAAGGTGATTGCTTATACTTCTCAACAATTGAAGCTCACGAGAATAATTACCCTACCCATGACTTAAAGTTAACAGTGATTATATTTATATTAAAATTATGAAGACACTACTTGCATGGAGTCGATTGTGAGATTTTCACTGATCATTATAGCCTTCAGTATTTCTTCACCTAGAGAGATCTTAATATGAGCCAGCATCGATGGCTTGAGTTGTTTGAGGCTTACGGTCTTACTATTTTATATTCATTTGGCAATGCTAATATGGTAGCGGATACTTTGTGCCAAAAGGTGATAAATATGATGAGTTTGGCTCATAATTTTACTCAGGAGAGACCTTTGAATTTAGAGGTCCAGTCCTTAGCTAATTAGTTGGTTAGGCTTGATATTCCATCACACAAGTATGTTTTGGACTTTGTTGGGGATAGATCTTTATTAATGGATCAGATCTGAGCTTATCAATCTGATAATGAGAGATTAAGGGTGATTCATGATAAAGTAATAAGGGGCAAGGCAAAGGTGACATCTCTTGATCTCAAGGGCATTTTAAAGATTAGTGCTCATGATTGTGTACCAAAATTTGGTGGTTGGATTAAACTGATCTTGAAGGCAACTCATTACTCAAAGTATTAACGCTAGTAGTGGGTTGGTATGAAAAAAAACATTGTAGAGTTCATGGTTAAGTGTTTGACTTGCCAGCAACTAAAGTATGAGCATTAACAGTCGGGTGGTATGATTCAGAGAATGCTCATTTCCGAGTTAAAGTATGAGTGGATCACTATAGATTTTGTAGTTGGCTTACCCCTCGACCCTATGGAAGTTTGATTCTATTTGAATTATTGTGGATAGATTGACCAAATCAGTGCATTTTGTACCTAGGAAGGCAAATTATAATGTAGAAAAGTTAGTCAAGATCTACATTCGAGAGATTTTTTGATTGAATGGTATGCTCATCTCTATTATTTCTAATAGAAGTACTCAGTTTATCTCGAGTTTTTGGGATTTATATGCAGAGTGAGTTGGGTACTTAGCTTGATTATAGCATATTTTTCATCCTCAGAAAGATGGTCAGTCTAAGAGGACTATTCAGGTTCTAAAAGACATACTTTGAGCATATATTATGGATTTTAGTGGTCATTGGGACTAGTACTTTCCCTTAGCATAGTTCGCGTACAACAACAACTACCATTTAATATTCAGATGGCACCTTTTAAGGCTTTGTATGGGCAAAGGTGTAGATTACTCATGGGATAGTTTGATTTATTTAAAGTGAAACCTTGGGATACAGATTTATTGAGAAACTTAATGAATCGAGTGAGACTAATTCAGCAGAGGCTTGTGGATGCCTAGAGTAGGCAGAAGAGTTATGTCGATCATTCAGTCCATGATGTTGTATTCATAATTAGAGAGCGGGTTTTATTGAAAATATCCATGAAGGGAGTGATGAGATTTTGAAAGGAAGGGAAGCTTAGGCTGAGGTTCATTAGCTTTGTTGAGATTCTAGAGAAGTATGGGAATGTGGTGTATAGGCTAGCTTTGCCTCCATCTAGCTATCCATTTGATATTCCATGTTTCCATATTGAAGAGATATCGTCCAGACGATTAGCATGTGATCCGGTGGAATTTTTTATATTAAACCATTATTTATTATTTAAGGAGGTGCAAATTATCATCCTAGATAAGCAGACTAGGAAGTTTAAGTCTAAGCATATTGATTTAGTGAAGATTTCGTCCAATTGAGGAGGCTACATGGGAGGTTGAGTCCAGTATGAGGCGTAGATACTCTCAAATTTTTATCATTTCAGGTACTTTATTTGCTTTTTAATTCGAGAACGAACTTATATTTTAGTGGTGGATAATGTGACAACTGTAGTTGTGATCTTTGGCTTTTGCTGTGTTTTAACTATTTTGCCCTTTTTCATAGTTGTTATATGTTGTTTATGAGTTGTGGGGTTGATTGAAATGCTCCACAGAATGTGTGGGAATAAATTGAGTGAGTTGAGGTCCTTAGAGGCTTTAAAGGTGGTTAGTTTAACTTTAATCAACATTTTGTGATCCGGACATTGGATGGTGATTTGGTCAGTTCAATAAGATTTGAAATATCGATTTTGGATTATTTGCATAGTTTGTTCAGAACTCGAGACTTTAGATTTATTTTTGAGTATTTGAACAAAAATTAGTTAAAATAAGCATAAAAAGCTCCTGGGGTTTAATTCATTATAAATAATCACATTTCAAAAGTCAGATGATTTCATTGAGTTCGAAACATTGAAATTGGCCTAGCAACATACTCGGGTTATTTTTGTGGAGTTTTGAATCAATCTCGAGGGTTTGTTTGAAGACTACTCAACCTTGCATTTTCTACTGGTTCAGTTGTTGGTAGTATGCCAAGAATCTTTCTTTGTTTTCGCAATCCCCTGGTCACGTCGCAAAGAAGGAATTAATTATTCATAGAGAACACAATGGTGGAGTTGTGATCGCAAAAGATTGTTTAATTCGCTCATCGTGAACTCGTGGTGTTGGTCGTATTTGCAAAGGTAATTAGGATCGTGTGTGGGTCGATCACTCATCTCATTTGCGATAGACAGCCCGTGATTGCAGCGGTTTCGATTCGGGTCAGATCACAATCGTAACCTATAGCTCGCATTTGCAAAAAGTACTTTTACACCTGGACAACTTTATATCACTTTCCCATTCAAAATCCCTTTTACACCATTGTTAGACTGTAGGAGCTCGATTTTGACAATTTCAAAAGGATTTTTCATCAATCTTGCGTGGGTAATCTCTAAACTCCTATTTTCATCATTCTTAGTGATTTCATCTTCAAAACAAATTCAAATCTTTAATTTTAAATGTAGATTTTTGGAATTTTTATCTGGTAAACTATAAAATTGATTTCTATTCAGTTTAAAGTCTGATTTCAACTTTTTCAGTTAGGTTTTCAAAGATTTAGACTCCTCTTATTATGCCAAACATGACTCTTAAATAAAATTTTAGATTTATTCTTCTATTTTTTGAGTCAATTTTTTAAACTATTTTTGGATTCGAAAGAAATATAGTCAATATGGGTATCATTGAACTCCTTTTGACATATCAATTACATTTTTGATAGATTTAGTCTATTTCAAGATTGCTCTTGAAGAAAAGACTTTGTATTGAATGGTCCAGACTAGAGTTTTGGTGATTCAAGATAGGTTATGATTTAACATTCTTCAGACTAAGTTCGGTAGTTAACTGTTATGTAAAAGTATAATATGGGTTGGGTTTTAGTTGTGACATTTGTATTTTGAGATTATTACTATTATTGTGTTGCCTTTGTGAGGGCTTATGTGAATAGTATTATTGACTTGAGAGATTATTATTAGCATTGAGAGGCCTGTGTGAGGCTTGACCTGATATTATAGGCCTTATTTGTGTTGTGTTGTTATTATAGTGGTGCCTAAGAAGGGGCTTGGATTGAAAGTATTGAAGTTTTACATGACTATTTATTCTTGTGGTGATGTGAGGGCTTATATCATGAATTACAAACTTATTGAGTTGAGTTTTTAGCTCAATTATCCATTATTTGATTGATTGTTATCTTTAAGCTGATTTGTTTATGAGCATTACATCCTCATTTCTTTCATATATATATATATATATATATATATATATATATATATATATATATATATGAGATTGGTATTATTTAGAAAATCTATTTTTGAAAGAAAAAGAAAACACTTTGTAAAACCGTTGGTTGAGATCTTTGTCGACAAGGTTGATTGAGACACTTTGTAAAATCCTTGGTCGAGCTCTTTTCAAGCAAGGTTGATTGAGATTATGAAAGTATATGGGTTGCGAGCCTCCCATGGGACATGTCCTGAAAGATTTATCTCAAAAGGTGTATACGAGGTTATGCAATGGCTTATATCATTATCATCCTTTTGCATTACATTGCATCATTTGTATTCTACTTATGTGTGAATTGTCGTGTGTTTAGTTCTTCTTATATATATCCATGTGTAGTTATTCTTATACAGTTACTATACTTGTAGAATTATTAGGAGATATGGTGTGAGGTACCATTTGAAAACTTTTCTATATGTAGGTGGAAACATGCTCTCAGTATCCTTTACTTGTTTAGCTTTCTACTTTGCTCAGTTGATCGATCATAGATACTGACTGAGTACAAGCGGATTATTCTCACTCCTACTTTTGTGCTCTTTTCATACAAATTTCAGTACGAGTACGATCCATGATGGTTGATTCGTGTAGAGAGAGTTGATTGGGAAATCTGGTGAGCTCCCCGTCCAGAGTCTTGTTCTAGCCTCTATCTATCTATTATGTTTTTACTTTTTTTTTTTTTTGGAGATATTGATGTATTATCCAGATTTTCAGTATTGTATCAGATATTCTTTAGACTTGTCTTGGAATTTGGTGTACTTCTTTTGATATTTCAGATTTATGATTATGATTTGGCTTCGTTTTAAAAGTCTAGTATTTACTTATTTTCTATTTCGTATTTCTGCTGTGAATTTTTGGCTTACCTACCAAAACTAGGTATAGATAGATGTCATTATGACCTTGATTTCTAGCTCGTGACAAAACCAAGTGAGGAAAATCACGTTAGTTCTATCTCAAATACTTACAACGTCATATTCACATTATTTTATCCTGACTTTTTAATAGTTAAATATGTGATAACTCCCATGATAAGAATAGACATAAATATGATTCTTTTCTGTCATTTGGATCGAAGAATGTTTTAAGGAAATCGGGTTTTAAGCCAAAAATAAAAGGAATCAAATATTAACATTGTTCCTTGGTAACCGGCATCTACAAGTTAATTGTGGTTATAAAATTGTATTTTCGATAGATCCTCAACTAATAGCAGGACCTCGAAAAATTAAACACCAACTTCTTGCAAAAAGTTCCTACTACCTTTACATTAAAAAGGAATCTAATAAGACACAACTAAAAGATCTCCTCTAATCCAGAACAAAAAATTAAGACTAAACTCAGGAGTCGCTTGGTGTGAGGTATTTAAAGAAACAACAATAAATTTAGAAGTCGTTTTGTGTGAAGTATAAGATATAATAATCTTGAGATAAAATGTAGAATTATTTTATCCTACGTTTGATTGGATGTATTAATAGTGTCAAAATTATTTATGCTGCCACTAATGTCATAGTAATGGGATAAGTTATCCCATATATACAAGGTGGGATAACTTATCTCATCTATATGGGATAACTTATTCTGAGATAACTTGTTCCCAACCAAATGACTCCTCAATATAATTTCACAAGTAAATCTCGAGATGGAAGAATATAAATAGACATTACCCCTAAAAGGTAGAGAGGTCTTCATAGACCCTTGGCTCAAAACAAAAAAAAGATCAAAAATAGATAGTAGCAATAAGCAAAAACAACAATATAATAAGATAGCCAAGGCTACAGAAACAACATATATAGAAATGATAATCCCAAAAGAGAAAATTACATCATAACACAACTTAACTTATTATAACTACTCAAAAACTTCAATCTTTTTAAATAATTACATAAATCTCTGATTTTACTGAAAAGTTTGGATACATCACTAAAGAATGTGTTATTCATGTAAAATTAAGTAATGTATCCGAAAAAATGAGATGTATGCATCCATATAAATTACGTGATGTATGCGGAAGAACGTGATGTATTCATGCAGACAAAATCAAAGTTTTTTAGAGGAAGTTGCGTCATTCTAGCCCAACTTCCAAGACTTTTTCAGCCGACTTCTAACCCTCCTCAAACCTTCTCACCCCTCCCAACCAGGACATGTATTGCATATTTATTCAAAAAAGAGGAAGCAAATACTTGTACCTAGTTCTTTTATTTTAAAAACCTTAGTTCATGCGCTTACATTACATAAACCAAGCAGCATCCTGAAGGATCATACAACCACCTTGGGTGATCCAGACGTGTGTCAGGACAGACGAAACATCGCAAATGTCATATACAGTAGAACATAGAGTCTACTCGTTACACCTTTTCATGCAAGACTATTATCGATATATATATAACTAAGGTAATCAGTTGCTATCTCCCTTGACATGGAAATGTTGTCCAAATGCCTTAATGAACTGCAAAAAAGCAAGCTTCCAAAATGAAGTATACGCCCAGTAAACTAAAGGAAACTGTGGTTTCCTCCATATCAAAAACATGCAGTAAGCATTACCAAAGCACTGTACATCCCAACTATTTGGGAACACTACCAAGTCCAACACTACAGATAATGTACAGCAACATAGTAAAGCACTTTTTACTCCCTGGCATCATCTGTGGGTAAAGATGGTGGCCTAAAGATATTGATCTCCCCCTCCAGAAGCGCATGCAGCTTTCGTTTAATGTGTTCAAATGAACCTAGTATTCTTCACATGGTGCATATATGTAAATGTGAAAAACTACCAAAGTTCAATAAATATTAACTTTTGAACGCATAATGTCAAAGATGTAGTGGATCCGCCTTCTGTCTTTTTAGTGGAGGCACGATGAAGTTGATCTTGATGGGGTTGAATTTCTTTGGAGGTGGCTTGAGAATGTTTGTCATAGCATTAGCACCTCTTATTTCAATGGCTGCCTTATCATAAGCCAAAGCAGCTTCTAAAGCAGTGTCAAAAGTTCCCAACCAAAGTCGAGTTTTCTTTCTTGTATCTCGAATCTCTGCTGCCCACTTGCCCCATTTTCTCCGTCTAACTCCTCTGTACTTATTCACATTTTCTTGCATCAGATTTAAATCCTTCTCTTCTTTAGACATCTTTTTTGAAATGACCTTGGTCTTTCCATTCTCACAGATAATTTTCTTTACAGACGTCCTTTTTTGTCCCTCGGACTTTTCTTCAACCTTCTCTTCCTCGTCACTAGATGAGTCCGTTGTGTCATGGTCCGGCACGTCAATACGTACAAGACGTGGCAAGATACTGGAAATTTGACCCACTTGATTGCTGGTTTTTTTGACAACTCCTTTTTCCTGAAGCCCTTCCTTGGAGGCCAATGCTTCATGAAAAGAGAAGAAAAGAAGAATTAAAAAGCCTATCAGACCATACATGCATAAACTTCATTTATGATTAGAAATTCTTTCTTAAGTTTCGTGTAAAATATTGTTTAATGAAACTTTTATCAATATGAAGTGATCGTACCCCATCTCTGCAGAAATTTTTAGAAGGAAATTCAAATAAAAAAGAAATAATAAACAAACAAAAACAGAACTGGTAACTCTTAAGTTTTAGTACCTCTTATTTCAATGGCTGCCTTGTCATAAGCCAAAGCAGCTTCTTCAGCAGTGTCAAAAGTGCCCAACCAAAGCCGAGTTTTGTTTCTCGTGTCTCGGATCTCTGCTGCCCATTTGCCCCATCTTCGTTGTCTAACTCCCTTGTGCTTCTTCACATTTTCTTGGAGCAGCTTTATATCTTTCTTCTCTTTGGACATCTTCTTTGAAATGACCCTGGTCTTTCCATTCTCAATGATGATTTCCTTTATACACGTCTTTTCATGTCTCTTGGACTTCTCTCCTTGAGGTCTTTCCTTCTCGTCACTAGACGAGTCCGTGGCATCACTGTCCGGCATGTAAATACGTACAACACGCGGCAAGACAACAGAACTTTCACCCACTTGGTTGGTGGATTTTTCGACCTTGTCAATTTCTGATGGTTTTGTGACTGCCTCATTTTCTTTAAGCTTGTCCTTGGAGGCCATTGCTTCATGAAAGACAACAAAAAACAGCACAAAAAGTCCATCAGACGGAACATGCATACACTTCATTTATGATCAGAAATTTTTTAATTTGCATTTAGAACTGTTTAATGAACTTTTATCAATATGAGGTGATTGCATCCTGTCTATCTCAAAAAAAAATATGAGGTGATTGTATCCTGTCTGTACTGATGTTTTTACAAGGAAATTCAAATAAAAAGGAAATAAACAAACATAAACCAAACTGCTGACTCCAAAATCCCTTATCATAAGGACAAGAGGAAATGAAAAAAATAATACTCTCCTTTAGCACTTTTCAAATTTTGAGAGTCAAACGAGTTTTGACCGAGATTTTTTCTTGCGCCTTTCAAATATTCTGAAATAGTCAATTATTGTGACTTATATTACTTTCTTTACATAGTTTCCAAATATGTAAACTTTATTTCCAAAAACTTAAAAACTCCATGTCCAAATTTATGATCACAATTGAAAAAAATCGATCTCAAAGTTCGAGCTGTGCCACATAAATGGGAACATGCTTCCCTGATAAACATGCTTTGTTATCAGGGGCTGATTGTACCTTTATGAATGGTACTGAATTTGGTATCCCTTATCACAAATGAAGACTTGGTGCAGCAGAATTTACACCCACTCTCCTAAAATCCTAGATTCACTTTTGTTATGTCATTTCTCTAGAGTTTCAAATAGAAGATTTCCATACATTAAAGATGTCCTAAATCCATCAATGAATTTCATATAGTCAAAGATAAATGCTCATAAAACTCAAAAACAAGCAGACCCAAAGCAGTAGAATGTACACATATAAGTTCTAAAATGTGCTTGTTTATGCATGTAGAAGCACACAGAAACTCGCCTGTCACACACACATTACTTCAAAAATGTAGCAGGAGGCCAAGAAAGAAAAAAAAGAAAAAAGAAAAAGAAGATGACAATCAGCATACCTTGAAAAGAAACTCAAAAGCTCTCAGACAAACCAGTAACACTCTGCTTTTCTGAATCTTCTCTTTGTGGCTTCATAGATATAAAGTATCCAAGTATATAGAGGGTTTGGGGAGCTCACCGGGAACGTAAGACAGGATTTTTGTACACTATCAAGTCAACTAAAAGATATTTGCAGGTAAACATCCATAATTATGTTTAGTAACCTGAAGAAACAAAGGTGTGTAACCTGTAACATGTTAAAATACACTGAAGTAAAAAAAAAAAAAAATGACACATTCTTGTATGTACTTAAACTTGTTCGAATTTGCATGATCTACAAGTGGCGGCCACAATGACGAAAATGGTTCTTGAAAATATTGTGAGTTGGGACTCGTCAGTTATTGTTTTCTGAATGAAAAGAGTCATTTATCGCACATTTAGTTTACATGAATAGATACAAAAGAAGAAAAGAATAAATAAAGCAAAAATAAGAAGGGAAAAGGGCTTGCCTTCAATAGTTAACCTCTCTTCTTTTTCTTCTTTTTTTTTAATTTTTCTTTTATTACTTTTACTCTTCCCTTCGTACTGTGATGAAAACTCCTTATGAAGGGAGAAAGAAATGATTTGTGAAATACACTGCCATCTTTTGGGGCTACTCTTGTGATTTACGGTCCAATTTTCTCTGTACAAAAGAACTATATTAGAGAAAAGGACAAAGCAGAGAATACACATTGTTTTATGAACAATTCTTGACACATAAAACAAAACAGTATATAAATAACCTAATATTGATCATACTAATGTAATGTTACATGTTGTGAATTTCAGTAGTTTTTTTCGTCACCACCTGCCCAACTCTTATTTTCACTCTGGAAAAATATATAACTGAGAGATTTTTATAATTAACGAAATTCAAATCATAGGACTTAAATACAATGCACAAATAATCCTGCAATGACATGTTCTTTCATCTTGCCTTTAAGTTTTTGCATTTTGATAGTCGTTTATTTAATTCACACTTTAGCAACACAGTAGTCATAACTATATAGAAAACGTAAGCAATTAAAATACAAATAATTAAAGCTTACTACTTGAATTTGTTTCATAACAACTTCCCGTTTTCACGTCATTCTTAACATATGTATGAACCAATAAAAAAGGAATCGACATCAATAATTTACTAAATAGCAGTCGCAACTTAGATTCAGTTACCAAATTTTATTGAACCTATGCTTAACAATCTTAACATCATCTTCCTATAAGACAATTGTGGTGTAAATACGATGGGCCTAATTTAAAAAATACGAAGCATAGGCCACCCAAATCGACTGAGGGGAGTCGCATTGGTCCCATCCCAAGTACTTACCTTACAAGGTCATGATCACATTAGTTTACCCTAATTTTTTTGATAGTTTAACATGACGTAACCCCTCTAACAAGAAAAAGTATAAATATGCTTCTTTTCTGCCATTTGGATTAACGAACTTTTGGGGGAGATGAGGCTTTAAGCCAAAAATAAAAGAATCAAGCATTAATATATTTAGCACCTAAAACTTACATGTCGTAACCAAATACTAGCAAACTTATGGTTAATTATCCCATTGTTATCATCCTACAAGGCAATTGTAGGGTCAATTAAACCTCTAATTTAGAGGTGCGTGAAGCATATGCAACTCCAACTTTAACTAAAAAAGTTCTAACTTCACTCCCAATTCTAGATTATAGGCATTCTCTCTCGTCTATCTCAATATGACCATTGATAGATTATTGGGAAATGGTTCCCCAAGAGCAAAGTATATTTTCTGCTATAATTAAAAATTCTTTCCTCTCTGTTCTTTAGTATCTTAGTTCATTGATTTCTTCTCTTAATTAGTACCATTTGCATGTCCTGATTTTTTAGGAGGATGTAAGAGTGACCTCCGCGGTGGACAAAATGAGGGAGGCGAGACTGAAATGGCTCATGCATCTGAAGAGGAGATGCACAAATGCCCCCATGAGAAAGTGAGAGAGGTTGATTATGGTGGGCATGAGGAGAGGAAATGGTAACACAAAGACGGATTGGGTAAGAAGTGACTAAACAAAACATGAGACACCTTCAGCTTACCAAGGACGTAACCCTATATAGGAGAATATGAAGTCCGAAGATCAGAAAAAATTGACAAATTGGAAGATGGAGAAAAAGTTGACAAATTGGAAGATGGAGAAAAAGCTGACAAATTAGAAGAAACAAGACCTCCCTTCAGACGGTACAATGACTCCAATCAACCGGGTTCTTGTTGATGTTCCTACTTATACAATCTCTCTTTTTCAGGAAGCATTATCCGTTTGAAGCGCATAGATAAATTGAGAAGAGACTTTCACCGGGAAGGCAACAAACAAGCTCATATGCCTTCACTAGTTTGATGTTTACTGTTTCCACGAAAACAAATTGGAAAAAGATGTAGGAATCATATGCTAAACAATTATGGGCTTGCAGATGGAAGAGATGTGGATTTCTTGAGGCTGAAGGGAACAGTTGAGGTATCCTTATAATGTAGGATAGTAGAATTGGGCTAGCAAACAAATGGATATTATAGGAGTAAAACAAATGGATATCATAAAAAAATAACTCTGATTCCTATAGATTTGACTCTGTATAACATTCTTTAAGCTGGTATCTTACAGCAGTGTATGCTCCTAACAGTAAATACAAGAAAAATGATTACTGGGAGGAAATTGCAGCAGCTAGAGTAGTATGTGGAGGTCCTTGGGTTACAAGTGAAGACTTTAACAATAAAAGACGTATGGTGGAGAGAAGGGGTTGCAATAGAACCACAACTAGAATGACTGGTTTTCCTAGGTGGATTGAAGAGATGGAACTACATGACCACCACTTAAATGGAGGCAGATTCACTTGGGTCAGAGGACTGAATATGTATAGTGTATCCAGATTAGATAGATTTCTATATTCCATGTCATAGGATGAATCTTTAAAAAGAAGAATGCAGAAGATCCTTCCGAGGGTCATATCTGATCATAGCCCAATAATTCTGGTATTGGCAATTGGGAGCGGAAGAGTTAACTTTGAGAATTGATGGCATAAAGAAGATGGCTTTACTGATCTGATACACAAGCGACAGAGTGAATTTGATTATAAACTTAGCATCAAACTTAGGTCACTAAAAACAAACTTAAGTTACGAACAAAGGAAAATTTGGAGAGTGAGCCAACAAGAAAAGCAGCCGCTCAATGAACCGGCAAATCTGGATTTAGTTCAAGATGTCAGGGCATTGATTGAGGAGGACTTGATGATTAAGGCCACCGTTTAGTGGAATTAGAGGAGCTAGCGGGGAAAAAAAAAAAGAGGAATTCAGCTGGAGGCAAAAATCAAGAATACTTTGGTTACAACAAGGAGACAGAAATACAAAATTTTTCCAAAGAATGGCAACTGCTAACAAAAGATATAACACCATTGACATGTTAGTGGTTAGAGGAGAAGAAATAGGGGAACCTGAAGAAATTAAGATTGCCATGGTTGAATTTTATGAGAAGTCATACTCAGAATCTGAAGAATGAAAAGCCAATCTTCATTATAAGGTGGTCATGGTTGAATTTTATGAGAAGTCATACTCAGAATCTGAAAAATGAGAAGCCAAGTTTTGAATATAAGGTGGCCATGGTTGCATTTAGTGAGAGGTTATACTCAGAATCTGAAGAATGAGAAGCCAATTTTTTAATATAGCAACTGTCCAAAGATATCAAAGAATAACAAGACTGGATTCAAAGATCCTTTATATAAACCATAGTTTTACAAGTCGTCATTCCATGTGCAGTGGACAAGGCACCAGGTCCTGATGGCAAAGCTTTACCATGGGCTTTTATAAAAGCTGTTGGGAGATTTTGAAAGGAGACATTATGCAAACAATTTCCACCGGGAATGAGATTTTTGCGAAGTCTTTCAATGCTACTTCCAAAGATCTAAAGATTTCAGACCTATAAAATTAATAGGGGGGAATCTACAAGCTCACTTCCAAGCTACTCATAGAAAGACTAAAGACTGTAATGGAGAAACTAGTGGATGTGAATCAAATGGCCTTTCTGCGGAATAGACAGACAGTGGATGCAGCTTTACTTGCTAATAAGTTGTTGACTCCAGGGGGAAGTAGGGAAGTCCAGAAATTCTGTGCAAACTTGATATTGAAAAGCTCTATGACCATGTCAATTGGGCCTTCCTTATTAACATACTAAGGAACATGGACTTTTGATAAGTGAATCAACTGAATTGTGTATCCCGTGTGAAGTTCTATGTCCTAATAAATGGAAGTCCCAATGGTTACTTTCAATCCAATAGGGGTTTGCGACAAAGAGCTCCTTTGTCACTTTCTTTTTCTACTAGCCATGAAGGGGCGAAATTACATGATCAAAAAAGCCAACTTTAATGGATGGATTGAGGGGTTTGGGTCTCAAACTCGGAGATCAAACTTCTGCTTCATGCGAGGGACTATTTGGTTTGATTTTTTATAACCGTGGTTCCGGGGCAACTTACGCACACCTCAACTAATTCCACATGATACCTGTCACCTCCAACCGCAACAGGAACTAGGTAACTCTGTAACAAATGGGAAGAAGGCTAGGATTTGAATCCGAGACAGCATGGTTGAGAAGTCACACCCTTAGGTGCAACTCTTTGGTGTTTATGTGAAGCTTAAGTTAAATGAATCAGACATTTAAGGGTTATTTGACCATTTGGAAGCCACTTCAGGCCTTCATGTTTAACTAGAATAAGAGTTTCTTATATCCCGTAAATTAGCTGAATGACTTACAGTCTCCAAAAGATGGATCTAGAGGCTATGTAACGAGGACAGTATCCTTTGGAAGAAGCACATAGCACAGAAACATGGTTTGATGAACCAATCGACAACAAAAGAAGTGAAGACTACATATGGATGTAGTGTATGGAGAACCATTAGAAAGATGTGGAATGAATGAAGTGATAATCTGAGCATAAAGGTGATGATGGGGCAAAAACTTCCTTGGATTATGCAAGTAGTAAACCAGTGGTAGAGAGCCGAAGCCAGGCTTATTTCTATCAAGCGGTTTCTAATATAAAGAAGTAAACATGTGAAAAGGCCAACAAAACAAACTACTACCAGCAAAAGCACACAACTCAAATACATTGTTATGATTGTACTCTGCGAATATTTCAATTTTCGGAACGTTTTCTACAGCAAACTCACTAGAAATGATAAAATAAAATGCAAAATTAGTTAGAAACTGGCTGAGCAACCATAAAATAATAAACTGCAAACACATGAAAATAGCCTCTCTACGTCATCTTCATATGAGGTAGTGGTATGGACTGCGTACACCTTACCCTCCCCAGACCACACTTCGTGGGAATACACAGGGTATGTTGTTGTTGTTGTTGTTGTAAGTTCTTTCCATTAAGTTCAATTGAGAAATATATCATTTCCATTAACTTCCATAGTAAAATGAAATCTATACCATATGTGAAAGTAAGCTCCACCCTTTTTTGATTGAAAATTTAATGCGGAAAAGGGTCGAACATGCCATTATATTATCAAATTAATTTATATACCCCTCCCTCATCATATTTCTGGTCCAAATTCGGTTCAAATATCCCCCACCCCACCCCCCAACCCACACTCTCCCATTATATTTTGACACAAACTTGAGTTTAATCTTTTTCATTTTACAACTTGCATGCACCTCAACTAATAATTCTATGAGATACCAGCCACCTCCCACCAACAACACGTACTAACTCTGTCCACCAAGGCTAAAACAAATAGAATGAAATCACTTACTCCCTTCGTCCCAAATTGAAATGGCACATTGATTAAGAAAAATAATTAATAACATGCCGAGTTTATCATAATACCCCTATTAAATGTTGTTTACATTTTAATTTGAAGAAAAACTAATTAATGCAAAGGATAAAACATGAAAAAAAAAAAAAATTGTCTCTTGTTGTTTAATGAAAAAAGACAAGTAAAATGGAAAATCAAATTAAGAAATTTGGGACAGATAATTTGGGACGGAGGGAGTAGGTTTTTTTTTTTCCTTTACTGGAATTTGAACTTAATTTTGACGCATAGATAGGTCAAGCTCAACATCAAATGACCCATCTCCAATCTAAATTCCCAATTCCTAGTAAGTCCCGACATTTTTTTTGGTTGAAAAAAATTACTTTCTTCCATTAAAGTGTATAATTTTAAATGAGCAGGTTAAAACTCCATACTTAAACAAACAGAGTAGCAAAAAATCTCAATTTACTAAGAATTTCTTCAAATAATACTTTCCGCGACAGAATTTTGAAGTTCCGGACTATACAAAAATTGCTATGCTATTGCAGCATTTTTAGTTTACAAAATTCATGTCAAATTCAGTGAAGAAAAGAAAAATAGGAGAGAAAGTACTGTTTACCTTTAGTGCCGTGAAAAGCTACCGGCGGAGAACAGCTGCGGTCGCGGTGCGGTTAGGGGCTTCGGGCGGTGGAACCTAAGAGCCAAACAAGAGGCACATTTTTTTGAACTTTTATATTACGCCAAAAAACAATGAGTTTTAGAATTGCAAAATGACCTTTTTGGATCCTCAATTCAGTTTGTAGGTTATACACTTTTACTTATATATTTGTCATCTCGATCTTTGAATCTATTAAAAAAATAATATTTTAAATATTTTTTTTGTAAGTTTAATACACTCTCGCCATGTTAGCTATCACATCAGCTTCCACATTATTTTTATTTTTAAATATAAAAAATATTAAAATAAATAAATAAATCCCTCCCCCTCCCCTTCCTCTCTCTTCCCCATTTTTTTGATTTGCGTTTCTTCTTCTTTTTTTTACTTATGGTTCTTCCTCCTCTTCTCCCTCTTCTTTTCCATCATCTCTTCTTATTTTTCCCACTCTTTGAAAGATTTGAAAAGAAACGCTCAAAGCACTAAGAGGCCAAAAAAAAAGCACTATTTTTTTTCTTTTGTTGCACAATTTCTGGCGGTTCTTGAAACTTTTCGTTCACTTGTTTATCTGTGTTTGAGCTTTGGTTGTTGTTGAAGATGATGATCTCAAGATTACTCAATTTGTAGCAGCTGGTGATTAGATTTTTGTTGTTTGTTTGGAAAAATTAAGAAGTGAGAATTGAAGAAGAAAGACTCTTGTTATTTGATTCTTGTTGTTTGTTTGGAAAAATTAAGAAGTGAGAATCGAAGAAGAAAGAAAATCACGTCATTTGTTTGTTTGTTTCTTGTTGATTCTTTATCTTCATCTTCTGATTCTTGTTGGTTGTGTTGATTTGTTTGGAAAAAAATTTCTCAAAGTTCTATTTTATTGTATTGATTTGTCTTTTTATGTTGTGTGAATTGTTGTACTTTAGGCTTGAGAAGTTGCACTTTGCAATTGCAATTGTGATTTTACAATGGCCATAGCAGTCGGTGAGAGACTGGTGGACGACGGTGAGGTAGAGTGGGGGGTTGGATGGGGCTGGGGTGGGGGTGACTAGGATAGGGCTGAGTGGGGTGGAGGGTTCGAAACGGTGGCTGGGATGGGGTGAGGGGTTGGGATGGGGGCTGGGGTGGGGTGGGGATGGCTGGGATGGGGCTGGGATAAGGGCTGGGGTGGGGTGGGGTAGTGGCTGGACGGAGGAGGGTGTTTGGGGGGCTTTTCTATTATTAAATTTATTATTTTTTAAAATACTTTTAAATTTAAAAACTGAAAAAAAAAATAATTCTTTTTTTAGTTTTTAAATTATTTTAATATAAAATTGGTCAAAAATTGACCCCCACTCGCACTCCAGGCGAGTGAGTACACTCTCCAAGTTCTACTCAGCACTTTAATGCCACATAGGCAAAGTCAACGGTCAAAGGGTTTGAAAAATTGCTTTTTAATGGGTTCAGGGGTCCAAATGACAAACATATAAATAGAAGTATCCAAATTACAAAACCGACATAGTATAGGGGTCCAGAAGGTCATAAAAACAACTCGCGACGTCGTCGTTTTAGCTCTACTTATTCCCTATCGACTTAAGAGGTGGGGGATAATGATAACATATCGAGATTAAGGTTGCATTTTTTTTTAAGATTCAGACATCTGAATCTGAATGCACATTTGAATGATTAAGATATTGTCTCTAGATCTGAAAACTGAATGATTAAGACTGTTTATTTTTCAACATTTGAATGTATAAAAAAAATTATTTGTATATATAATAAAATAAAAAATATAATTTAAATAAAAAATTAATTATATATTAGAAAAGTATGTAATTTAATGCAACAAAAATATTATTTGATAGAAAAAAAATATTTATGTTTTTTAGTGATAGTGGAGATGGTTTATAATGGTGGTTGTGATAACAATGATTGATGCTAGTGATTAGTAGTGTTAGTAGTGATAGTTGTGATGGTTGGTATTGTAGTGACTGTTATAATAGTGGCGGTTGATAGTGGTGGTGGTAGTTGTGATGTGGCATTGCTTGATGTTAGTAGTTGGGGGTGTTGATTGTGATGGCTGAAAATGAATGAATAATGGTTGACGATGTGTTGGTGCTAGTTGGAATATTGTTAGTTGTGATGGTGGAGGTGGTTGTTAGTAGAGATAAGTTATAGTGATGAAAAGTGATTGAGATGATGGTAGAGGTGGCGTTACTAGTGACAATGGTGGTGAGCGTCGAAAAATATGTGGAGGTTGTAATGTATTAGTGGTAGTTAGCGGTAGTGCTAGCTGTTGTAATAGATGAGTTGATCTATAGTAGGGATTGACCAGTAGTGATTGATGATGGTGGTGGTGCTAACGGTAGTGGTTACGTTAAATATAATAATTAGAATAATAGAGGTAGTAGGTGTGGTAGCGATTGACAATAGTGGTTGGTAGCTATATTTATTGTCGATGGTGGTTGTGATGGTGGGGTGGTTGGTGGTGGTGGGTGGCGGTTGACAATGATGGTGGTGGCAGAGGTGGTGACTGATGATTATGAATAGAGTGGTGGTGAATATTATCCAACACTAGAATACCTCTTCAGACCTATTAAGACTTGATTCTAGATTTGAATGATTAAACCTATTCAGACCTATTAAGAGTTAAAATCTTAATAAAAAACAAATGCACTTAATGGTTTGAAGTCTGAACCATTCAGATTCAAACCTCCATTAAATACAAACAAATGAGTCCTAATTTATAAGAGAGTTTACCTCATGTTTGGTTAGAACAAAATGCATGAGATATTTTTGGGAGTGTTTTTCTTATCCCTTCTTAAGGGTGGAATAGCTAATTTCGAAATTGTTAATTCCAAGATAACTTATTTTTCAACCAAACAACCTCTAACAGTTATTCCCTTAATTCCTTTTTATATCCACGTTTCATTTTTTAAGGGTCAATTTGATTAATTTTTAAAATTAAATTAGATTAGATTTATTTAATATTTTAAAATTAAATATTAAATATTCAAAATCTATGTAAAAAGTACTATAACTTGTCGTTTTTTTTTTCAATATGATTAAGAACTTACCTCTTAAAGTGTTGATCAAAATTTATATTATTTGACTCTTGAAAAATAAAATATGCGTATAAAAAGAGATGGAGGGAGTAGTAAACATATTACTTCCTCTATTCCTTTTTTACTTTTCATAGTTTTTTCTTTTAGATTCAAACGATACAACAACAACAAACTCAGTCTAATCTCATCAAGTGGGATCTGGGGAGGGTAAAATATACTCAGTCCATACCGCTACTTCCGAAGAAGTAGAGAAGCTGTTTCCGATAGATCCCCCGGCTCAAGATAAATAATGATTAACAAGGTCATAGTAATACATGAAACAGAATGGGTAGTATAACCAAAATAAGAAATGAGAGATAATAAAAATAAAGCTAAGGGGGCCACGAAAATAAAAGCGATATAAAATTAAAAAAAACAGGAAATAAGAAATAAGAAAAGGTCACCCCCTAGTATAAGCCATACACTAGCGGCTCCTACCACTGGACACAGTCGTAGGCTTACTAACCCGGCTACACCAAAGCTCCCTAACTACTAGTTACAACCCACACACGCACTAACCTTCTACCCTAATCTGCAACCTCCACACCTTCCTATCTAGGGTCATGTCCTCAGTAAGCTGTAACAGCCCTTTGTCATGTCTATTCACTTCTCTCCAGTATTTCTTCGGCCATCCTTTTCTTCTCCTGAAATCATCCCACGCTAGCCTCTCACACCTAAGAACTGGGGCATCCGTGCTCCTCCTCATCACATGCCCAAACGACATGCCTTTAAATAAAATAGATTTTAATATTTTAAAAAATATATTAGATAATAAATAATATTTAATTAAATATATATATATATATAATAATAATAATAAATTATTCACTAATTTTTAGTTGACAAGTATTATTCAGCATTAATTTTTCATATAATTACTCTTAATAATAAATATAAAGGGCGATAAGTAGGTACGTCTTCGACATGCCTGCTTGTGTTTTCTGTTTCAGCTGCTTCAATCATAATTTTACTATATTATCCTAAACTAATTAGTATAATATTTAGTAAAAAAGGTAAAATTGAAATAAAATGATAAACTAACTCATGGTGTTTTAAATTAACTTGATGTCTTATATAAGACTCGTTTATATTTTTCACAAGAATTTTTTATAGTAATTTTGTTATATTAGTTCTAATTAGTTGTTATAAGTCATTTAAGACATGCCTGCTTCATTGTTTCAATCGTGATTTTATTATATCATCTTTAACTAATTTTTGTGGTCATCTAAGCATTAAAAAAATTAATAATATTTTATAAAAAGGATGAAATAGACACAAAATGATATGTCAACATAAAATATTTGATTGACTATCAAAATTATATTAGTTCCACGGAAATGACGATGGGATAGAGGAAGACATAAAGTAACATATATTATTTAAAAATGAGAATACACGTAAACTGGGAAAGAGAGAGTATTAATATCTTATTGATAAATTATGTTGAAAGCATTATAAATCATATCATTAGCAACTTAAAAAATATAAAAGATATAAAATATTCGATTGATTGTTGATATTATATCAGTGTCGCTTAAATTAAAATAAAAAAAATATTATAAATTATAATAATTAAAAATTAAAGTATTTTAATAATTAATTATCTAAATTATAGTATTTATGTCACATAAATTAAGATAAAAAAATAACATATATTTCACGAGCCCTTCGATGTCTAGTAAATAAATAAAGCTACACAAAAGGAGTAAAAAAGCATAAAAGATAGCAAAATCTTAAAAGACAATGACCATGCAAAGAAATTGCACGGACCTTGTGAAACATTAAACTATTGATTTATTTATACTGGGTCTTTACATTTATTAAATCAAAACAATATATATACTAGTTTAATTTACACGTTTTGCGTGTGGACCTATATATTTAACATTAACTAAATAACTGATCCTTAAAATAATTTAATTTTAATAAATAGCTATGCTAGTCTCTCATTTTTTTTATTTTTATATTATTATATATTAGTTTGGGACGAATTAACGGAAAATGTTTCAAAATGAGCAATTCATGTTTCTTAGACATCTTTCATCAATTAAACTTTAATAATAGTAGTTTATCTATATTATTATTAAGTATGACCAAAATGAAATATTTCAAACATTATTTATGTTTTTTGGGTTAAAAATTAGGTTAAAAGAAATAGCATTAGAGATTACTAAGGCCTTCTATTTACCACTATCTTTAATATGTTATTCCCTCCTTCAATTCAATCAAATTTTTCATCTAAATCTCTTTTTTTTTTCTCTCCAGTTTATTCATTTAGCTTATTCTTCCCCACCTTCACTCTTTTTTTCTTTCCTGATATCAACTTTACCCCAACTATATTAATTATAACCAGCTTTAGTGTAACATTGCAACTCCATCGATCTTTTTCCTCTATAGTTCACCTTATACTTATAATTAAGAACCACATGAGTTGCTTGAACTACCGCTAATAGATTAGATTCGCTCGATATTTTAAAATTAAAATTTAGATATTAAAAAAATTATACAAAAAATACTATAATTTTTCTTAAATTGGTATGATAAAAAAATATACCTTAAAATATTGATAAAAATTTATGTAGTTTGACTCTCAAAAAATAAATTGCGATAAGCATTATGAAACGAAAGAAAAAAACTATCTTTTGTGGATGGGTGGTGCTTCAATTCTTCATTTAAAAATATTGTCTGAAACTGAAACATGCACCCTTTCTTTAACTATTGGTTCTATAGGATATATCTTTAATCAACATGCATGCAGAGACTTAAAAAATTTATATGTCATGCAACAGAGTTGAGTGGTCCTTACACTTAACTTTTAGGCGATAATTCTCTACATAAAGTATTTCAATTAAGATATAAATATCAAAAATCATACAACTCCACATAACAATATATAAAATTTCATCCAAACCTTTTCAAATAAATAGTAATGAACAATGAATAAGAAGAAAGTACTTCAATGATACCAATATTATTGCTGAAGAGTGCATCGACTTTCTATTTTCGAAGACAACCTAAATCAAAATTAAAAAGAAAAATATTAAAACGGCATATAAACATTAAAGAATGAGAAAAAAGTACCTTAATAACACTGAAATTATTGATGAAGAGTTTACCGAGTTTTTCCTTTTTTGAAAGACTACTTAAATTAAAATCAAAATACGAAGACGTTGAAATCTCAAAAATATTAAACAATTTATGAAATTTTTAGGAGAAAAAAAGAAGTGTGATAAATTCACCTTATTATGTGATAAATTCACCTTATTATATTTGAATGAACATAATCTCTTTACCAATAAACAACTACGGCATAAATTATCGAAAAATCTACGTTATCACACAACTCCATAGAACAATATAAAATATTCCATCCAAACTTTTTTTAAAAAATGCTAATGAACAACGAATTAGAAGAAAGTATATTAATAAAACCTAAAAGAATTTGATTTAGAATCTATAAAATTTATATTGCACATATATTTTTTGTATTATATTAGGATAACATTGAATTTTTTTTTTCTAAAAGGCAATTTTTTAGGACAAAATAAACGACTTTTAAATTTTTTATTTTCCAAAAATAATTCAAGTTTTCATTGACTACTTATTTATTATTCAAAAATAATACATCCTTTCCAAAAATAAGGTAATATGCAAGTTGTTAGGACAAAACATATGGGTTTAGAAGTTTTAAAATTTTTATTTTCTAATAATAAATCAAGTTTGCATTAAGTAGTTTTTTATTTTCGAAAAATAAGATGGCCTTTTATTTCTTAAAAGAAAAAAACACTCCTAACATTAATTTTTAATCGAGTCCTTTTCTAATTTATGAGAGTTATTTTCTATATTAATTGAGTCTGTTCTTTTCTAATTTAGCAACATGGAAACATTAACAATTTTCCTTCCTATATATTTTAGGAGTCTAGTTAATATTATAAATATAATTATATAATAATTTGAGAAAATAAGCGAAAAGACGATTTTGTCTATTGTGGTGATTTTTAACGAAGGGCAAAAAGTTCAAATAACTTTTTTAAGGGTTTTCACACTTTTATATATATATATATATATATATATATATATAATAGCTCGTGCAATCACAAATTCAATATAAATAATTTTTTGATCTCAATTTATGATACAGATAAATTTTGGAGAGTTGATCAAATTTTTGTGATCTTTAAATATTCTAAGTTGTTAATTATTAAAATATATAACATTTTTTATATAATTTTTAGATGATATATATTACTTTTGATGATTCAATTTATTTGACACTGATGTAATTTTGAGAATCAACCAAATTTTTTTATAATTTATAGATTTTTATATGGAATTTAAACATTTTAAGATATTAATTATTACAATTTATAATACTTTTCCATAATTTTCAGATAACATTTATTACTCTCTTTGTCTCAATTTATGTGACACTGGGTAGAATTTAGAGAGTGAATCAAATACTTTATATATAACTTTACATATTTTGAGTCGTTAATAGTGTAATTTATAATACTTTCGACTATTTTCAAATAATATATGTCACCCTTATCTCAATTTCTATAACTCTAATAGTATATGAAGAATCAATCAAAATTTTTAAATAATTTTTAAATAATATATGTTACTCTCGTCATTTCAATTTTTATAATAATATAGCATTGATGGAATTTGAAGACTCAAATTTTTTATATAGTTTTTAGATCATACATTGTTTAGAAATATTTTAAATTATAAATTATTGTAATTTATGATAATTTTATCATCATTTTCAAATAATATATGTTACTTTCTCTGTCTTGACTTATATAGAATTTTGAGAATCAATTAAATATTTTATGTCTTTCAAAAATTTAAGTTGTTAATTATAGTTATTTATAGTATTTTTTACGTAATTTTTAAATATATAACATAATTAAGACAAATAAACTTAAACAAAAGAAATTACAGAAATTTTCAAAAACATGTTCCGCCAAAAGCAGGCATGTCTTAAAAAGCTAAGTACTTGAATCTAAGTGTTAATACTAACTATTTTCTTTGTCTCATTTTATGTGACACCGTTTTCTCTTTAGTCTATTTTAAAAAGAATGCCACTTTACTATATTTAGAAATAATTTAACTTTAAAATCCTTACTAAAATGATTTACAACTACATATTATCAAAAACTTATTTGAAATAATAAGTTTCAAAAGAATTTTCTAAAGTGAAGATTAATGATTTTTTTGGTACTACTTAAAAAACTACAAATTAAATGCCACAATGATTAGTTATGAATAAAACACAAAAGTAGTTAACCACTAGAGTTGGCATGGTGGTTCAATGCCATGTCCCTTAAGTAAGAGGTTGGGGGTTCGATCCCCGCCTCTGGCGAACAGCAAACTCTGTGACCAGTTCCCTACCGCTTAGTGTGCTGACAGAGGAACGAAAGATTAGTCTCACGACTGCCGGCTGTGGGGATACCTTGGGAAACCAAAAAAAAAACCCCTGCAAAAGTAGTTAGAAACTGGTTGAGCAACCATAAAAATAATCAATTGCAAACACATATAGCTTCCATAGTAAAATGAAATCTCTTCTTAGAGGAGTTAAGCAACTTAAGCAGGCACGAGGTCCACATGTTTGCTTGTGCTGCCTGCTTCAGCCGTAATTTTATTGTATCACCCTAATTAATTATTATGTGTCATTCACGTATTAAAAATTTAATAATATTTTTATTCTCTTATTTATAAGAGGGGGTTAAGCAACTCAAGCAAGCACGAAGTCGACATGCTTGCTTGTGTTGCCTGCTTCAGTTGCTTCAACTGTAATTTTACTGTATCACTCCTAATTAATTGTTATAAGTCATTTACGTATTAAAAACCTAATAATATTTAACAAAAAAAGTAAAATAGACATTTATGACATGTCTGCTTCAGCTACTTCAATCGTAATTTTACTATATCACTCCTAATTAATTATTATGATCATCTAAGTATTAAAAAAACATTTCATAAAAAAGATAAAATAGATACAAAATTATATGTCAACATAAAAAATTTGATTGACTGTCGAAATTATATTAATGCACATAAATTTGGATGGGATAGCTGAAAAGTAACATATATTATTTAAAATAAGATAAAAAATATTACAAATCACAATAATTAAGAACTTAATAAAAAAATATTAAAAATATAAAAAAAGGTTAATTGATTGTCGAAATTTTATGTGTGCCACATAAATTGAGACAGAGAGAGTATTCATATCTTATTGAAAAATTATGTAATAAATTATAAATCACATAATTAACAACTTCAAAAATTTAAAAGATATAAAATATTTGGTTGACTCTCGAAATTACATCAGTGTCACTTAAATTGGACTAGAAGAAAAATATTATAAATCACAATACTTAAAAACTTAAATTATTTTAATGATTGATTACTTAAATTCTATTTGTGTCACATAAATTGAGACTAAAAAATAACATACATTGAACCCGTGTTAGCACGGGCTGTCAATATCTAGTCTATACCATATGTGGGAGTAAGTTCCGCCCTTTCTTGATTGAAAATTTAATTCAAAGGGTCAGACATGTCATTATACTATCAAAAATAGTTTATATACCCCTTATCATACTTTTGGTTCAAATTTGGTTCACATATACTCTTCTCCGTATATTTTGACACAAACTTTAATCTTTTTCTTTTTATAACTTATAAGTACTTCGACTAATTTCATGAGATATATGCCACCGCCCACAGACAACATGTATGTAACTCCGCCCAAAGTTGCGTCCACAAATCAGTAAAACGACTGCAACTGCATGTATATGCAACCGAATCCATAAATTTCAATGATTTTCTTGTCCATAAACTAAGGATACAAGACATCTAACATCTAAGTACAATCAAAATTAAAGGATAAAATTTAGGAAATATCAATAAGAGGCTTTGGTCGGCAAGCTGGGAGGACAACTGTCAACTGCTTCTAAGCCTATTGTATAAATTAGTAATACGTTTATATATAAAAATAATAACTAAAGTGTCATGACCCAGACTAACAGACTGTGTGGGCACTTACGCTATTCTAAGTAGCTAGGAGAACCCTTATTACCCAACTAAAAATTGTGGAAGACTTCTATTTTTAAGGGAATATTAGATTCCTATAATTAATAAACTTTTTCAGAAACTTCTTACAATCGTCCTTCACTACTCCACGACTTGATCAAACAATACATGTACAAGAGCTACCAACTATAGAATAGACTGACAATAAAATAAATAATACAAAGACTCTAACGTCTTTCAGAAAGAAAGTACAGAAGTTAGTGTCAAATATCGTCATCCATTTAGTAACTACAAACTAACTTACATCCAATCTACACCCCGAGAAGGAATGTAGAAGAGTAGGGTCAGTACAAACACACATACTGATAGGCATCGTCGACCGACCGTGTTAGTCCATATAATCATAAAATATAATGAAGGAAAATAAATCATGACATCTTAAATGAAATATAATTCAACTAAGGTTGTAATAACATTATTACTTTACCTATATAAGTTACATCATTCAACTACTCTTCCAACTCCATCAGTATTATATCCACTACTAACATACTCTAGCCTAATTAATTCACATCATCATACCACAATTCAACACTAATACACCACTAAACCTCTTTATCCACCTTACCCTTTTCATTATTCACATTTACAGAAATAATTTCGTAATCATAGACAATCCACACTAAGCTCTCAAGCTAACAATTAAATGCTCTCTTATAATATTAAGAATGATAACTAGTTACAACAAGTATAAATGAAGCAAGTAGACCAACATATAATTACAAAGTTTCACTTTTTCAGATACATATCACACAATCAATCTCAAGGGTACAATCTAGTAGGGAATACAAGTTAAATCACATCTCAATAAGACCCACAAAGAACTCAAGCCTTATTAGCAATCTTATAAATACTCTTGAAGAGGGATTAATTCAATTATTGAAATTTCAGAATCGTTTCTTTGAGAATATTTATTGGATTCATCACTCTATGCCACTTTATTATCAGTTCCTTTATCATTATCATCACCATATCGTCTCGTGGCATCCGATCCAATCACATCTCACAGCAATATCAAAATTTAACGCCGATCATATTGCTTGAGAAATTGATAAAGTAGCAATACCAAAATTTAGCGTCAGGACACATTGCTATTAACAATTCTTCCATAAGTAACAATCACGTCATTCTAAGCCTTATAATTAGAAAACATTAGGATGTTATCAGCTTATTAAACCACGATGTTTTAAAATCAACATTAATTTGTACACACATGCTAAGGGACTTATTTTTTCCTAACTAGTCATGACCTGCAAGGGACAATCTAAGTTCATGTACCATACCAGTGTGGTACCCGATCCTCCATAAATGAATACTATCAATATTCATATTCGTACCGGCGTGGTACTCGGTCCTCCATAAATAAGTAATATCAATATTTATATTCGTGTCAGCGTGGTACATGATCCTTCATAGAGATATTATATTGACTCTATCTCTCGGGATACAATACGACGTATTAAATTTACAAGTGAACTTAAAATCATAAGGGAATTCGATCAAGTTCTTTCATTTATCAATATTTTGATCCTCTTACGGAGATTATTTCAATAATTCATCACGCTCAGCAACAAGTCATTCATGACATTAATTCAAGGAGTTGTTATTATCAAACAAGTCTCTCATATGCATAATGCAATAAATCATCATTATCACCAATTTAGCCTCTCATGGGCATCCAATAGATAAAGTATTTTTATCAATACCAAAATAAGAACATCATAAAATAAATCACACTTTGACACTTAAGCATACAAGTCACTATTGGAAATTACTTACTCATTAATTATTAAAATGTCACTACCTCTTTCCATATAATACAATCATCACATTAATTTAAGTCATCTATCCTTTAGATATCGCTATGCTCATCAATACTTGATCCTAGCATAATTCTCCTCATCATATTATTGCCCAATACAGACAACTTAATACCATTATAACTCAACTAGGTTCATCACTAGAACAACTAAGAAATATCATGTCCACATACTTCATTTACAACAATCTTTTTGAGGGTACATAGCACATAATATCATAAATATAACATAATTAATCAATAATATAAATTTTGGGATTAGAGTTATGTTCTCATGTTTTTATCCATCTCAACTCCATGCCCGCAAGCCTAGACATTTTTTCCCTCATTAATTCTAAACTATGAAAATATAAAATAACACAGTCTTCTAAAATACCTAGCCTAACTGGACGCTAGACTTTTGAAAGAAGCAAGATGTAACAAGGATGCTTTTTCCTCTCCTTCACTTCTTGTAATAATCAGTCATCTAAAAAAACAAACAATAATAAGAGTTATTAAATAATTACCCTTCAAACAAATATCTTATGGATTCAAACCACTAATTTTACCCTTAATTCAAGGTCTATATCATTCCCACGGTCAATTAGTCATTAACTAGCTCTTTCAAGCTTAAATCATCTCCATTAATGGGGTTTTTATGTTAAAGGTCTCATCTTTAAGGAATTCAAGGTTTCTAACCATCAATATTCATAATCTAGTTTATGAAATTAATGTTAGGATTCTTTAATTTATAATTTATAATCAATTCTAGGTCATATTAAAAATAACCATGAGTTATTTTCAAAAAAATCCACCATTACAGGTCTTTCTAAGGATTCTAAGATGTTAAAGGATTAAAACACGAGAAAAAAAAAATACCCAAATGAGAAAATTTCACCTTAAGCTTTGGGAAATCACCTCTCTAGGATTGGGGAATGAAATTTTAGGTTTTAGACCTAAAATACGACTGAAGCTGATTTAAATTCCACTAGAATTTTCGCTATAACGAATTCCTGCTTCAGCCCAGGTAGCGCTCAGTAAAACAGTCATAACTCTTTACTCGAAATTCAGATTGACAAACGGTTTATTACGTTGGAAAACGGACTCGGAGATATTTGATTTGGTGTATATTGAACCTCTTAACTCCTTATTTTCTAGGAGATATGATAGTTTGAAGTTGGCCCTAATAGAAACCCATATCAAAATACTATCGGAAAGAAAGTTTAAACTTAACTTTACGTTAGGGATATTGTACGACCTTAATTTATACTTAAAAACTTTCAAACTAAAGTATTGATATTAGTAATCATGAATAATTAAAGGAGAATTACATAAATAACATCTCGACTTAAGTAAATTTTACAAAAATGACCATGAAATTTAAATTTTATTTTTTAGTCATTTTAATTTGTTGGCTTGTCCTTAATTGGCAGTTGAGCCTCTTGGTTTTTATCTTTTTTTTTTTTTTTACTTTTTTTTATTTTTTGGCGGCTAAATGCCTCTATAGCCATCCCTTAATGTGGAAAAGGCATCGTTTCCACCCTAAACTATACCCGAAAAGTCTAAGCCACACCTAAACTATACTAGTGACCTATTACACACCTTAACTATAAAAAAGTGATACTATTACCTCCCCGCAACCCCTATTATAAGGCGCGTGTGTTACACTTATTTTAGGCACATCCAGCCTATTAAATAACAAAAGTAAATGGCTAAAAACATTAAGGGAAAAGTCATCGTTTCCACTCCAAACTATAGTCGAAAAGTCAAATCCACACCTAAACTATATAAGTGACCTATTACACCCCTTAACTATAAAAAAGTGATACTTTTTACTGACATGGTGCTGACGTGGCAGCGCGTGTAAAACACTACACCACATGCAAGTGGTGGTAGCCTGAAAGGGTGTAAATAGTTTCACTTTTTTATAGTTTAGGTGTGTAATAGGTCACTAGTATAGTTTAGTGTGACTTTGACTTTTCGGGTATAGTTTGGGGTGGAAACGATGCCTTTTTCCTTTTTCTTTTTTCTTTTGATGGCTCTACTCATTTTTTTGTTTCACAAATACATTTTGCTGCTGTTTTTTGGTGCGGCCTTTGTTGATTTTTCTTTCTTTTTTTGTTTTGCTTATTTTTTATTTATTTTTTTACTTTTTTCGTTGAGCTTTTTAATTATTTTTATTTTTATCATATAAAGTGTAAATAAAAATTTACTGCTCTTATTTTTCACTGTTTCTTTTTGGTTGCTTTTCTTTTAAAACTTTTTGTTCAAAACAATCAAATACAAAAGTGTATTTTTTAAAATACAATTTAAAAAGAAATATATATTGATATAATACAATAAATATTTATATATATATATATATATATATATATATAGAGAGAGAGAGAGAGAGAGAGAGAGAGAGAGATTACTTCTAATACAATACATTACAAATACATATCTGAGTATTCTAAAGTATTGATACCTACATACAATACATATCTTATACATATTGATATAATCCTTATACCATATTGGTACAGTCCCTATACCATATTCATTGTTCTACACATATATTTTATATATCAACATATTCTATACAACGATTATACAGTTTATATACATTATATACAGTTTTTATATATATCTTACACAGATACGTATTCTATATAAAGACTATATAATTTCTATACATATTTGATACAGTTTTATACTCATTCCATACAGTTTCGATACACATTCTATATAATCTTTAGTTATAATTATATACATATTTTATACAATAATTATACAATTTCTATAGACATTCTATACACTTTATATATATTTTATACATATGCATATTTTATACAAAATAATAATACAATTTCAATATACATTTTATGCATATTTTAAATTCATTTGATCAAGTTTCACATTATTCAATGAGCTTTATTTTGTCAAGTGTTCTAAATACAAAACGAAAACTCAAAGTTATATAAAAAATCACATAGCACATAAACTCACTTCACTCATCTCGCGTTTTACACACACACAATGAAAAAGAGAAAAAAAAAAGTAGAAAAAAATAGAGACAAGAGGGGAGAAATTTATTTGAGATTATTAAAAAAAGAAAGAAACAATTAGAAGATTTTTTTTTTTTTTTTAAAAGGAAAACCTTTGGAGTTGATGGAACTAAAGAAAACTGAAGTTGATAAAATGGAGAAGAATTTTTTTTTTTTTTGAAAAAAAAAAAATTAAAAAGAAATATAGTAATATAATGAAAAGGATAATATCAAATTTGGGCTTATTGTACCCGATTTGGGGCATTTATACCTAATGACTATAAATCTATAATCTATATCTATATCTATAATCTATAATCTATATCTATATCTATATCTATAATCTATAATATATTAAAAGTATATATTAAAAGTGTGAAGACCCTTAGAAAAGTGATTTGAACTTTTTACCCTTCATTAAAACACTCTCTTTTAGACAAAATCATCTTTTTACTATTTTTTTTAAATTACAATTATACATAAATACTAATAATATATATTTTTGGAAAAATAAAAAATCACCCTTATTAAAGAGCCCTAATTATAGTACCTTATATTTGGCAAATAAATACAATCGTAGAAGTAGATACTAATAGTTTATATTTTTGGAAAAATTATAAATTATGTGTACTATTTTTTAATTAAGGTAAATCAATTTTCTTTCCTTATTTTAATAGGAATGTGTGATAGTAGTATAATTTATTTACGTATGAAATTCCTTTAGTATTTTTAGTATTTATACATAAATACTAATAACTTATATTTACCCTAACAAATGTAGGAACAAAGGGCCATGCAAGGAATTTCAATCGACACACACGATGTGGTGTAGAAGTACACAAATTGATAGCCACCCATATTAATGGATGCTCCTTCTACCTTCACCTAATTTCAATAGCAATTTCACATTCAAGTTACAACAAACAAATCAGTCTTCTTAATAGAGAATAACACTTGCTTTTATCATATTATTTTATTTTAATTTATAGGTAGTCGATGAATATCGATCAGATTTGAACAATTTTTTTAAGGTAAAAGTTAGGTTTAACTGTATTATTTTAATATTTCTATTAGTGTATTATTTTATGGTAGTTTACAGGTCGTAAATTACCATAAAATAATACACTAATAGAGTCTATCGAGACACATCGAAAGATTTAAATCTTACCTGAAAAGCTTGAGGTGACACAATAAATAAAATTATGATTATTTTATGCTTAAGTTAATATTGAAGAATGAAAAATAAGATTTTCGTGAATTTATCATGGATAATTTAGTAATGACGAAATGGGTCATTACATAAAATAATTAGTTAAACTAATATTTTTATTTTATTAAAACGCCTAATATAATAGGTTGATATTTCAAGATACTTATAAAAAGGAAAGGGTTGAATAAACTTGTGTCAAAGCAGGCAGCAGGATGTCCGCTTTGACACAATTTTCTTGGTCATTTGTCTTCCTTTAATATTTTTCGTAAATAATTTGTTTATCTTATTTTTATAAAAAACTGTGTGTATTTGAAATTTTTTTACATAAAAAGTGTTTAAACACAATAATTAACAATTTAAAATATTTAAAAGAAATACAAAAATTGAGTCGAGTCTCAAAAGTTTATCAGTGTACATGAGTTTGGACAGAAGAAAAAGTATTATAAATCACAATAATTAATAATTAAAAATATTTAAAAAATTTAATTGACTCTAAAAATTGTATCAATGCCACAAAAATTAAAATAAAGGGAGTAACATGTATTATTTATAACTTATGTAAAATGTATTATAAATTAAAGTAGTTAACTACTTAAAATATCTAAAAATTATATAAAAAATATGATAGGCTATCTGAATTTTATGTATGTCACATAAAATGAGACAAGAATGTAATATATATTGGGCCGTGCTAGCACGGGCTCATTGATATCTAGTGGTTGAGGTAAACCCCAAACATACATAACTTCAGAAAATTACATGAGATGACTTTTATAGTGGGTGGTTTTTGTCACGACCCAAAAATAAGGGTCAAGATGGCACTTATCGCGGCTCACCTTGACAAGTAAGCCTATCACCCAAACTGATACGAAAAGAGGAAAAGATAGAAATATCCAAGATAAGGTTTCTAGAATGAAGCCGAACCATATAAGTAATCATAACAATGCGGAAAGAACTTATCCAAAATACCAATCATGCCTAAAATCAGGTGTCAATAGTGTAAGAACTACTAATACAATCCAAGAGTCAAATACATCAGAAAAAAATAACCACAAAGTAATAATATCTATCTCCGAATACTAATAAAGACATAACTACTGTAGAAAGATAGAGGTGAACTTCGGATGAATGAATGTCCAACCGCTACCTTGAAAGCTCCAACAATCGTCCGAGTCTACCAAGCTGAGGCACACTCGAGCTAAGACCTGCACCGAAAGGGCGCAATAGGCATGAGTACGGTCCACTTGTACTTAGTAGGTATCATAGGCCGACCAAGCAAAGTAGTAAATAAAACATACAAAATATACACTAAGGGCACATCAGCTGGAATTAGAAAATGGTCCCGCGATGGTAGCTCACACCGCTTTCACTAACAGTTCTAATATATCACATATATTATAAAATCACAACAAGCTAGAACAAAAGTACGTATTATATCACATATAAAAAAACAAGGGGAACATGCATATACAAGATTATTAAATACAAGTAAAATAAGATACGAAAAATACATAAATGACAAGTCAATATGGCAATACAACACAAAATAACACAATAAAGTAAGTGCAATTTATATGATGATGAAGATGCTGATGCAAGAGGTCATCGCACAACCTCCGGGATCGTCGCACAATCCCCGTATACACCTCGGAGGCAAGCCTCCCAACACAGGACCCATGGGGGGTCCATCAAACCATATACAACCCACATATATCATATTTTCTTTTCAGAACATCCCTCGGAAAGGTGTTATCAGGTGTTGCCAGTGTTTCTCAAATGCTGCCACGGTGGTACCAATGTTTCATGAATGAATATGATGTGGAGATGTAATGCTCACAACCAATCACAATGAGTATTTCTACAACCAACCACATGATATATTTCCACAACCAACCACAATGATATATTTTCACAACCATATGAGCCAATATCCACTCATTATTTTTATTTCATCCATGAATTTTCACATGTCTCATATGCCAATAAAGTATGAATATAATCACAATACACCAGTGGTACCATATTAAGCATTTTAAGCACACAATACAATTATTCACATGTATTCAAGGCTATAAATATCACATAGGACCTCACACGGTCACACATATCAAATAATATCTCAATTTCGATAATTATATCATATATAGGCCCCCACACGGGCACAACACATAGATAATCATTTTTCATGATTAGTTTCCATCCTTAACATGCATTTTGTATCATCATTTACTGCCCAACCCAATCTGAAAAATTTAAGCCATAACTTACCTCAAAAGCCAAAATCGGTCCGCTACATTTCGAACCCATGACCTTACTTTTCACGAACAATCCTGAACTCCACTAAAAAAATATCGAAGTTGGTTTGTTCCAGGAACTCAAAGTTCCTATTGCTTTGCCCATATTAGTCTTTAGGGACAGTAATTCAACTATACAATTGGCAAACAATCCTGTGTTTCATGAGAGAACAAAACACGTAGAGATTGACTGTCACTTCATCAGGGACAAGATCAAACATGGTTTGATACAAGCTGTACATATTTACACTCATGATTAGATTACTGACCTTCTTACCAAGGGCTTAATCCAGGCCCAACATGCCCATTTATTAAGCAAGCTTGGTGTGCTCAACATATTGCACCCTGCAGCTTGAAGGGGTGTGTCTTAACTTATGATTTATAGTGATAAGATTCAAAGTGTGATCACTGCACAATGTATATAACTACTGTTCTATTGGATGTATGCTTCTCAGTTGAATTAGCAAAGTAGTTAAATAGTAGTAAGTTGGTTAGCAATATAGTAGAGTTAGTTAGCAAAGTTGTTAGAGGTTGTTAGGCAAGTGGTTAGTCAGTTATGATGAGCTGTCAATGAGTTGAAAGTAAGCTTACTTTCCTAGCTCAATTTATAAATAGAAGCAACATTGCAATGTACAGATGATGGATCAATAAAATTGCAGCTCCACTTTCTCTTTTTCTCTTCCTTGCTCATGGATAATCAAGTTGCATTGTTTGAATTTCAGACTTGTGTTTGGCCATATTTTTTAAAAAGTTGCATTGTTTAGCTGCAAATATTTTAGCAGAAAACCATGAACTTTAGTCTTTTGCTTTGAGTGCTTGACTGATAGATGCATCCACAATCCTTATCGTTAATGAGATAGGTGGTTTCTCCTCAATTATCTGTTAAATTGATACTTTTCCTTCATTGATACTTGTTGGCACCTGATTCAAAGGTAAAATTTGAGATTGCTAGTGTTATGACCAACTTTAATATTATTCTTTGATATTCTTCTCCAGACTTTAATAGTAGTTCTTCAGTACAACAAAAATTAAAACATACGCTTTCAAATACTTTAAGCTACATTGTTGTTAAAATATAAAAATATATAAGAGAGAAATAACATGTTTAATATGTTATAATTGTAGTTTTTGTACCGATTCCAAGATAGTAGTGATGACAATATTTTTCCTCCTAAAGCTCTGTGAAGGTGAAGTGCTCAAAGAAGCAAGCTGAAGATTTTCTTAGTTACTACTTGTATATCTACCAACTGCCATCATTATAAAAAGTTTAAGATACTAATATTGATAAGAAAACTTTGAATAATGATCTAAGTATTGTTAGATACAACTATCTAAACTAATCACTCAAGATTTATACAACCTGATATTTGTAATGAACCGATTTGCTGAACCAGAATGCTACACAGTGCTCATGACCCCGAAGGACCACAAGCTAACCTATGACTGATATCTGTACCCGTATACTGCATAAGATAACATAATAATGTGGAAACATGCACTGAAAGGCCATAAGGTTCGATCATGAACATAACTGAATAACGTAACATCTGTGTGGGGTAATAGAATACCTAAAATAAAACTGAAAATACTGAAGTCTGAACATGGTAGTCTATATCAAGTCTACATCTAGTTTGAAAACCTCTACTGTCTGAAGAATATGCATAAGGAGTTGATGGGATAAGTACCCAACTAACTCCAACTAATAAGCTAATCAATGAGATACTAGAAAATCATTATGTCCTCGAAGAATGAGGACTCACTTCTACTCTGACTGCTGAATCTGGAATCTACTGCTGATCTAGAACTTGTGTCTCTGAACCTATGGTGTAACATAAAAAGAAAGCACAGCGCGAATACGTTAGTACATATGTATCAAGTATACATGTGAGGTAGGCTATATGCAAGGGCTTTCATGCATGAATAATGCTAACTGACTGTTTAACATGAACGTGAGAATACATGCATAAATATGTAATTGTAACTGACAACGTGATTTCATGATTTCTGAGTCTGTATACTGATAACGTGACATGCTAGTAACTGATATGACTGATAACATGAAGGACTATATCTGAATAATGCTGATAACATGGGTGACTGTATCTGAGTATAACTGATAACGTGGGTGATTTTAGCTGACAGTCCTGAATCTTATGGAACTATCTGAGTTCCGTACTGTATCTGACAGTCCTGAAATCTGAAAAACTATCTGAGTTCTATTACTGAAACTGATTGACTATATTCGATAGTCCTGATTCTATAACATGAAACTGTGGGAAGTAGTATCTAACCGACATGCCCCAAAGGTGCTATAATAGCTAAGTTGGGGTCCAATCTATGCCCTGATTGGAAGGGTGTCAATACCATATCACTGGTAAGGACAACATATGAGTAACCCTCATATAATAGATAACTCTAGCGAGAACGGTGGGAACCCTCACATAACAGGTTAAGCCATCTCATCTACCCTCATATAGCAGGCTGTGATGTCTCAACCTATGTTGGCTACATAGTTCTAAAACGCAAGGATTGCTTCTAGGATTCACACCCTCGTATAACAGGTGAGTCCCCATTCTTGGGTTCACTCGGTGCTAATTCCTACTCCCATCAGAATGGACACTGAGCATGATTTACTAAATTGAACTGTGAATGGACTGAGTTACTGAATTTTCATGGCTGATGAAATACTACTGATATCTGATAACTGACTGAGTCATGAGATCATGGAGAATTTTCTGAGTCATAAGACTACCTGAAGTCTAAGAGTTCATAGTTTGACTGAGAGTATCATGAAATCATGACATGGATCTAGGCACACAACTAATATTTTGGGTACAAGTACCCCCAGGACTCGATGGACGGAAACTAACATGACTTGATATTCTTAAATACATGATAATCACCACAATACATTTATTGATGCATTTCATCAAACGTCTAATAGTCATAAGCTTGTACATACATAAGGATTTTTATGATATCATGCTTGTTAGGCAGATTTCCTTCATCTAGGCATTTAATCAAACATATTGTAGGCATAGTACAAGTAAAACACATTATACAACAATTAAACATTATGCTTCAATTCTAATTCCATAATACAAGGTTTTAGTCATGAGATTTCATAAATCCTTATCTATACTAATCAACCCACATGGAATTTATCATCAAATTATGGAATAGAAATCAATTCCTTATTTATCAACATGAAAGAAAACATACAAAGCATGAAAACATGAAGAAAATCCATAACTTATAGTTATAAAGGATTCTTGGACTTCATGGACGAAAGGAGTCCATGAATGAACACTATGCATACCTTAGATCATGATTTCGTAAAGATTGATGGTGAAACCTTCCTGAATTTGAATCCCCAATAGAAACCCTAGTTTGTTCTTGAGATAAACTTAAGAGAAACTAATATGTTTTGGGTGAAAAGTGGCTGAATCACGTGTTAAAGGGATTATATAGGGATAGTAAGTTGACCATTTTAACCCTGGACACATCATTAAATTTTTATTAAAATTTCTCAAATTGGGCCCTTGGCGCGATGCGGCGTTATCGCGCCGTGTCACTGGAAATTGACAATTGGAAAACTGCACGATGGCGCGACGTGGAGCTATCGCGTTGCCACCTTGTCTACGACCTAGAAGTTTGGCACGATGCGTCAGTATCGTGGAGCAACACTGAAATTTGACAATTTCCATTTGAGCTATCTCTGCGACGCACTGAAGGCTCAGGTCAAACACTGTCTCACTAAAAAAAACTCAAACTCTTTGCCCGGATGTCGGATTTGGGCGAATTCTATATCGATAGAAAGCTTATTCAATTTCTCACGTGATAGGAAGTGAAAATTATGGAAATACCTCGTGTATAATAATGAATTCTTATTTCAAAGAAAGTTCTAACATCCTTGAGATGGTTTTCAAGCTAAGAAAAAGCACGGGTATTACAATATCTCATGGTGCAATAGTTTTTATAATGTTTAGAAGTTTGAAAATAAAAGTTTAAATGATCTGTTATGTAAGCAAAATGAGAAGGGTGACACTACATTGTCTGTTGCTATTGGAAGTGGTCATGGTTTGTAGTTTGATTGTTATAACCACCAGTACCCCCTCCGTTTAAAAAAGAATGACCTAGTTTGACTTGGTACAAAGTTTAAGAAAATAAAGAAGATTTTTGAATCTTGTGGTGTTAAACTAAAAATACGTCAAATGTACCAAAATGCCCTTCAATTTTGTGGTCTTAAACATGCCATGTGGAAAGTTAAATTAAAAAGTTGCTAAAAAAGGAAGAGGGTCAATTTTTTGAAATGGACTAAAAAAGAAAGTAGGTCATTCTTTTTGAAACTGAGGGAGTAAAAGTTGATTATATAAATATTGCATTTGGTACTTCTAATACATGTTGATTCCTGATATTCAGGCTATCATTACCTGCAATTTCAATTCTGAACTTTACACATGTAACAAGTTTAACATTAATTTGAAAGACTAATAGTTCATGTGCTTCTGCTTTGCAGCGACACCAAACTCAATAAATTTAGCCATTTAACTTGGTCGATATCAATGTATCTCATTGTATTAATTTCATTCACTTGGATCAACATTATTGCATGTTCGAGATCTATTCATGAGTGAATTCATACGTCACCTTAACTGCATATGTTGTACTACTTAATAGTTATAATAGGAATTCTTCTACATACCAATGAGATTATTTTTTTTGGTTTTCCATTTGATGTGTATTATCCACGTTGGAGCCTTACTAATTTGAATTCATGCATTGCGGGGACAATTTCTAGCAATAAGAATTTTTTATTCCCAGGGCCTAATTCTGATACCTATGATTAAGGGTGGTGAGAGCCCAACCATATATAACCTATGTCATTATACCGACGAGATTTAATTCAAAAGGATTCACCAATATTTGTGCTTTTTTGACTTCCTGTCGTATGACGTAAAAGCTGGTCTACTTTTGATCATTGTTAAGTTTCTATAAACTAATTGATCCGAGAAAAAATATTTATATTGTTAAAGATAAAAACATTTAGTATATTCGGGCATATTTACCTCTAGAAGCTCCAGAATATCAATTTTACACTAGGTAGACCTTTGGTATAGGTCCCAATAAATCGAGCTCATTTCCATCTGTTGGTCGAAAAGTTGAAAAATTAGAAAATAGGTGTGGGACCCACATTTGATCGAAATAACCTTGAATGGAAAATTTGACTTTATCAATGCATCTGAAACGTTGATTTTAGGGTGGTAGCATATTTGGTTAGATTTTATGGCTTTTAAATCTCATTTCTACCCTCGATTTGGAAATTATAATTTAAGATTTTGGGGGTCAATTCTGTGAAAAGCACTTCTTTTTGAAAATCTGATATTTCCATTGAGTCCAACTTTGAATTTAGTGTGGTTATATAATTATTTTAGATATATCGAACTCCGAACGTATCCCGGGTACCTCGTCGAAGTCTGGATTGGAATTAAAAAGAAAAAAAGCTGGTGTAGTGTATAAAAATAGCTCTTTTTGACCCATTCTTTCACATTTTTCTCTTGAGAGTTAAACCCTAAAATAGTGTGAGTACTTAAAAGTGAAGCTTGTAGGAGTTTGAAAAGCTAGATTAACATCTATTGCTTGATTTTATTACGGATTTAAGGTGAAATTTCATCCTTTCTTACTCTAGTTTCTTGATTAATTTCTCAAAATTCTAAAAATCTTAGGGCTTGATTTTAAACCCCAATTTTACTCATTTTCACTTGAATAATGTTTTAATCTTATAATTACTAGTTTTTAATCAATTTAACCTTCAAAACAACTTCGATTGTTGATTTTAATACTAATTTCAAAGATTTTACTCGGTTAAGCTCAAAAATAATTTTTCTTTTCTTTGAACCTTATTTTTTACTCGATTTAACTTGAGTTTTAAGCTGTAGATTTCTAAAAATATGGGAAACACATTTTTAAAGTAAAGTTATGATTTTGCCCTTCTTTTTTGAAAATCTGTTTCGGGGGTCCATTATGACTTCGAATCAAAACTTGTCAATATGAGAATCGTTGGCTTTGTTTTTACACATAGATTCTATATTTTTTAGTTTTAGTTGATTTTGGGATCGTTCATGAAAAGTAAGGTCGTGGGTTCGAAATGTTGCAAATCAATTTCGATATTCGAGGTAGGTTATGGCTTAACTCTTTCAGACTGGGTTACGTAGTAAATGTTGGTACAAAATGCATGTTAAGGGTGAGAAATAATCATGAAGTATGGCTATCTATATGTTGTACCTGTGTGGGGGCCTAAATGTGATATAATATCTGAATCTAAGATATCCAGTGATATGTGTGACCGTGCGGGGTCATATGTGATGTTGATGGCCTGAAATATATGTGTATAAGTGTATTATGTCGTTAGAAATGCCGATTGTGGTGCCTTTGTGTTTATATATATATATATATATTCATACTTTATGGGCATATGAATCATGTGAAAAACTCATGGATAGTGGAAATAGAGAGTGAATGTTGGCTCATGTGGTTGTGGAATAGTAACATTGTGGTTGGTGGTGGAAATACATCATATGAATTGGTTATGAAAAATACATCATGTAGATTGATTGTGGAAATATTCATTTTGTATGATTGTGAACATTGCATTATCATTCTTATGTCATCATACACATCATTTCACTAGTTTGTTTTATTGCTTTATATTTACTTGTTGTCATATATATGTACTTGATTGGTGTCTTATGTGATATATGTGCTTTGAAAATACTGAAAGTATTGAAATACTAAAAACATGAGAAATAGTGGAAACACAGGAAATACTGAAATTATTGGAAATACTGAAAATACGAAGGTTATGTGTCACGACCTGGCCCGAGGCCCTGGCCGCGACGGGCATCCCGAACCACACAGGCCCGAGATACCCCTTCCACTCCCCAACCTACTGTGATATTGTCCACTCTCGGCCCAGGCCCGCACGGCTTTAAAATGCGTCACTAGGGAGTAAGGATTTCTCACTTATATAACCAGCATCCCTCATGTGTTTTACCAATATGGGACTCCTTCCTAAGTTGGGGTGTCACATACACCCCCCCTTATGGACTCAGCGTCCTCACTGAGGTTTGCCCCACCGAATGAGATTTGCCTACACTCAGGACTGAGGTTTACCCCGCCTTACCGGGATTTGCCTACACTTAGTTTGAACTCTGGCCCACATCGATAGGGACAACGCAGAAGCGACTCTAATACCATTTTGTCACGGCCAGGGCCTCGGGCCGAGTCGTGACACGATCCGGCCTGGCCGCAATGGGCATCCCAAATGACACAGGCCCGAGATACCTCTGTCACTCCCTAACCCACTAGTGATATTGTCCGCTCTGGGCCCAGACCCGCACGGCTTTAAAACACGTTACTAGGGAGTAAGAATTTCTCACTTATATACCCAACATCCCTCCTGTGTTTTGCTGATGTGGGACTCCATCTAAGTTGGGGTGTCATATTGTGTGTCAAACCCAAGGATGTGTGCCAAACCTAAGGCTATGTGTCAACCTCAAGGTTGTGTACCAACCTCATGCATCCTTATCATCATCATCCGAAATCCACAAAAAGTAAGTGACAATTGATTGGGTACTATTTCAAAGATTCATTTATAGTATTAGATCTTTTTGTTAATATTTATTTAAAAATTTAGTTTGTTTCAAGACTAAATAATTGTTCTTTCCTTCAAAAATAGTACATTTAGTACGTATATGAAATTCGAAAGCCGTCATTTTCATTTCTTTTACATTTTAAGAATCTTTAGTATATGGCATAAATAACCAAAATATATTAAATGAGTATCAATTCATATAAATACCTTGAGTTTTAAAAATATTATTAAGTGGTGAAATAAATAAAAAAAACTTTGAAGAGTACCAAATAAAATAGTGAAAAGGCATAATTACATAGTGAAAAGGCATAATTACCCCCTAAGCTTGTCACGAAAACTTATTTTAGCACTTAAACTTAACCTGTAATTATTTATCCTCCTTATAAACCTTAAAGTGTATTATTTTGATCCCTTCGTGGCTCAGACCAAGTCGGGTGTAAGCATGGACAAATAAGGCGCGTTAAGCTCTTAACTTGACCCGAATTAATTTGTTTTCTAAAAAAAAATGCCCATCTTATTTTTTCCTTCAAGAAACCTGACACTTTAATCCCAATTTCAAAACCCTATCTCCTCTTCTCCTTCATCTTCAATCAACTCAAACCTTAATTTGATTTGATATTGCTTAAAAAATCAAGACCTTTATTTTATTATTTTCATTAATTTTCTCTTATTTTTCCTTCATCTTTTGTTTCCCTTTCTGATTTCTCCATTCACATTTTATTCCTATGAAAAAGGTAAATTCCTTCTTCTTTTGTTTGCGTAGATTTTATTGTTAGTTTTTGTTTTGAAATTAGTAGACTGAATTATTTTGTAGCACACCACAAGACCAGTTAACTTGTCTAAGATTTGTATGGAAGAGAATGATTTTGCTTTGAACCAAGAGATTTGTTGCCATCAAGGTTTTTTAGTTCATTTGAAAACATTTTGGACTTCAAGTAATCCCGACAAAAGATATTGGGGTAAAAATCTGTAATTTTTCTCTTTTCTTTTATCCCGGTATATTCGATTGAACACTAGTCCTTTATTTAAATTGTTGAAGCGTCCAAGATCTTGTGACTTTTGGTGTTGGAGGGACAAAGAGAACATTGATCTGAGGTCCAAATTTGTAATTCCTAAACTAATAGACAAGTTAGGTGAGTTTGAGAATTTAGTGGAATTTTGTCATCAAATCAAGCACCATCAGTTAATGAAGTTGTGAATATGGAAGCTTCCAAAGAAGTTGACAAGCCTGGAGTGTCCAAACAAGATGATAATTGTGTAGACATCAAATTGAAGAAATTAGAAGAAGAGATTGAGAAGATAAAAAAAAGAGAGAAGAAATAGATAAGTATCATGGATAAAGGAAGGACTAGGGAGAATGTTCTCATATTTATTGTGTTTTGTTGTTGCATTCTAGTTATAAGCTATTGGTTTAGAATGATCTATGTAAAGAGACACTCAATAGAGTTACCTTAGGATTTTGGTATGTAGCAACCTTTAATTTGATTAGATCTTTTGTCATCATCCTTGAAGTATCAATGTAGTTCTTTGTTTGTGCATTCTATTTGCAAGTTTATAAGAAAATCTTGTTTGAAGTTTCTTATGTTGTTATTCTACTTGCAAGTACACAGAAATAGACACACAAAAAAGGAAGACAATGCCAGAAATTATATATACCCAAAGGTGCAATCTTAGCAGCATGTATTTCTAGAAATATTCATGTCACACAATTGCAAAATTGTTTGAAATAAACACTAGATGCTGCATAATACATCAAAATATTGCAATCACAACTGCATAGTTAAGAGATCAAAAATTACAGTCACAGCTGCATAATTGTTTGGAAAAAACAAACAAACATCACAAAGTAGTCACAACTGCATAATTGTTTTACAAAAACATATCTATCTAGGCACAACTATATAATTTTTTGAGAAAATCACCTACGTGACAAAATTTAGTGGAACAAATCAGACTTCAAACACCAGACATTTAAAGAACTTGTTTGGCTTAAGTGATTCATTTATGCAATTTTGGTACTTGTCTTCATTCCTTTTTGTGCTCTCATTTCTTGAAGTCCTTGTTGGGTGACAAATTCATTTCACACCTGATCTTGGTTTATGATGCCCAATATTTCCAATTACTAGAGAGGAATTCAAAGGCATTCCAGGCTGTATTAACAACAAAATTATTATTCTTTTGATGATTAACTTGAATATTGAAAAGTGTAAAATCATTCAAGCACTTACATTATGGATTTTAAAACCACTTTGTGCATGTAGATCCCACATCTCAACCATCCTTGGTCTTTTAAAACTTGTCCCTTGATCCCTACCAGTAACACCACCTAGGTTAGATGCAGGATCAACAACCCCTCTACCTCTTCCACTGACACCACCAATATTTGATGTAGTAGAAACACTCCCTTTAACCCTTCCAATGACACCAACATTATTTGAAGCAAGATCAACAGTCCCTCTACCCCTGCAAGTCCCTCTTCCTTTTTAGTGGCACCACCTATATTAGATGCAAGAGCAGCAGTCCCTCTACCCTTACCAGTCCCTTCCCCCTTCCATTAGCACCATCTACATTAGATGCAAGAGCAGCAGTACCTTTACCCTTACCAGTCCATCTTCTCCTTCCATTGGCACCATTTATATCAGATGAAAGAGAAATAGTCCCTTTACTTTTTTAGTCCCTTTTCCCCTTCCAATGCCACCAATCATATTTGCAACAGCTGCAATATCCTAATAGTAAAAATAAGAGATATCAAAATTTAATAGTAGTAGATATAATATCCTAACAGTAAATATAATATCAAAATTCAATAAAACTTAAGGTGAATTAGAAATAACTTAACAAGATAAATTTGACCTTAATGAGTGACTGTATCTAATAGTCCTGAATCTGTGTTACTGAGCTGAGTTTTTTTACTGAGACTAATTCTGAAACTGAGACTGTGGGAGGTAGTCATTTAACCGACATGCCCCAAATATGAACTAGTGGGGTCCAACCTGTAACCCCAGCAGGACGGGTATTAGAACCGTGTCACGGGTAAATACAACTGCTATAGAGTTAGTCCTAATCTAGCGGGTGACCCATGAGATCAGTCCTATACTAGCGGGTGATCCCTGAGTATTTCAGTTCTGTCTAACAGGTAACATCTCATGCCTTCGCTGGCTACGTAGTTTTGGAACTTAGGGATTGATTTTAGGGATCTCAGTCCTATCTAGCAGGTAAGCCCCCATCCCTAGGCTCTCTCAGTGCTGAATCCTACTCCCAACTGAAAGACACTAAACTGATTTCCTAGTTCATACTAGGCCTGACTAAATTATTACTGATCGTACTGATTAACTAAACTAAACTGATCTCACTGAGTTCCATTGATTGACGAAATACTACTAAATTATGTTATCTGACTAAATGCTACTGAGTTTCTAGATTGAATACTTGAACACTACTGAGGTCTGAACTGAATACTAAACTGGAATAGACTGATACTGAGATTACTGAGTCTCTCTAAGTTTTGTAATTGAATGAGTTCTACTGATCATGGGACGACTAAGATTATCTTGAAAACTGACACTGGCTCTAGATAATCAGCTAAATTATCAGGTATTAAATACCCACAGGACTCGATAACATAAATAAATAAGGCATGACAATTTTTGAATAGCATAACAATAATCTATCATTCATAATAAAATCAAGAAGGCATTTTTTCAAGCACTTGGAAGTCTTAAACATGTAAACTTACAGGTATGCATACCAATGTCTCATAATTCATTCATTAAGGAATGCACATAAATGAGAGTTCATGAAACATATGATAATTCATTCACTAAGGCCTTTCAACAAACACTTGTGTAATGCCCCGATCGTTTCTTAAGCCTAAATCCATCTTTTGAGTGAGTATGGATGACTTCCAAATTAATTGTTATTTATATCATGTTTTATTTCCCTAAATTATACTTTCTATCATGTGAAGAATTGTATAAGCTTTCCATCGACATAAGATTCACCCAAATCGGACACCCGGTGAGGAAGTTAGAGCCATTTTGTAATTCCCCGAGACTCTAACCAATAGTGCAACCATGAATCAAGCTATTGAGAAATAAATTATAGTTTTTTGGTTGTTTTCTAATCTAGTATGGTGTGTATTAAGGACTTAAATATGTCCTAACGATTGGGTGAATCAAAACATTCCTTACCGATTGAATTCTTGGGAAGGATATTGGTATAGTCAACTTCAAACGAGAATATCTCTCATTATACTTAGAATTTTTGATATAATAAAATATCAACAGATATATAATTGAATTATCTTTCCAAAGATACCAATTTTTCCAAAATATGATATCGGAGCAAAGAGTTATACCCATTTTACTCCAGCATGGTCAAGCTGAAAAACGGTGATGCCGGTTCTGACGGGCTGTCACGTTTCTGACGCCATTTTTGATGACGTCATCACTTTTTGATGACATTTCTGATGAAATCGTCAGCCCTGGGCATACAATCAAGAATTGGACCCCTTTTTGTGATGGCCTATCAAGGACCTGACGGCCCGTCACGGATGGAGTCAAGTATATTTTTCGAACAACTCCAGAACATTTTTAAAAGGGTTGTTTGGTCTTTTCCACTCATTTTTACCCTCTATATACTAGTTGTGGATAAAACCTTCATTATCTCTCATTCTCTTCCAAGAAATAGATCAAGAAACTAGGGTTTTCTTCTAAATTCCTAAATCAAATCTTCTCCAAGAAATTTAAGAATCTTCCAAAGATTTCACCAAGTTGTCCAAGAATCAATTTTTTTCAAGTCAAAGGCATCAAGAAACTTAGCTCAAAAGTGTGAAGAAGAGTTCACAATCAAGCTTGTCCATCTTAAATCCATCATCCAAGGTATGTGGGGTTTGAATAAGAACACTTCTTTCATTTTTATGCCCAAAGATTTAATTTCTACTATTGAAGTTCATGATTTTTGCAAAATGGGTTTACACCCAAATTACTTTATTAATTATTTATGATATTTGAGCTATTCAAGATTGATACACATGACTATTTCATCATTTATTTCTTAAATTGATAACTGATGCCATGAGTTGAATATCGTTATTATGAGTTGATGATTTTTGAATAATTTGAGATAAGAGTCATGATTTAAGCTTTTCTATGAGAAGTTGATTATTGAATATATATATATATATATATATATATATATATATATATATATATATATTGATATTTGAGATTGAGAGTCAAGAATGAGTCCTATGATGTTTTCTTGAAGTTTTTGATACATGATTATTTTAAAATTTCCAAATTTTGACTTGATATTTAATATTGTGAATTTTATGTTTCTACCATGAGTTGGTTCAAGTGCTTTCAAGACATGTGTCAAGCTTTAAACTTCCTTATGACAAATTAGATTATTCAGTATATTGATTCATGAGATTGAGTCGTTATAATGAGTCTTGATATTTCCTCAAAGTTATTGATGTTGCCATAACTTAATGAATTAATACATCTTGATGTTGAGAAAGATTTTTTGATTTTGAGTCGAGTTAGGGATCCACAGAGTATATGATTTACAGATAAAATATATATATATATATATATATTTATATATATTTATGTTTTGGTCTTTATAATAGACCCATGAGTTGATATTGAATAAGGTGGATTCCCTAACGCGTTCTGAGCTAAGTTTGGGAGGAGTATTTAGCACCACGCAGAAAATTTGGTATTTCTCCAAAACTACGTGCCACCGTATGATTGATATTGATGATTGTGGACCAGAGGCCAAGTATGGGGTTGTTATTGAGAAATTGAGGTTGTACTCCTTGACAAGAGTACGACACCCCCGCCAATGTGGGGTTCTCTCCTTAGGAGGGCAATACGTTGGACTCCATGCGGCTCACATGGTGTAGGTATGTCGGCTATATGAAACTCCCAAGTCCATAATAGTCCAAGTTTTCATGAGTTACCGAGTCACTCTAAGTCATGATTTAAAGAGTTTGAGTTGAGTATAATGATTTATGAGATTTATAATGCTTGTACTATTATTGATGATTTACAAGGAATATATTTCAATTAATTCAAGCAAAGAAAGTCGTTATCGTCAGCATGCATGATTTTCATAATCATTTATGATATTATTTATAATGTTGCATTGCACCCCCACATACTCAGTACATTCCTTAAAGTAATGACCCCCATATATTTATATATTATACAGTGCCTTATAATGTAGGTACAAGTTATAGCGCAAATACCGCATTCAGTCAGTTTGCAGCTTCCAGTCAGCAGGTGATGAGTCCTTTTAATTCGAGGGCTTGAGTCAGTTATTCAGTTCGAGAAGTGTTGTATTTTTCTTACTTTAGTCATATTGAGATTGGGTAGTTGGGAGTCATGACCCATCTATCTGAAGTTAGTACCAGTAGAGGCTTCATAGACAGTCAGTAGAAGTTGATGTATTCAGTTTCAGTTTCATTTGTAAAAGTAGAGTTGTAATCTTGTAAAGTTCATATTTGTATTAAGCACCGTGTGACATCTCGGGATCCAAATTTTGGGGTGTTACACTTGGCATGCATTAACTTATACACAATTAGGGATTTCATGCTAACATGCTATAATGACTTTATTTCCTTCACGTAAACATTTTATCAAACATATGGGGAGTATACTTTGGTTATACAACATTCAATATATCCAATTAACGTGGCTACATCAATAAACTTGCAACTTAAAGGGGTTTATCATGAACATTATGTAAATCATCACATGCCAAGACTAAATCATGAAACTTGTAATCTAGAACATGAATCACAACTCAACAATAGCATAAACATGAACTTCAACTCACATAAATCATGAAAAATCATAAATATTCAATCTTTATAATTTGAAAAGGGTTCTTGAACTTCTTGGGTAGATGGGACCTAAGAATTGACATCAAACATACCTTAGTTCTTGATTTTAGGAAGATTGGCGGAGAGACTCTTGAATTTGGATCTTCAATTGGAAAACCCTAACTTGTTATTGAGAGAAATTGAGAGAAACAACTATATTTTGGTGAAAATATGGTTGAATCTCGTATTTTAGGGTTATAAGAGTGGGAAAAAGACTAAAATGACCCTGGGGTTATAGATATTTTAATGGCCAGAAAACTGGGTGCTGACGTGCTGGTCGACATGGCGCGTCGATTCCATCAACGCGATACCCGACGTATCGCGCCATGATCATGTCAAGCCTCAATACTTTTGACTCTGGCAGCCTACAACAATGTTAACCAACATGATAGGCAACGCGGCATGCCAAGATCGTGTTGGTCTACTATTTTGAGACCCCAAACGTGGTCTAAACGAGATCTAAAAAATCTGAAACTTATTCGGGAACCCCTATTAAAATTCTGGATCATGAATTAGCTAAAATATCAACTACCAAAGGTCGGGAAGGTCATGAAATAAATCATCAAAGTTCAAAGGCTTATGAAATAAAGAAGTTCCAACACTTTGCCAAATTTTCTAAGTGAGAAGCTTCCCTTGACATGCTTTAAAGAGCTTTAATGACTAGGAAAATTTGCGGGGTCTTACATGTTACTATATTTGACATCGTCCGTAGATACTTTTTTGGAGGTTAGTATTTGGGTGACATCGGACATAAGATTATAGAAAAAAAATTAAGTAGTTAAAAATAAAGATGAATAGGGACAGAACAAATTACCATATGCATATCAGTCGTGGTTGTCAATCTTGTCCCATCACCAAGCTCTAGATCATACTTAACAAGTGAATAAACCATGTCCGAGTGAAAGTGTTTTCAACTTTAACCACTGCCCAAGCCAGTGGTAGCATGTGGTTTTTCCCATCTATACAAACAGCTACAAGCGATTGTCCTTTGCAAACACCTTTCAAGAAATAATCATCAAATCCAATACATTTTCTACATCCAGCTTTGAATGCTTTCTTCAGCGCATCAAAAAATTTATAGAAGGATTGAAACCTTTTTCTTCCACCTTTAAAAGTTCCTTCACAAAACCTTACCGCACATGTGTTGCCTGTATTAGTCTTTCAAAAATTATCTTTATAATCATGAATTCTTTTAAATTCCTCCACATGATCACCCATTATCTCTTGCAATACCATGTTTCTTGCTTTTTTTGCCACAGTTCTCCCAACATACATGTAACGACCCGAGACTACCTCCTAGTAGTTACATGGTGCTTATAGTCCCGAGGGACCACAAGCTAACCCATAAGCTGGTACCTGCTATGAGCACTGGATAATATAATTATGAATACAGAAAATAACTGAAATACCATAAGGTTTTAATATTTGAATTCAAAGCTGAAATATAAATCTAGGAAAGACAACTGTCTGAATTTGAGAAAATAATGATAAACTGAATAAATAATTGACTGTAGTATTTGAAAAACCTCTAAGACTGACTGACTGAGAGTTGATGGGACAAGCCTCCAACCAGCTCTATAGACTACTAAAATAAAGACATGAAATGATAAGATCTATCCTCGAATAATGAGGACTTACCACTGCTACTGTACTACTGATAATCTGAGAATCTAGGTGCGATCCGGGAACTGAATGTCAACACCTATGATATGAGACATCATAGCATAAAATAAAAGTATGCAATTAGTACTTTGAATGTACTGGTATGCTAAATGAGGTAGGCTAACATGCAAAGTTTCATGAATAGGAGTAATGATCTATCTTAGTATACATGAAAGGCATGGGTTACTAAATAGAGAACATGAAATCTGTAGATACTGAACATGCATGAAAGTCTGTAAGATACTGAAAATGTATGAAAATATGTAGACACTGAAGATGAATGACCAGGCATATAACATGGACTGATTAAAATCTGTATTCTGAAGTACTGAAAAATATACTGCCATCTGCATGCCTTGATCATACAACACTAAGACTAAAAAATTGGACTGGGACTGTAACTAAAACTGTATCTGAGACCATGGGAGGTATCATCTAACCAACATTCCCTAATCTGAGCTAATCGGGTCCCAACCTGTAACCCCAGTTGGAAGGGTGTTAATACTGTTTTGTGGAGAAATTTTGACTTTTTGAGAGAGTTGTCACTTAATTTTGAAAAGGAATTAAGAAACCTGCATAAAATACTTAAAATGATCCAAAACAGAAAGATCATTTAAGTTAGAGATTCCAAGTAAGTGGTTCCTATTAACGTTTTAGGAAGGTGTTAGGCACCTAAAACGTTCGCTAACTTGCGGTTATCCGGACTGTTTGAAAATATCTTTTGATTAACTTTGGAGAATTGGTTTGTTGAAAAAGTAATTGATTAAGGAAAAGGTTTTCGCGAAATCGGTTTTTAGTGACTTAGTTAGGGATTTAACTAGGTTTGCAAGAAACATGTAAAACAAATAATCAAAAGGAAAAGAGAGAAGTAGTGATTTAGGCTTTAAAGCCTAAACTGTCGAACCTGTCCTAACCTAGTTGGGTTTTTGACCCAATTTCACCTCTCCTAATTCTATGTTTCCGAGCTCTTTTTGGCTCGATTTTCACTCCACCTGTATTAAATACAACTTTGGCTTTGAGGCCTCCAAATGAATAAATAATGAACAAATAAATAAATAAATAAAATAGATAAAAACAACAATAAGAATGAATAAATAGATGAATAAAAGATATTTTAATCTATTTGCCGCTTCAAATAATAGGGTTTAACCTATCCCTTCTTCTTTTGTCTTCTTGCATCCGTATACCATGAGATGATCTTTTGGACTTAAATCTTGGGGTATGACTCGAGAAAATGGGCTATGTGAATCCATTAAGAAATGCTAAGAGGATAAGTTTGACCAGAACTCGAAAATGGGTTCATATGCAAGGGAAGAGATAAAGAAGATCAATACGCATCCAAAAAATCAAAGACCATATAAACAAATAGTATAATAGATCAATAGATGAAAAGGAATTCTTGATGATCCAAAATTAGATAAAGGCAGCAAGTTGCGAAACAAAAATGCCAAGGAGAGCAGACAGAAGGATATTTGAGGCTAATTTTGCAGGTTCCAGTGACCAAGGATAAAAATGACAAGAAAAACACAAACTTGTAAGCAAACAATTGAGCAAAAAAGAAACATATTCGATCAAATCATCACAAAGAAAAATATATTTGAAACAAGTGGAATAAAAAAAACAATTTCAGGCAATCTCTTTTGGGGTAGGGAGTCATACCTAAACTAATTCAAAACTAATCGATCTTCACAATTTGAACAAATCCTTCCCTACTTCTCGTCAAATAATGCAAAAGAACCAAAATATAAGATACTGGAGATCCTCAGGATTGGTATTACACAAATTCACAGGCCCCTTTCAATAACATGAATCAAAGAAACCATACGAGTTGTGCTTAAATCAATACAATCAAATGCTAAACAAAAAACTCCAAAATAAACAGGACAAGCCCTCAAAATTTCCATTTTTTATCCAAAGAAATACCAAGCTACTGAAGGTCACGAGGATGATAAGACAACCCCCCCCCTCCCAAAAAAAAAAAGAAAAAAATCTACTATTTCAAACAACTAGCTTAAAACCAAAAATGAAACATTGACACACAAAACTTGGCTCCTCGATCTATAACAATTTTTTGAGAATGAAGGTGAATACAACAATTCTCAAAAAATGATCTTGCAAAACTTTTACTAAACATAAATCAAACTCGAGAAGAACTTACAAACTACATGGATTTTTGATATTGAAGACATTAAACAAGACCACATTCATTCTCATTTAACTATGAAATTCAACTATCAAAGTAGTAATTTTAATGCTATAACCATGCCTAAATGCTATAACAGCAAAACTGGCATCACAATCAAATGCAGGATTCGACTACTGTCCTAAATCTTCAAAAATGGTAACAAGAGAAGGAAAACACACCATGAAAAAAAAACAACAAAAGGAAAGACGCTAACGGTGCAGCAAATTGGGACTTTAGGCTTTTGTTGGAGTCGTCACCATAGGAAACCAGTCATTCGAGAATTCTGACCCAATCGACAGCTTTTAAGGAGCAGCAAACCAAACTTGAGCTATCAGCGGGATGTTATCACCGAGAGATGATGTTGTCAACTCGAGAATTTCTAGTTAATCAACCAGCCTCAAGAAGAAGAAGTGAACGAGGAGATCTTCACAAAATAAATTTTGTTTTCAAGATTCCCAACAAAATTTTGAACCCCAATCTTCAAACCAAAAATTAATGCTAGCTTTCAAACTAGAAACCTATGAACAGTGACCAGAGAGAAAAAATTGCCCCTGGAAATTTCCAAACCAAAAAATTTGACCCTTCAAAGAAAAAAAAAATTCTCTCGTTTCAACCCCTTTTTTCTCTCCCCCTTGGTGAAACAAAGTCCCTCTTATATATAAAAGGTGGAAGAAAGGGTCTCCTGGGATTTTGAATTTGAAATCCCTTTTCCAGCTTGGCATTTCATCAGTAGCTGTACCAATTTGGAAATGGTGGACCAATTAAAAGTGAGCCACAAATGGATTCTCATCCGAAACCAATAGAAAACATCCAAATATGTACCTGATTTGTACTATTATCCCAAAATTTACGGAGCTGAACATTAGGGAAACATCTATACGCATTCTAGAACATCCTCGAGTCTCATTCATACGATTTTGCATGAGACGCATAAAGGGAGCCATAGACGGGTTGGTTATGAGTTGTTGGGGTTGAAGGTCATTCTTGTTTGTGGTTTTGTGATAAAGAAGAGAATAAATGCTGGACCGAGTAAGAAAAAATGGGTTATTAGGCCGGTTGTTGCTGTGGGTTGATGGCTTATTGTTGATGGGTTTTGGTGGGTGAAGGGAAATGGGTCGGATTTGGGGGTTATTTAATAACCCCAATTAAATCTAATTGGGTTATTAAATAACCCTAATTAAATTTAATTGGGTTATTAAATAATTCTAATTAAATTTAATTAGATTAAAATAATCATAAGTAAATTTGATCGGATTAAAATAATCCTAATTAAGAAAAGGTAACTTTTGGGATTAATATTGAATTACAATTTAAACGACTTATTTAAATTACAACCAAATCGAATGTCTATTGGTCAATTGCATCACAATTGGGCCAATTTGATTTCAATTAAGATCATATTTAATTCATTCGCTAAATTGAATCGCAATCTGACACGAATCAAGTAACTAACTAACCTCGAGTTTCTTAATTTGGTAAAAATCCAACAAATATTCCTCCAAATAAAATATTTTGAGAGCAAATCATATTTAAAACCAAGGTTTTATCCATTTGAATTAATTTTCAAGTTCAATCAATAAAAATCATATTTTGAGAAAATAGTCATTTAAACAACAAAATTTATACACTCTCGTATATATAAAATGTGAAAAATGTATAACCGTTAATTAAATGATAAAATCGAATTAAATAAGTAATTTAAACCAGCATTTATTTGAACAGAATAATTATTGTGATTTTATTTTAAAATTGAAGAAACTCAAAATTAAATTGGATTGCGGAGGGCAAAAATTAGGTGTCAACAACTGCCCCCTCCCTTTGGGTAAGATGGATGCAAGTAATCCTGGGCAAAGGGAGGTTGACGTTCCTAATTTTTGTCCGACCATAAATTCGAACCTGGAAGAGGCTAATCTTCGCACGAGTTTCATAGAATTATGGCCGAACCTCGGTATCAGGCTTCCTACATATCTTAGGTTACATGAGAATTCAGGCCACTTGTAGTTCATAAAGCTTGATTTAAAGCATGATTTTCAAAAAATTCACAAGCTATCTCGATTTTTGGAGTTTTTGATAAAATCGAAAAGCTATGGAATAGAGGGATTTGGGGGGAAGGTTGGAATGCAGTCGAGTTTTCTACATAGATCCAAGCCTACGTATCCCTAAGACACAGGGAATTAGACTTCTTATAGGTCGACTCGATCGGTAGAAAAAATAGTCTTTTATTCTTAGACAATCATTGGATAAGGATGAGTGACGAGTTGATAAGTTGTGAAAAAAAGGCTTGTAACCTATTAACCATGAATTTGGATCTCTTCACGTCCATAGGTAGGAACCTACATGGGCATAATTTCCAAAACTCTAAGTATGTTGTCACCCAAATTTGAAAAAATAAAATAGTTCCCCTCAGTATGAGTTAAGAAAATACCCCAGAGGTAAAGCTAAGACCAGAGTATCCAAAAATACCCACATGCCTTTTGATAGAGGCGTGGTTATCTGATGGTGGTGATCATAATTTAGCTTACATCTAGATAGTTTGACATCCCTCTTTGGACTATGTCCCATTTTGCTGCTAAGAAAGAGTTCCACGTTGTGCTGCATCCTTTTTGAAGTCGTCCGCACCTGTGGGTTTGATTTGAGATTTTCATCCTCTCGAATGCTCTCGACAATGCTTTAGACAAAAAGTGTTAGTGTTAAACATAATTTACGAAAGAGGTATGTAGTCTTTTACCATATCTCCATGCGAATTGTGGCCTGAAAAGCGGAGTCATCTCTTTCTATACCTGTTTAGAATGAAATAACCAGCAATAACAAACACAACAACCCTCTTAGTTATTGTATAATTATGATATTTATCGGTTGAATATGTCTCCAAAGTGGGGTAGTCCTTTTGGACACCGGTGATACTTTATACAGAACGGTCCCTGCAATCGTGTAATCTCTGGAGTGGCAACCCTTTTGGTTACCTATATTACTTGTTGTATGTGGAATGATAACCTCTCCGGTTATAGCTGATGACAGATTTATAAATTTTTCTTAAATTCTCAATCTTTGGATAATCTTGTACGTTATTTGAAGTTGGATACGAGGTGACTTACAAACATCCTTTGAATTGCTAGCCTTTAGGTAATCCTGCACCTTATCTGACTTTGGATAAGAGATGGCTTACAGATATCCCTCTAATCGCTAGCTTTCTGATGTTCCTGCGCATCATCCGACCTTGGATATAATATGACTTATAGATAATCTCTCAAATTGTTAGTCTTTAGGTAATTCTGCACATAATCGATCTTGGATATGACGCGGCTTATAAAAAACCCTTGGACGTATCAATTTGAAAATCTTGCATATTCTCTGGTAAGAATTTAGTTGCGACTTATGGATAACTTTTGAACTATCGATTTTTGGGCGATCTTGCACACTATCCGATTAGTATGTTGTTGTGGCTTACGGATGTCCTACAGGCTATCAAATCATAGGTGATCTTGCACACTATCTTATTTCAAATAATATGACTTATAGATGACCCTTAAATTGTTGATTTCTAGGAAATCTTATATATCATTCATCCTTAGATAGCGACTTAAAGGCGTCCTTTCAAATCGTGCGCTCTCGATGCATTTAGATACTGATTCATAAAATGATGAGATATCCTCGATGCCAACATTTCTGTCTAGCGTGTCAACAGATATTAAATAATGATATCCTCGACGCCAGCATTTTTGTCTAGCGCGTCAACAGATATTGAATTCCTTCTGGGGCGATGGTATGAGATGGCCTTTTCAGCAATAATATGTGATGGCCCTTGAGGAAACGCCTTGTGGCAATGATATGTAATGGCCTTTGGGGCAATGCCTTACAGCAATGATATGTAATGGCCCTTGGGGCAACGCCTTGCGGCAATGATATGCAATGGCTCTTGGGGCAATGCCTTGCGGCAATGATATATAATGGCCCTTGGGACAATGCCTTGCGGCAATGATCTATAATGGCCCTTGGGAAAATGCCTTGCGGCAACGATATATAATGGCCCTTGAGGCAATGATAAAAATAATTTCACCTGAATTCATCTGTCATCATCTTACTTTCTGCATGTACTTGTGCTCAAGGTAGGATATTAGTAGACACAAAGTCACTTTTGCTAGTGACTATTTTTAGGAAACTTCTAAATACAATATTTGTAAAGAAGACTAAGCACTTTTGTTTATCGCCTATGATCTCAAGAAATGAGATGGACAAATCAAAAGGTCCTCAATAAATAGCTGTTAACCCATTTTTAGGGCTACCCTAAAATACCATTCTTGGGCATTAATGATCTGTTGTGGCTCCCAATTTGCTCGGGGATTTTCGAAAGAGACTCTCATTTTTGTGTATTGATCCCTGCATCCACAGAAAAATGATTAGTTTGAATGAAATTACTTCATGTTGACCTTTTTCGATCCTCGATTTGCTCCTTGCCATCTCTTGGGCATTCCATCATATTGGGACTTCCACCCTGACACTCTATCTCAAATGATGTCTAGTCAAGTACTAAATAAGTGAGTCGTAAGATATTTTGAAAATAGTCTTAAATTTTTGAAAATAATTTTGAAAAATTCTATAAAACTTTAGAAAATTTCTGCCAGTCATGTCATGTACTAGCTCAACGAACGTCTTCCTCGTGGTTTTGACTATATTCGACGGATGGTTTCCAAAACTCATGATCATTGTTAGAGGGTTTCTTCAAATAGTTCTATCATAGCAAAAAATTGAGTCTCCCTAGACTTTGTTACAGTCCATGTCTTCCAAAGCTTCACTTTAACCTCTGGTGCTGGGGAATTTGCAATATGTTCTGGCATTTGGTGAAAATTTTGAGGTCTTCCTCAAAATTTCTACCCCAGTTTAAAGTTGTTTGAGATGATACCAATTCGGATGGGTCTGAAGTCTCTGTTGATCTTCATTCTCTTTGTTGGATGTCGATCTTCTCTTGTGAATTTTGAGATTCCTTTTCGAAAATTCTGCCCCAGTTTCCATTTCCTGGGGTTATATGACCAAGCTGTTGGGGCGCCTACGTATCCCGTTGAAGCAGTAATCAGGTCAAACGTAGTTCAGGACTACGCTAGGGATATATATAGAAAATCTAATGGGTTGATCGAAGTCGAGATAGGCCACCTACGTATCCCTTTTGTTGGGAATTCAGGTCATCACGTAGTTCATACATAAGAGGAAAGGATAAATTATCCCAAGGGGTTGACCGAAGTCGACATTGGCCGCCTATGTATCCCTTTCTTGGGAATTCAGGTCAAACGTAGTTCGTACATTAAAGGAAGGGACTCTAGACAGTCACACACTAGAAACAACATTATTACAAAGGCGATTACAAGTAAATTAACTAAAGAAACACAAAAGCTAGAATATCCTTCAAACATAATATATCTTTACCGCGTCGGAATTGATTGGTTTGGTCCACTCCATTTCATCATCTCAGACAAAATCAGAACTCCTCCAGATAACACCTTGCGAACTATGTATGGCCCTTGCCAGTTTGGAGCGAACTTGCCCTTGTTCTCCTCTTGGTGAGGGAATATTCATTTGAGAACCAGTTGCCCCACTTCAAATACCCGAGCCCTCACCTTCTTGTTAAAGGCACGAACCATCCTGTGTTGGTACAATTGACCATGGCATACAATGACCATTCTCTTTTCATCAATCAACATGAGTTGTTCATAGCGAGCACGAACCCATTCTTCGTTACTTAGTCCAACTTCCTGAATAATCCTTAGGGAAGGTATTCCAACTTCAGCAAAGCGTAAGGTAACATCTCATGCCTTGATCTATCATTTTCGACCATCTTTCTCAAGATCTTCTTGATATTCTTGTTGGTTGCTTCCACAGCTCCATTCATTTGGGGACGATATGCAGTTGAGTTGCGATGCACAATCTTGAACTAATCAAAAATTTCTTTCATCATGTGACTGTTCAAGTTTTCCCCATTAGCAGTAATGATCGATTCCAGTACTCTGAACCGGAAAATCAAGTTATTCCTGACAAAATTCGCAACCACTTTCTTAGTGACGTCTTCGTACGAAGCCGCTTCAACCCACTTAGTGAAATAATCAATGGCAACCAAAAAAAATCTATGCCCATTCGACGCTAATGGCTCTATTGGTCCGATGACATCCATGCCCCAAGCTACGAAAGGCCAAGGTGAATTCATTGTGTGAAGCTCGTGTGGAGGCATTCGAATCAGATCTCCGTGTATTTGACATTTTGGACATCTCTGCACATACTTACTACAATTATTTTCCATAGTCATCCAGAAGTAACCGATTCTCAGGATCTTTCTGGCAAGGACAAACCCATTTATGTGGGGCCCACAAATTCTAGCGTGTACCTCTTTTATCAATTTATTGGCTTACGCAACATCGACGCATCTTAGGAATCCCAAATCAGGAGTCCACCTAAAAAGAATTTCCCCACTTGGAAAGTAATTCTTTGCCAAATGCCGAATTGTCTTTTTTTGGTTGTTACTAGCCTCTTCAGGATATATTCCAGATTCCAAATACCTTTTAATGTCATAGTACCAAGGCTTTCCATCAGGCTCCTTTTCCATGTGTACACAATGCGCGGGCTGCTCCTTCAAGCTTATTTCCAAAGGATCAATGTAACTCTGATCCGGGTGCTGAATCATGGAAGATATAATGGCCAAAGCATCAGCAAACTCATTTTGTATCCATGGGATATGCCTAAAATCAACTTCCTTGAATCTTTCACATAATTCTTGCACCAGCTCCACATAAGGAGTGATCTTGGGATTTTTTACCGCCCATTCTCCCCGTACCTGGTGAATCAGCAAATCTGAATCCTCAATGACTAACAATTCATGAACACCCATATCAAGTGCCAATTTGAGACCCAGAATGAAAGCCTCATATTCAGTCATGTTATTGGTGCATGGAAAATGTAACTTAGCAGTTACCGGATAATGCTGGCCCATTTCTGACACCAAAATTGCTCTAATTCTTGAACCTTTGAAGTTGACCGCCCCATAAAAAAATAGCCTCCATCCTGGGTAAATCTCTGTAATGTCTTCTCCTACGAACAAAACCTCCTCATCTGGAAAGTAAGTTCGAAGTGGCTCATATTCCTCATTAACTGGATTCTCTGACAAATGATCTGCTAAGGTTTGCCCCTTGATTTCTTTTTGGGTTATATACATAATGTCAAACTCACTCAGCAATATTTGTCACTTGGCTAGCTTTCCTGTAGGCATGGACTTTTGGAAAATATACTTTAATGGATTCATTCTCGAGATGAGGTATGTTGTATAGGACGACAGATAATGCCTCAACTTTTGTGCCATCTAAGTCAAAGCACAACATGTCCTTTCTACAAGAATGTAACGGGCTTTATATGGCGTGAACTTTTTACTTAAGTAGTAAATAACTTTCTCTCTCCTACTGGTCTCATCATGTTGTCCGAGGACACATCCAAAAGCATTTTCTGAGACTGACAGGTAAGCAATAATGGAATTTCTTCTCTTGGTGGAACCAAAACCGGTGGTACAGATAAGTATTCCTTGATGTGGTTAAAAGCTCTCTGACATTCTTCTATCCACTCGTTCAATGCATTTTTCTTCAACATCTTGAGAATTGGCTTGCATATGACTGTTGACTGCATGATAAACCTGCTAATGTAATTCAAACGTCCCATGAAACTCATAACTTCCTTCTTAGTCTTCGGCGGTGGTAAATCCTGAATTGTCTTGATTTTGGATGGGTCTAACTCGATGCCTCTTCTACTGACTGTGAACCCCAGCAATTTCCCTGATGGAACACCAAAAGCACACTTAGCAGGGTTTAATTTCAAATTGTACCTTCTTAATCTGTTGAAAAATTTCTCCAGATGAGTCAGATGATCCGAACTCTCACAGGATTTGATAATTACATCATCCACGTACACCTCAATCTCTTTATGGATCATATCATGGAAAATCGTTGTCATATCCCTCATATATATTGCACCCACATTTTTTAGACCAAAAGGCATTACCTTGTAATGATAAACACCCCAGGGTGTAATAAAAGCCATTTTTTCTGCATCTTCATCATCAATCAATATCTGATGATACCTGGCGAAATAATCAATGAATGACTGTATTTCATGTTTTGCACAGTTATCGATGAGAATGTGGATGTTGGGCAATGGAAAATTATCTTATGGAATAGCTCTATCAAGTCTCTATAGTCAACAGAAATTTGAATCTTGTCGTCCTTCTTCGGCACAGGGACGATGTTGGCCAACCACGTTGGATATTTTGTGACCTCGACAACATTACACTGGATTTGTTTTGTCACTTCTTCCTTGATCTTTAGACTTAAATATGGCTTGAATTTCCACATTTTTTGCTTGATTGGATCAAACTCCGGATTTATTGGCAACTTATGTGACACAATGCTGGTGCTCAACCCTAGCATATCATCATAGGACCAAGCAAACACGTCGATGTATTCCCGCAATAGGTGGATGAGCTCTTTACTTTGTGGAACCGCCAGGTGGATACTTACACTTGTCTCTTTGCTTTCATCATGATCTCCCAAGTTGACTGTTTCAGTCTCCTCCAGATTGGGTTTTTCGCGATTCTCAAATTTCTCCATATCTTCAACTAATCATTCCTCATCATCGTCCTTCCAATCATCATTGTTCCCCTCATTTTGTTTGTTCAAGCTTTGATATGACACGACATTGGCAGATTTTAAGCTACTATTACTGTAATGGACAAACAAACTAAGTTAGATGATGACAAAATAATAACAAAATATATGACTAGGAGTGTTTTAGAAATAATAGAATTTTCTAAATAAATGAAGGCCTTTTCATTGAAATTTGGGAGATAATTACAAAATCGTGGCTCATGACTTGCGCAAATACAAGTCCATGCCTTTTTGAAAGCAGTAAGATACAAAAAGTAAGTTTTGAGATATAAAAGGTGGATCGCGAGGCCTCCTCCAGATCATCATCGATTTTAAAAACTATCAGTAATTGCCCTTTTATCTACCACGATGGGCGATGGGTTATAAGTGGAGCAGAGGTCCAATTTTGCAAGGCCTCCCCTGGTGCAATCTGCTTCACCCCACTGGACTTTGGGAGATCTTCTGGTACAACATTGCATCCTTCGAACAAATTTCCTATCCCATACCCAATACCATCATCATTTGACACCTTTTGTATAGGAAATGACTGGAACAGAAGTGGCAAGGGCCCAAACAGACTCTTCTCTGGCTTATCCTCAACCCTATCCTTCCTGGTAGGCTGATATCCTAACCCGTACTTAGATCCTCTCTCTAGTATCGTAATAGGCTCGATAATTCCTTGTAAATTCTTGCCCAAGCCTCAACCAGGTTTGAACCTATTTCTTAACATCACCATTGCAATTATTTTATAGACAGAAGGCATTGGTACTTTGGGGGTCGAATCTCTATCCACAACATTTACAATTTCCACTGTATAGAAACTGCTACCTTTTGGAACATCTTCAATCACCGACACATAACCATTAGTACAATCTGCTCGACTTCCTTCTCCTTGGATGACTACTTCATGATCTTCCCAAATGAACTTCAATAATTGATGAAGGGGTAATGAAACTACCTTTGCAGCGTGTATCCATGGTCTTCCCAAGAGCAGGTTATAGCTAGGATGGATATCCATAACGTAAAACTTAGTCTTGAACTCAGCAGGCCCCATTTGGATGTGTAAATCAATCTTTCCTATGGTATCTCTCTGCCCACCATCGAATGCTCTCACATTTATGTGGATTTGATGAATTTTTCCTAAATCATAGCCCATTTGAACCAATGTAGAGAGGGGAAAAATATTCACACTAGATCCGTCATCTATTAATACCTGATTAATTGTATAATTATGAAAAATGATGGTGACATGCATGGCTTTGTTGTGCATCGCTCCTTCAAACGGCTATTCTTCATCACTGAATGATATGCGATGATTCCCCACAATGTTCCCTATCATCACAACCATATTTTCAACACTCATTCCTATAGGAATATACGCTTTCTCCAAGACCTTCGATAAAGCCTGTCGATGGTATTGAAAACTCATTAATAGTGCCAAGACAGAGATTTGGGCTGGCGTTTTCTCCAAGTTTTTGACAATTGAGTAATCCTTTGGTTACATACACCTCTAAAATTCCTCAACCTCTCCTTCAGTGATTGGCCTTTTTTATAAATCTTTTTTGTTGGTTAATTCCTCAGGGATGTAACATCGTCTCGATCACGCCATCCCTTGGGCAACATCAGTTTGCACAATAAATTCCTTTCTTGGTGGGGGAGCGTATACTTGAGTCGGGACCTTCATCACTATAAATGGAGCTTTCTCATTGATACTTAAGGCAGCCACAACCTTCTTTATCTTTCCTACCTCTTTCGCTCTTTTGCACTTTTTGGAGTTCACCTGGGTAATGGCCTTGCCAGATGCCCATTCGCCTTCTACTTTAATCATGTTAACTGTAGATCCCCCATGGTTGGGCAATGGATTTCTGTTAATATTTGGAGTAGGCGCCTGGAGTGTGATGACCTTTTGATCGATTAAATCCTGGATCTTGTGTTTCAAGTAGACACAATCCTCTGTACTGTGCCCCAATGCCCCCGAATGATAAGCACAATGTTGACTTGCATTAAAAAATCAAGATTTGGGATTTATATTCCTTGGCTGTATTGGTTGCAAATGACCAGTATTGTTTAATCTTTTAAATAATTGGGTGGGACTTTCAGCTAGTGTGGTGAATTTTTGGGAAGGTTTCTTTTCGTGGTTTAGACGTTGGGGGTTATACGAGCTTAGGTTTGTAGGAGGGGGTACTTGGTGATAATTTGGAGGCATTTGGAAATTTGTTCGGTTATTTAGAGGAGTGGTTTGGAAATGAGACTGATAATTTGGAGGTGGAACTGGGTATTGGGGAAAGATATTTGGCTGTGGAGCATGGTATGAGGGATTGGATATTTGGGAGTGGAGTTTGGTACTGAAGTTGGGCATTTAAGAGTGGAGCTTGGTATTGGTGGTGGGCGTAGAACGCGTGCGGAAGGTTAGGTGACGGCGGAGAAGATAAAATATTTCTAGAGTTGAATCATTTTTTTGATTTTGTAACAGAATTAACAGAAACCATACCTACCTCTTTCTTTTTCTTCTTAGAAAACATGGCAGAGTCAGACGATGTCGGGGGCTTGGTAATTTTTCCTGTACGAATACCTTCTTCCAATGATTCTCCTATTTTTACCAAATCTGCAAAGGTTGCCCTGAAACAGACACCATCCTGGTATAATATGCTTCTTCTTGAGCGCGAGAGAACACGGATACCATTTCCTAATTGGACATGGGGGGTTGTACTTTGGCGGCTTCTTTCCTCCAACGAAAAGTATAGTCTAAAAAACTCTCAACATTCCTCTGTTTGATTCTAGTGAATATCAGTCAGGGACTATTTCAATGTTGAATGTGAACCGATCAAGGAAACCCTTGACCAATGCTTTCCAACCAGTCCACTTTTTCGGCTCCTGAGACATGAACCATTCCAAGGATTCACCACTCAAACTTCGACTGAATAGGCGCATCAATAATGCCTCATTTTTTCCTACCCCTACCAGTTGCTCACAGTACCTTCTCAGATGGGCCATTGGATTTCTGGTACGTCAAATATCTCAAACCTAGGGATTTTGTACCCATATGGTAGGTCTACTCTCGGGTGAACACATAAATCATCATACCCCAAACCGTCGTGGTCCCTGGATCCATAAGACTCTTTGATCCTTATGACCTCTTCCTTCATAGCTAGCAAATTCCTTTCATGTTGGGTCTTCCACTCTTTCTCCATCTCCTTGTAATGGTCCATCTCGGGGTTAGGAAGGGGTTCATAAATATCAGAGGATATGATAGCTTGAGAGGGATTTGGAAGGGAGGCTTGATTTTACGAAAGAAAGGAACTTGGTTGGTAAATGGGGAGGATGTTTTGGAAATTGGAAATGTTCTGTGGACTTTGTGAGTAGTTTGGTAGAATATGACAAGGATTTTCTAGATTTGGGAATGAATTTGGTGGATTCAAAGGTAGGTTTGACGTATTTTGTGGATTTGGGAGTGAATCTTGCGGATTTGAGAATGCATTTTGTTGATTTGAGAATGTTTTTTGAGGATTTGGAAATGGATTCGAAAAGGGTTCTGTGGGGTTATAGATGGATTTTACGGATGGTAGACATTTGGGTTATTTTTACGATTAGTATTTTGGACAAATGGAGGAGCGGAGACGGATGATACGCTATTTGGCTGATCCTCGAGAATAGGTGTGCTGAGGAGAGTAATTTGGAGTGGAGTCCCGTGTCCTTCTGGAGTGGGGGCATTGACGGTGATGGCTAAGTTATCCAAATCCCAAGTGCGATTTATTTATTCCTGAAGTATTTCTAACTTTCTTGCAAGTTCCGCAACCATCTCATTCTGTTCCGCTATCACATTATCCCGGATAGTCAGTGCGTTTTCTTCATCATTTCTCGTCATTTTTGAATGATGGTCAGAGGATGAGATTTTCTGCGCTTTCAATTGGGTGAAGTAGGGATGTTCTGCCAATTTATCAACACAGAGTAATTTTTATTATCTGTAAAGTAAAACAACTCAAAGGAGGATGTGTTAGTTTCCGTATATGATAAGTAATGCAAAATATTTGACATGAAATAACCACATAGAGTTGTTTGAGTCGTAGCCAAGTTCATCCAAAGGACATAGTGGATAAACTTGCCTTTGATCCAAACAAACGCACATAAGCACATCAGACAATTATATCACACAAAAATATTATAATAATGCGTATCCTAGCTGGGGTGACCCTTTTTGAGCCAAGGGTTCAGGCCTAACGATTTTTGAAGAAAATATACGCTTCCTCGAAGTCAATCCATTAATCCCCAACTCATATAGACACGAAAAAGGGCATAAATGCCTACAAAATATAACAAAAAAAAGGGATACAATCTTTAGGGAAAAAGGGAAATAACATGAAACAAGATAAGTTCCCGCGCAGGGGAAATAGAAAAACTAACAACTAGAGGCTCCTTCATCTACTTTTGCCTTCTTTGCCTTATTTACCTCCCGTATCATTTGATAATTATTGATGATAAGATGACTCCTACATAATTGTGCCTTGCAGTCGTAAGTCATTTTCCCTATACTATCGAGTTGGGAGGCCATGCTATCATCCAGATTTATTAGACATTGCCTGGCATCATCAGCGTCTTTCCTAGCTCTTTTCAACTCTTCCCTCAACATATGTATGGTTAAAACGTCCTCCATGTGTATCTGCCCGTGCGCGATTTCACTTTTTTGGAACTTATCTTGTAGCCTGTGGAGCCGAATTTGATGCTTGGATTCTATATCCATAACCTGAGTGGGCACATTTGGTCCCGAAATCAATGCTCTGATGAGACTCTTTTTCAACCACTCCTTGTAAGTATCGCTGACTTCAGGTTCATGCTCTATACGGAAAGTTACTTTTGTCCAACTTCTTCTTCTCCATCCATTTATCATGCCGTCTTTGAGCGGAGACTCATTTTCATCTTATTTGGTGAAAAACCTAAGCATAGAATATATTTCCGATGCCTCCTGCTTGATCTCGAACTGCCTAAGAACTCTGCCAGGATTATCGGGACGGGTCTTCCTGAGATCGGGAAGCACTGGAAAAGGCCACTTGCCTCCTCGAATGATGTTTTTCCCTGAATGAAGAGAGTTAATGGCCCATTGCACATCGTTATCTCTTAATTCCCCGAAAGTCTTGAACCAAAATTCATGAGATGCTTCCCTTTTGAACTTGTGTAGAAATAACCACATGTCGTGCGAAGCCAGCATATCCACCCTTATTTTATGATCAGGTTGTACTGTTCTCGAATCCTTTACCAAATGCTTCATCATCCACCATTGTAATATGAGGTTGCAACCTTGGAAGAAATGATTTTCGACTTGACACCTTCCCAAGGCTCGATATATGTCGGGGAAAATCATGGGAGCTAAATTGTAGAATAACTTGGTAGAATCGTAATCTACTCCAAAGAAAAGTGCATGAGCCACCGTAACAACCCTTGGGTGAATTGTGCCATGTCCCCCTGTGGGAACACCATGGTTCCGATTAGACCTACCGCAAATGCAAAGGCTCTCATCTATTTCCATTTTGCTTCGGACTCAAATTTATGTCCAAATTTGTGGAAGGAATTGAATCTTCCAAACCAATGATACAACTCCCAAAAAGTGATATTTGCTCTATCACGTTCCCCTAGCCAGGTGTCGTCGTCAGTTAAAAATGCCTCTTTAATTTTTGACGGTCCCACATGGCAGGAACTAAAATGTTCTTATTAGGTTTTTCCTTTCTCTTGAAACACATTTCAATACTCTCATAGAAACTTAACACCTCTTCGATGGTAGGAGTCAATTCCACATCCCCAAAGCAAAACACCATATTATGATCATCCCAAAAAGTGGTAAGTACGTAGATCATATCGGGCTAAGCGTCCATTTCGATCAATGAAGGTAGGTATCCGATATGTGTTCTAATAATTTTTCTCTCCTCTGTACCCATGTAATCCCACCACAGTTTCAGGTAATCGTCGGGTTTGGTGACCATTTTGAACTTTTCACGAGAATGCAATTGAGCCACATCTACATAAAAAAAGATAAAAATAAGCCTTTCCCCGACCCTAAAGGGTAATGGATTGAATTTAGACAAGCATATATTTCTTCGACACAAAAGTATGATTCATCTGTGATTGACTCGGGGTCAATAAATGTTGGGTAGGTTTTCTAATGGGCCCAATACCCCACTCGGGTATTGAGTCGTCCTAGGCTCATGCCTAAAAGATAGGGATTTGGTTTTGCTCTATCCTAGGTATATAGAGTGGGTTTGACCACGGGTTCTCAAGCGGACAACTTGAGTTTGAAAATACAAACAACCATCAGACGACTCAGGTGCTAATAAACTGTTTGTATTTCCAACACATTTTTGGAATTGATCAATAGGGGCCGGGATACCCACGAAACCCCAAATAGTTTAAATAATGTCGGAATATGCCATGAGATGCGATAGTTAAACTTTACAAATCGAAATATATACACACATAAACAGTTAATCAAAAAACAAAATCAAACATTTGATTAGAACCTAGTTAGAAATCCCTAGCAGAGTCGCCATTTCTATTTTGCGGAGAAATTTTGACTTTTTGAGAGAGTCGCCACTTAATTTTGAAAAGGAATTAAGAAACATGCATAAAATAGTTAAAATAATTCAAAACAAAAAAATCGTTTAAGTTAGAGATTCCAAGTAAGTGGTTCCTATTAATGTTTTAGGAAGGTGTTAGGCACCTAAAACGTCCGCTAACTTGCGGTTATCCGAACTGTTTGAAAATATCTTTTGATTAACTTTGGAGAATCGGTTTGTTGAAAAAGTAATTGATTAAGGAAAAGATTTTCGAGAAATCAGTTTTTAGTGACTTAGTTAGGGATTTAACTAGGTTCGCAAGAAGCATGTAAAACAAATAATCAAAAGGAAAAGGGAGAAGTAGTGATTTAGGCTTTAAAGCCTAAACCGTCGAACCTGTCCTAACCTAGTTGGGTTTTTGACCCATTTTTACCTGTCCTAATTCTATGTTTTCGAGCCCTTTTTGACTTGATTTTCACTCCACCTGTATTAAATACAACTTTGGCTTTGAGGCCCCCAAATGAATAAATAAATGAACAAATAAATAAATAAATAAAATAGATAAAAACAACAATAAGAATGAATAAATAGATGAATAAAAGAGATTTTAATCTATTTGCCGCTTCAAATAATGGGGTTTAACCTATCCCTTCTTATTTTGTCTTCTTGCATCCGTATGCCATGAGACAATCTTTTGGACTTAAATCTTCGGGTATGACTCGAGAAAATGGGCTATGTGAATCCATTAAGAAATGCTAAGAGGATAAGTTCGACCAGAACTCGAAAATGGGTTCATATGCAAGGAAAGAGATAAAGAAGATTAATACGCATCCAGAATATCAAAGACCATATAAACACATAGTATAATAGATCAATAGATGAAAAGGAATTCTTAATGATCCAAAATTAGATAAAGGCAGTAAGTTGCGATACAAAAATGTCAAGGAGAGCAGACAGAAGGATATTTGAGGCTAATTTTGCAGGATCCAGTGACCAAGGATAAAAATGACAAGAAAAACACAAACTTGTAAACAAACAATTGAGAAAAAAAGAAACATATTTGATCAAATCATCACAAAGAAAAATATATTTGAAACAAGTGGAATAAAAAAAACAATTTCAGGCAATCTCTTTTGGGGTGGGGAGTCATACCTAAACTAATTCAAAACTAATCGATCTTCACAATTTGAACAAATCCTTCCCTCTTTCTTGTCAAATAATGCAAAAGAACCAAAATATAAGATACTGGAGATCCTCAAGATTGGTATTACACAAATTCACAGGCCCCTTTCGATACCATGAATCAAAGAGACCATGTGAGTTGTGCTTAAATCAGTACAATCAAATGCTAAACAGAAAACCCCAAAATAAATAGGACAAGCCCTCAAAGTTTCCATTTTTTATCCAAAGAAATACCAAGCTACTGAAGGTCACGAGGATGATAAGACAAACCCTAAAAGAGAAAGAAAAAAAATCTACTATTTGAAACAACAAGATTAAAACCAAACATGAAACATCGTGACACACAGAACTTGGCTCCTCGATCTATAACAATTTTTTGAGAATGAAGGCGAATGCATCAATTCTCAAAAAATGATCTTGCAAAACTTTTAAGATTTTTAGACCACGAAGTCAGTCCCTGGACACAAATTAAACTCAAAAAAGAACTTACAAACTACATGGATTTATTATATTGAAGATATCAAACAAGACCACATTCATTCTCATTTAACTGTGAAATTCAACTATCAAAGAAGTAATCGTAATGCTATAACCATGTATAAATGCTATAACAGCAAAACTGCATCACAATCAAATACAGGATTCGACTACTGGCCAAAATTTTCAAAAATGGTAACAAGAGAAGGAAAACACACCATGAAGAAGAAACAACAAAAGGAAAGACGCTAACCTTTTTAGGTATAGAAAATTGGGACTTCGGGCTTTTGTTGGATCGTCACCATAGGAAACCAGTCATTCGAGAATTCTAACCCAATCGACAGCTTTCGAGAAGCAGCAAACCGGAATCAAGCTATCAGCGGGATGTTATCACTGAGAGATGATGTCGACTCGAGAATTTCTATTTAATCAACCAGCCTCAAGAAGAAGAAGTGAACGAGGATATCTTCACAAAATAAATTTTGTTTTTAAGATTCCCAACAAAATTTTGAACCCCAATCTTCAAACAAAAAATCGATGCTAGCTTTCAAACTAGAAACCTATGAACAGTGACCAGAGAGAAAAAAATCGCCCTTGGAAATTTCCAAGCCAAAAAATTTGACCCTTCAAAGAAAAAAAAACCCTCTCGTTTTAACCCTTTTTTTCTCTTCCCCTTGGTGAAACAAAGGCCCTCCTATATATAGAAGGTGGAAGAAAGGGTCTCCTAGGATTTCAAATTCGAATTCCCTTTTCCAGCTTGGCATTTCATCAGCAGCTGTACCAATTTGGAAATGGTGGACCAATTAAAAGTTAGCCAAACGGATTCTCATCCGAAATCAATAGAAAACATCCAAATGTGTACTTGATTCGTACTATGATCCTGAAATTTATGGAGCAGAATGTTAGGGGAGACACCTATGCACGTTCTAGAACATCCTCGAGTCTCGTTCATATGATTTTGCGTGAGGCACGTGAAGGGAGCTATAGACGGGTTGGTTATGAGTTGTTATGGTTGAAGGTCATTCTTGTTTGTGGTTTTGTGATAAAGAAGAGAATAAATGCTGGGCTGGGTAAGAAAGAATGGGTTATTGGGCCGGTTGTTGCTGTGGGTTGATGGCTTATTGTTGATGGGATTTTGGTAGATGAAGGGAAATGGGTCGGATTTTGGGGTTATTTAATAACCCCAATTAAATCTAATTGGGTTATTAAATAATCCTAATTAAATTTAATTAGATTAAAATAATCATAATTAAATTTGATCGGATTAAAATAATCCCAATTAAGAAAAAGTAACTTTTGGGATTAAGATTGAATTACAATTTAAACAACTTAGTTAAATTACAACCAAATCGAATGTCTATTGGTCAATTGCATCACAATTGGGCCAATTTGATTTCAATTAAGGTCATATTTAATTCGTTCGCTAAATTGAATCGCAATCTGACACGAATCAAGTAATAAATTAACCTTGAGTTTCTTAATTTGGTAAAAATCCAACAAATATTCCTCCAAATAAAATATTTTGAGAGCAAATCATATTTAAAACCAAGATTTTATCCATTTGAATTAATTTTCAAGTTCAATCAATAAAAAACAAATTTTGATAAAATGTTCATTTAAACAACATGTTCATTTAAACAACAAAATTTATACACTCTCGTATATATAAAAATGCAAAAAATGTATAACCGTTAATTAAATGATAAAATCGAATTGAATAAGTAATTTAAACCAGCATTTATTTGAACAGAATAATTGTTGTGATTTTATTTAAAATTTGAAGAAACTCAAAATTAAATTGGATTGCGGAGGGCAAAAATTAGGTGTCAACAAATACCATACCATGGTACTAACGCTGGTTGTGTGGATCCACTAAACTGATATAATGTCCAAAGGGCTAAGGGTGTCAAGACAGAACTAACGGGTGACCCCCTGGGAGATAGTCAAACCTAATCTGACGGGTGACTACTCATATCCTACACTGGCTACGTAGTTCTGAAGTATAGGGACTGCAACTAACGTCTCTGCCTATCTAACGGGGAAGCCTCTATCCCTACACTCACTCGGTGAGAAATCCTACTCTCAACTGAATGACACTGAGATACTAGACTGTTCTGAGTTTAATGACTGATTTCTGACTATTCTGATAATGCTCATAGTAAAATCTGAAAACTATTCTATAATTGTACTGAGACTAGACTGATAAAACAACCATGGTTTTTAGGTATTCAATAACCCCAGGAATCAAAACAATAATACTAAAAAGACACTAAAGCTTGATGGCCAAAACATGAAGGCTCTTAATAAATAAATCACTCTTGTAGGCATTTTATCAAACACTTATAGTTCATGGTTGAAAACAATCATAGGAGTGTTCTAAAACATGTAGAAATGGCATGAATTCATTATAATAGCATTAAATCATAGTTTAATTAAGTAATTCATAGTATTAAAACATGGAAGATTGAATAATAATAATAATTTCATAGTAACATGGTATAAAATCAATAGTACGTGGAGATTCATGGATGAAATCATAATTTAAAAAATAAATCTTGAAAAGATTATAACTTGATAATTAAAATGGGTTACTTGGGCTCCATGGATGAAAGGAATCCATGGATGAACATCTAACATACCTGGGTTAATGAATTTGAGAGGATTGATGGAGAGTTCTTGAGAAATTGCCCTGAATTTGAGAGCTAACGTTTCTTGTTCTTGAAAGAATGGATTTTTTAATTTGAGGGAAAGTGAGTAATGATGAGTATTTAGGTTAATTAGGGGTTAAATTTCGCATTTAGGACGAGTTTAGGGCTTAGGAAAAAGACCCAAATACCCTTAAATGTATTTAAAAAAGAAAGTTAAAAATTGAAAACCCAATTTTTGGCCTTCACTATCGTGCCAAGCCACTAGAATTTGGACAACTGGGACCTGGACAAATACCGCAACACGGTGCCATCGCGGTGAAGCTTTGGATGCCATTTTGGCTAGCTCCGCGACACACCATGATCGCATACCTCCACTGGAAATTGACAAATGGGAAAATGGCCTACTCCGCGATGCGCCATGATCACAGAGTCACACTAGAAATTGACAATCGTCATTTGGGCTGCCTGCGCAACGCGCTAAGGGTTAAAATGATAGTATTTAATGACAGGAACTTAAGATCTCCATTACTTCTTACCCGGTTATCAGATTTAGGCTAATTTTATATTGTTGGAAAGCTAACTGAATTTCCTATGCAACGGCAGGCTATAAACTGAAAAATAATATGTGTTTCAAAAATTTAATATGCAAATACTCATGTATAAGGACTTAGAGTAGCTAGAAAAATGCGGGGTGTTACAATATCTCCCCCTTGGGATCATTCATCCCCGAATGAAACTGGTTAAGCTGAGGAATCTGATGGACTGAGCTTACACACTGAATATGCATGTATGATGCATGGAATGCATGACTGAACTGATTCATGAATGCATGACTGACATGAATATGATGTGCAGCTGAAATTGAGCATGATAGAGAAAAAAATATTAAGAAGATTGGTACCTTATGCTGAATTTGGATTTGCGGAGAAAAGATGAGGGTACTTGGTCCGCATATCTTCCTCTGCTTCCCAAGTGGCTCTCTCAATGGACTGATTCCGCCAAAGAACTTTGACTAGTGGAACTTCTTTGTTCCTTAGTATACGAATTTGATGATCAAGAATTTCGACTGGAACTTCCTCATAGAAAAGATTTTTCTGAATATCTACACTCTCTAAGGGAATAACTGAAGCTGGATCACCAATATAATTTTTCAACAATGAGACATGGAACACTGGGTGTACTGAGGCTAAATCTGATGGCAACTATAGCTCATAAGCTACCTTTCTGAAATTACTGAGGATTTTGAAAGGACCGACATATCAAGGACTAAGTTTCCCTTTATTGTCGAATCACTTCACTCCCTTCATGAGAGAGATTTTCAGGTACACAAAATCACCAACCTCAAACTTGAGATCTTTTCTCCTCACATATACATACAATTTCTGTCGGCTCTGAGCCTAAGCCTTTCTCTAATCAACTGAACCTTTTCTAACGCATCAAACACCAAGTCAGGCCCTAATACTACAGCCTCACCTACTTCAAACCAACCAATTAGAGATCTATATCTCCTACCATAGAGAGCCTTAAATGGAGCCATACGAATACTGGAATCATAGCTGTTATTGTATGTGAATTCAATCAAACGAAAATAGTCATCCCAACTACCCTTGAAATCAACAACGCACGCTCTCAACATATCCTTAAGAGTCTGAATGATCCTTTCTGCTTGACCATCTATCTGAGGGTGGAAGGCTGTACTGAGGTAGACTTGGGTACCAAGACCCTTTTGGAATGCTTTCTAGAAATGAGAGGTAAACTGGGTACCTCTATCTGAGATGATAGATAAGGGAGCACTATGCAACCTAACCAACTCTCTAAGATAAATATTGGCATAGTCCTCGGCTTTTAAGAGGTATGGACTATCAAGAAATGAGCTGATTTGGTCATCCTATCTATGATAACCCAAATCGAATCATGCTGACGATGACTACGAGGCAAATCTGTCATGAAATCCATGTTCACTTCTTCCTATTTCCACATGAGAATACTAAACTCCTACATGGACCCATTACATTTCTGGTGCTCAACCTTAACTTACTGACATCTAGAGCACTTAGCTACAAACTCTGTAATATCTCTCTTGATCCTACTCCATCAATAGTTCTCCCACAAATTGCAGTACATCTTAGTGGATCCTTGATGAATAGAGTAACGCGCACCATAAGCTTCTGTAAGAACTCGTTGCCTCAAATCATACACCAGGCACACACAATCTATCCTGACAACGCAAAACACCATCTCTTTATTGGGAGAAAACCTCCAACTTTTGTTCTCTAACTGATTCTTTCAACTTATAAGACTAGAATCTCTATCCTTCTTTTCTTTTACCTCAAATACTAGAGATGACTCTGAGCTACTCTGCACCCATACACTACCTTCTATTGAATCGAGTAAACGGACACCTAGTAGGGCAAGCTGATGAACTTCCTGAGCTAACTTCTTCTTACCATCCTCTACATGAGCTACACTACCCATAGACAATCTACTGAGAGCATCAACCACTACATTGGCCTTGCTCGGATGATACAGAACACTTATGTCATAATACTTTGATAATTCTAACCAGCTTCTATAACAAAAATTTAAATCTTTCTGAGAGAACACATACTGGAGGATTTTGTGATATGTGAACACGTCTACATACACCTCATACAAGTAATGCCTCCAAATCTTTAAGGCAAATACTACAGATACTAGTTTAAGATCATGAGTCAGATAATTCTTCTCATGAGGCTTAAGTTGTCTGAAGGAATAGGCTATGACCTTACCTCTCTGCATGAGGACACAACCTAAACCTACTCTGGATGTATCATAATACACAATAAAACCATTTGAACCGCTGGTAAAGTCAAGATTGGGGCTGAGGTGAGTCGAGTATTCAACTCTTGAAAACTCTTCTCGCATGAATCTGACCACTGAAACTTAACTTTATTCTGAGTCAATATGGACATGGGGGATGCAATAGAAGAAAACCCTTCAACAAATCGACGATAATAGCTAGCTAAACCTAAGAAACTTTTGATGTCTAATAGAGAGATGGGTCTAGGCCAATTTTTCACCGCTTCAGTTTTTTGAGGATCAACCCTAATACCATTACCAGAAATAATATGAACAAAGAGTGCTACTGATTTTAGCCAAAATTCAGACTTACTAAATTTAGCTAACAACTAATGGGCTCTAAGAGTCTGTAACACTATTTTGAGTTGGTCTGCATGATCGTGTTCACTATAAGAATAGACAAGAATGTCATCAATGAAGGCTATGAAGGCTGCTGGGGCATTTGTAAGACCAAAAGACATGACTAGAAATTCGAAGTGACCATACCGAGTTTGGAATGACATATTTTTTACTCTAAGCTGATGATAGCTTGATCTGAGGTCTATCTTGAAAAATTAACTGGCACCCTAAAGTTGGTCAAACAAGTCATCGATTCTAGGAAGTGGATATTTATTCTTGACTGTGACCTTGTTCGACTGACGATAGTCTGTGCACATTTTGACAGAACCGTCTTTCTTGCACATGAATAGAATAGGTGCGCCCCATAGGGAGACGCTGGGACTGATGAATCCCTTATATAGGAGGTCCTTCAATTATTCTTTCAGTTCTTTGAGCTCATCTAGAGCTATTCTGTATGGCAGAATAGATATAGGCTGAGTATCTAGGAAAAGGTCTATTCCAAAGTCGATTTCCCTTTCGGGAGGAACTCTAGGAAGATCTTCAAGAAACACATATAAGAGTTTATTTACCACTGGGACTGACTCAAGAGTAGGAGTTTTTGAGCTAGTTTTTGACTAGCACAAGATAATAGACACACCCCTTGGATATTATATTTTTGGCTCAAAGGTATGAAATCAACTGACCCCTAAGAGTTGTAGTACTACCCCTCTATTCAAGGGCTGGTTCATTTGGAAATTGAAAATAAACTATTCTATTTCTACAATCAACTGAGGCATAGCATGAGTAGAGCCAATCCATATCGAGAATGACATCAAAATCCGCCATCTCTAACTCCGCAAGATCAACTGAGGTAAATTTTTGAGCTATTTTGATCAAACATTTCCTGTATACCTATCTGGCCATAATAGAAATACCTACTAGGGTAGACACTAAAAAGGGATCTGCTAGAGTTTCGGGACTGACTTCGAAATTGACAGCTATATATGGAGTTACAAAACAAAGAGAAGCTCCAAGGTCTAGTAAAGCATAAACATGAAAGCGGCATAAGCGGGACTAAAGAGCATATAATCTGTTCGGACGCTGATCACTGGTGCCACTAGAAGCGACACCCTGCTGAGTTGAACGGCCGGATGGAACGGATGACTGATGGGACTGGCCCTATTGGTGCACATCCCTACCTTTCTGAGCAACTACCCGACACTCCCGAATTCGATGGCCTAGCTTGCCATACCCGAAGCACACATCACTATCCGCTCTACACTTACCCTGATTGTGTCTGCCATATTTTTTACATAAAGGATTGGTACAAGCACTGCTAACACTGACCTAGGACTTAGAGCCAGGTGCCCTATCCCTATTGTCATTTCTGAATTTGGGTACTGGGGCACTGGCTAAAGAAGGTACTGGGATAAAGACCTCTAATGAAATTGAGGACAGTTACCACCTTCTGACTTTGGCTGACTGGAGTTAAAGTTACCCATTCTATCTCTCTTATTTTCTCTCTCCCTCTCCTTAATCTTCTTCTCCTCTATCTGTTAAGCATGAACTATCAACCTGGACAAGTCCATCTCACTAATCAGTATTACGATCCTACACTCCTTGACCACACTATCAGATATGCCAGACACAAACTTACTCATCTTTTACCTACTGTTAGCTACCACATGAGGAGCAGATCTAGCTAATTGAGTGAACTTGAGAGAATACTCTCTCACACTCATGCTACCTTGCCTTAAATTTATAAATTCTAGTACCTTTGCCTCTCTCAACTCTAATGAAAAGAATCTATCTAGAAAAGTCATGGCAAACTCTTCCCATTCAATAGGCCCTGCATCAACACCTCTATCAACTTTTCACTATTTAAACCAAGTATGGTCTACATCTTGCAATTGATATGCAGCCAACTCAGCACTTTGACTAGATTCACCCCCATAGCATTCGTTACCTTTTGAACTATATCTAAGAATTCATGTGGGTCCTCTTCAGACTTGGACCCTATGAAAGAAAGAGGATTCATCCAGGTAAAGTTCTAAATTTTGGTTGCAACAGTTAGGCAATTTTCCTTCATCTAGGCATTTAGTCAAACATATTATGGGCAAGGTACATGTAAACATCATTGTACAATAATTAAACATCATGGTTCAATTCTAATTTCATCATTCAAGCGTTTAATCCTAGGTTTGCATGAATCATTATCTATAATAATGTAACCCACATAGAATTTATCACCCAACATGGAGTAGAATTCAATTTCTCATTATCCACATAAACAAGAGCAGCCCAATCATGAAATTCATATGAAAATCCATAAAGTTGAATTTAGTAAAGGGACTCTTGGGTTTCATGGATGAAAGAAGTCCATAAATGAACACTATGCATACCTTAGTTCCTGATTTTGTGAAGATTGACGGAGGAACTTTCTTGGAATTGGATCATCTATGAAAACGCTAGCTTGTTCTTGAGAGGTTTTTGAGAGAAGAGAGTGTTTTGGGTGAAAAATAGCTGAATCACGTGTTAAAGGGCTTAAATAGGGGTGGGAAGTTGACCCTCTTTACCCTGGATGCATCATTTAATTTTAGTAAAATTTTCCCGAACTGAACCCCTGGCACGACACGGCATTATCACGCCGTGTCACTGGAATTTGACAATTAGAAAACTGAGGGATGGCGCGACACGGAGCCATATCATTTCCCCTTCATTTGCAATCTGGAACTTTGGTACGACATGGAGGAAATCACGCTAAGACACTGGAAAAGGACAATTCTAAATTTGGCCCCTGGTGCGACGCGCCATAATCGTGAACCCCTACTGGAATTTGCCAAATGTCATTTCCCCTTGTGGTGCGGTGCGCCACTTACTAATATGGCGTTGTTTTAAGATGGGAACTTAAAATAGTCGAAACTTCTGACCTGGTTATCAAATTTGAGCGAATCTTATATTTATAGAAAGCTTATTGAATTTCCTACATGCCAAAAAGTGAAAATTTTGACAATTCCTCATGGAATAACCATCATTCAATTTAGAAGCTAATACTAGCCATTCTTGAGATGAAACTAGCTATGAAAAGTACGGGGTATTACAATATCTCCCTCTTGAGAACATTCATCCTCGAATGAGACTGACTGAGAGGGGAGAAAAGACAACTGATGTACATGCTGAACATAAATCACTGGAACATGATCTCATGACTGACATGACTGACAAGCTGAACATATAATACTGAACATGCATATCTGATGCATGTGTAACTGATTCATGAATGCATGATTGAGTGTTCTAAAGAACTAAGTTTCTCACAATGAGAATGCATGTCTGATGCATAATTACATAACTAAACTGAAATATCCGTGCATAACTGAATATGCAATGGTACTTGATACCAAGTTTAGAATGGGAACATGAGCATGAAACTGCATACCAAGTTTGTGATGAACACCGAACATGAAACTGAGTAAACTTAAGGAAATTATTACCTTGAGCTTGATCTGAGTTGGCGAAGAAGAGGTAAGGATACTTGGTACACATGTATATCTCTACTTTCCAAGTAGCTCCCTCGATGGACTAATTTTTCCAAAGAACCTTAACTAGAGGGACTTCTTTGTTCCTCAATCTACGAGTCTGATAGTCTAATTTTTCTACTAGAATCTCTTCGCAAGAGAGAGTGTTCTGAACATCAATGCTCTAAATAGGGACTACAACTGATGGGTCACCTATGCATTTCTTAAGCAAAGAGACATGAAAGACTGGATGAACTGAGGCTAGATCTGAAGGTAATTCAAGCTCATAAGCTACCTAACCGAATCGACTGAGAATCTTGAAGGGACCGATATATCGGAGACTGAATTTCCCTTTCTTGCCAAACTGCTTCACTCCCTTCATGAGAGAGATCTTTAGATAGACATAGTCACCAACCTTGAACTCAAGATGTTTTCTACAAACATCTGCAAAAGACTTCTGTCAGCTTTGAGCAGCCTGGTGTAACAACCCGAAATCACCCCTCGGGATGCTACACGGTGCCTAGGGTCATAAGTAACCCCAAGCTAACCCTTCACTTGGTATCACACATAAATAACTGAATAAAATACATATAACCAAATGATTAAGGCGGAATATAACTTTAATATGAATTTTCTCAATACCAAAACTGGAGTCACAAGGTTACAACTCAACATTTTACAACAAAATCAAAACCCATTAATTAACTTCTACCCACTATCTATGAAGCCTCTACTAGTACTGACCATGGGTAGTCGGGTCATGACTCCCAAGTACCCCAACTCAATACGACTGAAAAAAGAACTACCACTCGTCCAAATCGTATCACTAACTCAAGCCCTTGAATAAAAAAGACTCGTCACCTGTCAACTGGAAGCTATGAACTGATCGGACATGGTATATATGCTACAATTTGTACCTATATTATGAGACAATGTAGCACATAGACGTATATGTGGATCAGCACTTGAGAATGTACTGAGTATATGGGGGTGAATGCACATGTATAAAATAGTATCAACCTTCTTCAGTCAAATCATGGATGCAAAATGGGATGACTCACATATCTTGAACAAGTATCAAATGTAAAGCTCATAAATCATGTAAGATGAGGCACATAACACAAATTTCGTGAGTCACCATTATTTAACCTTAAAATCAGAAATCTTCTCTTATTCTCAATACTCAAGACCAAAGGGCCTTTAAACAATACTATCAACTCATACATATGCCTCAAGGAGAGTAAAATTTCATTAGTTCTCAAGATCTCATAACTCTTTTTGAACTCAAATACTTGGAATTCGGAATCATATCACTTTCAAACATACTTGAAGGCATTTTATTTGCTTTAGGAAACTATCTCATTTCAAGCTTTAGGGAAATCATTCAATCTCAAAAGAAAGATACTATAGTTTGGTGAAAATAACTCATCTCAAGGTTTTATGGGAAAATACCAAATCAAAGGAAAACACTTCCTTTTGACGAGACAATTCATATCAAGGGAATACTTGAGCTAGGAAACCATTTTACAACCTCATTAGTAGGAAAATAGCTCATAGGAGGGAAAATACTTTAGTTTCCGAGGAAGTAGCTGATCTCAAGTTTGAAAGGCAAGGGAGGTTCTTGTAACCGACATAAACCATGCGATCTATATGGAGTACAATGTTTTTTCATCCTAAGGAGGAGACTCCATGTTGAGGAGGAGCGCCATACTCTTGCCAGGGAGTATAACCTAGGTCTAGTGATCACTAAACGAAACTCGCCCTCAGGCCCAGTATCAACTCGGCCTTAGGACCAATAATCATAAACTCGACTTCAGGCCCAACCTACGGTGGCACATAGTTTTAGGGTAAGAAACCATAGTAACTTACCCGCTCGGTGCTAAATACTACTCCCTTTGGATTATCTGCGCTCATCTCATAAAAATCCACTTTTAGAATAATCTCATGGTTCACCACGAACCCAATAATCAAATCAATAATCTTATATAGTGAAGTGGATTTCAAAGCTCTCGGACTATTAGGTCAATTCATTTCTCAATCATCTCAAAATACTCAAATATGGGTGCTTATAGCACAAGAGTTGACAAATTCACAAGTCCCAAATAGGGCTTACTAACCCATAGTTCAATCTCAAGTTAAAGCTCATCAAAAGCATAATATATAGTATATAGATTCATAAATCATGTGGAAATATGGGAATTTCAGCAATTTATCTCAAAATCTCAATATAGTCATATGCTTCAATATCTCAAACATTGCAAATATTAGCTTTTCAAGAAGTAAAATCATGGGTTTTATACCCAGCTGTAAATTCGCAATAAAACATGCAGAAATCATGCCATTTGACTCTTAATTCATGGGAATTATCAAGATAATGCATTCAATAATAATGGGTGAAAAACCCCAATTCAAATTCATGTAAAACCTCATAGATTTCAGAAAAATCATGATGTAAATAAGCCTTTGGGCACAAGGTTGAAAGGGTTACCCTTGTTCAAAACCCCACATACCTTAGATTATGACATTGGATGAACAAGCTTTCTCTGAACTCTTTTTTTTATCCTTGAAAGAGAGGGTTCTTTCCATACCTGACTTAGGGAACTTAAATCTCAACTCAATTTGAAGAATCCATGGTGAGTTCTTAAATTCCTTGGAGAAGAATTTTGTTTTGATTTGATTTGGAGGAGAAAACCCTAGCTCATTAGTGTTAGAGATGTGAAAATGAGGCAGCTGCTTTGCATAGAAATTATAGGAGGGTTTAAAAGAGGGGAAGAGACCTAAATATCCCTTCAAAAATGGGTTAAAAATACTGAACGGGGGTTGCAATGTTCCATCAAAATTTTGACGGTCCGTCGGATCTCCCGTCGCAAGCTGGCCAGAAGAAGGGACATACTACCTCGCTGTAACGGTCTCAGCAAAGGTCCATTAAAAGTTTGGTGGTCTTCTATTTTGGCCGTCGCACGGTGGCCAGTATGAGGCCACACTACCTCAGAGCGACGGTCAAAGTGACAGCCCGTCGAAAAGTTAGCGGTCCGTCATTTTGGCCGTCGCACGATGGCCTGAAAAAGGGGTCACTGCCTTGGTTTCGATGGGACGATTAACGGTCTGTTCTAGACTTGACGGTCTGTCGAATCGTTTGTCAAACTTGGGCGATTCCAACAACGTTCAGTAAAACGGCCATAACTTCCTCATTCGATGTCGGATTTTGACGAAATTGGTATCGTTGGAAAGCTAACTCAATGCTCTACATGACAAAAATTTGATATTAGGGAAATTCCACATGGTTCAAAATATTTCACACTTAGGAAGACATCTCTCAAACTTTTAAGGCTGGAATGACACTTCACTCAACATGCTCTAAGGCTCAAACTACAAGGGAATTTTGTAGGGTTTTACATTATCTCCCCCTTAGGAACATTCGTCCTCGAATGTCTGTATCAGGCTAGGAAAAATAGAGAGAACTGAGGGTGCACAACCGAAATACTTATCACACTAAATCTATACCTTTTCAAACCTGGCACACTCGAAGAATGCATTTATTTACGATAGTAACAACTGTATACTGAATCTCAAATTAGAGAGGAACTGAATGAAGGAAGGGTGTTACCTTCGTCTGAATTTAGGCTAACTTTCCTTAGTCTTATAATGAAGAGTTAGCTCATGATGTATTCAGCCCTTGAAATTTTTGACTGACTAATTCTGGGATCAAACCTCCCTAACAGATGAACCTACTGTCAATGATGAGAAATGATTATGTCTGAGATCAGACCTATTTAGCGGGGAAATCTCTGATTCTGCCAAAGAAGATAATCAACTGAACCCAAAATTGAGATCAAGCCTATCTAACGGGTGACCCTTGGAGCTGGTAATAAGAATACTCAATTGAATATGCTACTGGGATCAAGTCCATCTAGCAGGTGATCTTGGAATAATAAGGATACTAAACTGAATCTGAGATCAAGCCTATCTGGCGGATGATCTCGGGGTCCGATAACACTGATGCTGAATAACTGGACCTCTCGATATATATAACTGAGTACAGAGGTTGAGGTCAGTCCTCTCCAGCGAGTAACCTCGGGAACTGATGGTACTAAAGCTAATTAATTAAGTCGACTCATATGAATAGCTGAATTCGCTTGGTTTCGCTATCTGACGAAATATTAATGAACTCTAAAAAAAGTAATCAAATACTATAGATGTTTGCATTGAACACGTGTATATTACTAGATCTGAGCAAAGTATACAACCGAGGCTAGAGCACTAATGATACCAAGATTACTCAAGTATTGTAACTTTTTGAGAGTCCTAAGTTCTATAACTCACGGAGTTTTGAGAATCATGGCTCAATTGAGATCATCGCGAAGACAGACATGGGCTTCAGATAGAAGCTAAATTATCGAGTACATATATCCCCAAGACTCGATAACAAAAAGGTAAAACATAACCATTCATGACATGGGCATTCATTCACCATCACAATCACTAAGGTGTCACTTCAAGCATTTAGGGATTATAAGCACGCAATAACTTAGGGGGAATGCTATTGGATCACACTCCATTCAACAAGGTCTTGCATCAAGAACTTAGCACGTATTTGGGGTCTTAACATGTATCGGAGAACACATAATTAGGGAAACTTCATGTCACGTCATAGCTCATCCATCAAACACCTAACATGTATCAAAGGCTTAGCATGTATCAAAGAGCACATAATTAGGGGAATTCCAAACTATCGTGTCACAATTCATTCACTGAGGCTTTTCAAAAAACATTTGGCATGCATGAGCTTGCACACAAATGGAGGGGGGGAGGGGTTCCTAGTCAACATGCTATATTGGCTCTAATTCCTTCACATAAGCATTTCATCAAACATATGGGGAGCATGCGTTGCTTATTCAAAAATTTCTTCACTCATTGGCATGAACACATCATCTAACAAGCAATGTGAAAAGGATTTATCATGGACATCACATGAATATCACATACTAGGGTCAAAGCTTGATAACCTTGTAAACAAACACGAGTCACAACTCAATCATAGCATGAACATCAATTTTAGCTCACATGAATCATGAAAACTCATAAACATAAGAATCTTTGAAATCAGAAAAGGGTTCTAGAGTTTCTTGGACAAGAAGGACTCAAGAGTCAACCTATACATATGACTATCTTTCCCAATACGACACATCTACTCTCTCCTATCGGCACAACTGTCCATTATCTCTATCGCAACCTAAGGAAGAGGTCGCTGAAAAGTTAGAACATGAGGACCTCGAGTATGAAGGGACACTGCACCTACTTGGCACTCAACTAACTCTTGAGGCCTTTAACATCATAAACCTATCAAAGCGGTTTAGCCCAAAAACATGCATGATACAAATCTGGGCTTCGTGAATCACTAAAAGCATTGCTCGAGTACTTAAGTCACGAGTTGCATGATCTAAATTTGGAGTTCAAACTCATGGGATGTGATCTCGACTGCCAAATGGACCAAAACCCCTTATTTCAAGACTAGGACAGTACATAATTCTCTATCATATGCATGAACATAAATTAGGATAATGGAATAGAAATGTAAAACATGAGTAGGTACTGGGACAATAGAAAGCACTAAAATGAGATTAGGGTCAAGCATCAATCCTTCTCGAAGCTATTCTACGGCTCACTAGTACATCCACTAGAGTCCTAAGGTTCGACCCGGTTATCGGTCCTATCATCTCCCCCTTAGACTTAAGCCATCACTCCAAGGAGGTAAATCACCACATAAACTCTAGTCCGACCGTCATCACCTTGCTCTAGATTTGGGGATATAATGATGCACATAAATAAAAGAACTTGACCTGAATGGCTGCACTTCAAAGCGTAAAACAACAACAACTACAAACCCAATATATTCCCACATAAGTTTAGTCTAGGGAGGGTAGATTGTACCCAGTCCATACCACTACCCTTAAAGGAGTAGAGAGGCTGTTTCCGATAGACCTCCGGCTCAGGACAAAAAGGCAGCATACAAAAGCATTCAAATCATAGGACACCATAAAACAACGTAGGTACGACATTCATAACAAACTGCACATTGCCAAACTGAGGACATCAAAGTCTACCTAATTACCAACTACAATGCATCCATACCCTTAGCCCTCTATCCTAATGCTTTCCCTCCAAATCTTTCTATCCAGGGTCATGTCCTCAGTCAGTTGTAATTGCCTCACGTCACGCTCTATCATATCACTCCCCAAAGCGTGATGCCAACTCATAAAACTACCTTCTGAGATACACATCATTCGTCTATAACCCCAATAGTCTTCATTTACTAATTAACGCTTAGAACGGGTATCTCTCATTCTCTGACGGACCACACCACTCCTGCCATAGCCTACCACTACATTGTCTATAACTTTTGTTTCTAAACTATAAGAATTGAAATCACGCACAACACCTTCATTCATAGTCTCGCTAGTCCCATATAGTAACTCAGCATTACTACTAACCAGACAACATGCAATAATCTCGAGACAAAGCAGCCCCATAGCACCTTGGGCGTACTTCTACATCATACATACAACATGAAACTTGATTACGAATCAAACAAACTTAGGCCCTTGCATACACTGTTCAAGCCTATTAGATCACTTCCCTATAACTATTACCATTAAACAAGAAATTGCCGCCTCCACTTTCATGACCACCAATCATTCAAGCTTAGTGTCTAGCGCTAATCTCACTCGGACGTCATGAAATAAAAGATCAAATTTATATGCCCACTCGATTTTCATAACTGATAATAATCGATCACAATCACATGGCCTATCTTCTTTCCAATTCATCAATACACTCTCCTTCTACACATCATTACTATCCACCTATTTATACAGCCCCAACATAGTTCATAGCCCTATAACTCTTAACTAAACTCCAACGTACAATCTCAGGGGTGCCTAAATCAACAACACCCATTTACTACGTACTTTCATCAATAACCTATACCTTCCAACGCAACAGTTACCATCAATAACTCTCTTCAGATATCAACAAATAATATTTCTCCTTAACTAGTGACTCCATCTCTACCTTACACAAATAAACAAGCAAGGACACAACACTTCATTAATAGCCCTCACATATGCAACAAAATTCAATTATACATTTATATATATAAGTTTAACAAATGGCCCTTACCGCTTCTCTTGTTACCACCACTCTAAACCCTTAGTTCCAACCAACACAAGAACAACAGGATACACAACAAGTTGCTAGTGAATCGAAATAGGCCTCACATGACTTCACTAAACTTTGGTTTTGTGTTTTGAATAAGAAAATGAGATGAATAACAAAGCAACTATGCTAGTGAATCAAAGAGCCCCACGTGGCTTCACTAGACTTGATTTTTTTCTTTTCAAAAAGACAATGATAACAAGATTACATATTGTAAAAGATAGAAACTTGACACACAATATCCAATGATCTAAGAATACACATATCATTCTATTTCACTTGCAAGACTCATAAGAGTGAGGCAATAACTTACATCACGAAGGACTCCTGACACATCACAAGCTCTTATCAAGCCGCTTTGAGAGACTTCTAAAGATTCTTACTATCCAATCTGAGAACATTATCTAGGAAGGAATCGGAACATAGGAATAACGATATCTCAAGAGTAATACATAGGTAAGAAAGCATAGCTTCACATCATGGATTCTAAGGAGGAATTTGAAAGCACCTCTGAATTGGGCTTAGTGCCTGACTTTTATGAATCACGAATAAAGCACTTCAATTATCAAAACTCAAAAACACTGATGGGGTATCTCTAACTCGATTTCCCACTACTATCTGAAAAGATTCAAGCTTGACTGTTTCTGATACCTTGAAAATAAAGCGGAGATAGCCTGAATAGAGGAAGTTGAGGATCTGCGTAAGCGCATAGAGAATCTCTCTATAGCACGATCTAAGACTTGAAAGAATGGAGACCTTTCTTAAATGCCTTGTAGCCTCTCAAAGAAAAATATAGACATCTCCATACCATTCCATAATACTCTACTAGACACAGCTTCATAGACACCCTAGGACACTTAAACCTTATGCTCTAATACCATCTGTAACAACTCAAAATCACCCCTCGAAATGCTACACGATGCCTAGGATCATAAGTGACCCCAAGTTAACTCTTCACTTGGCATCACACATAAATAACTGAATAGAATACATAAAACCGAATGAATAAGGCAGAATATAACTCTAATATGAATTTTCTCAGTACCAAAACTGGAGCCACAAGGTTAGAACTCAACTTTTTTCAATAAAATTGAAACCTAATACATCAACTTCTATCTACTATCTATGAAGCCTCTACTATTACTAACCATGGGTAGTTGGGTCATGACTCCCAAGCATCCCAACTTAATACGACTAAAAAAGAAAATACCACTCGTCTCAACTGTATCACTGACTCAAACCCTTGAATCAAAAAGACTCGTCACCTGCCAACTGAAAGCTACAAACTGATCGGACATGGTATATATGCTACAATTTGTAGCTACATTATGAGACAATATAGCACATAGACGTATATATGGATCAGCACTTGAGAATGTACTGAGTATATGGGGGTGAATGCACATGTATAAAACAGTATCAACCTTCTTCAGTCAAATCATGGATGCAATATGGGATGAATCACATAGCTTGAACAAGTATCAAATGTAAAGCTCATAAATCATGTAAGATGAGGAACATAACACAAATCTCATGAGTCATCATTCTTTAACCTTAAAATCAGAAATCTTCTCGTATTCTCAATACTCATGGTATCATGCTAGTTAGGCACTTTTCCTTCATCTAGGCATTTAGTCAAACATATTATGGGCATGGTACATGTAAATATCATTGTACAATAATTAAACATCATGGTTCAATTCTAATTTCATCATTCAAGCGTTTAATCCTAGATTTGCATGAATCTATATCTATAATAATGTAACCCACAAAGAATTTATCACCCAACATAGAGTAGAATTCAATTTCTCATTATCCACATGAACAAGAGCAGCCCAATCATGAAATTCATAAGAAAATCCATAAACTTGAATTTAGAAAAGGGATTCTTGGGCTTCATGGATAAAAAGAGTCCATGAATTAACATAATGCATACCTTAGTTCGTAATTTCGTGAAGATTGATAGAGGAAATTTCTTGGAATTAGATCTTCTATGAAAACCCTAGCTTGTTCTTAAGAGGTTTTTGAGAGAAGAGAGTGTATTTTAGGTGAAAAGTGGCTAAATCATGTGGTAAAGTGCCTAAATAGGGGTGGAAAGTTGACCCTTTTAACCCCGGACGCGTTATTTAATTTCAGTAAAATTTTCCTAAACTGATCCCCTGGCGCGACGCGGCGATATCACGTCGTGTCGCTGGAATTTGACAATTGGAAAACTGAGGGATAGCGCGACGTGGAGCCATCGCATTACCCCACTTAATTCTACCATTAAGGCATTAGAAGCAGCTTTAGCTGTACGAAGCCGCTCATCTTTAAGTTCAACATGACGGGCAACATTAGAAAAAGTTTTGATGTTATCATTGTGGGTTAAATTGACCTTTAAGTATTCCCAACTGTTGGGAAGAGATCGGATCACTTCCTGAACCTGCTGCTCGTCTAAGAGAACATGACCAGTACTTTTGAGTTGAGCTATCATATTGGACATCACCCTAAGGTGTTGTTTGATTTTCTGATCATGACGCTTCTTGTAAGTGTCAAAACTTGATAGTCAGTTGTCTAAGGTGGGTGATTAAAGTACCCTCATATATTCCTCGCAAATGTGCCTAGATGGCATTAGTAGTAGGAAATTCCTCACATTCATGTATGAGGTCATAAACCACAGGACTTACAATGATTCTACGTGCAATAGAATCAGCCTTTTTCCAAGCCTTATAATCTTCAAGGTCTCTTCTGTATTGTGCAGTATTATCCTCTTATGGTAGGCATAATACATGGTTAATACCTTCAAGAGCATTTTGCTCTTCCATTACATACCATATTTTATGGCTCCAAATGTCGTAGTTGTCTCCATTTAGTTTTTCTGCTTTGTTCAAGTCAACAATTATGTTTTTGATGCCATGTTTGTTATTAAGAGACAACCACACAAGTATTTTATCAATTATGCATGCAAATTATACATTTAAGCAAATTATTTCATATAAAGATTTCATGTTTAGTGTAAAATCAAAATAACACTTGAGAATCCAATCATCATTTACGAACTAAACACTTGATCAAAATTAGAAATTAATTTCTTAATGTGTATTAGGATGATAGATTTCAATTAAGTCTTCGTAAACTCAAATAAATGAATAAAATTCATATAGAAGGAGAGAAACAGCCTAATATACTTATAATATAAAGTTAATAAAGAACATCAAGTTACAAGTCAATTTAAAGATAAAACTCATCCCACAAATATTCGAGACGACTTATATACACAAAGAAGGCTCGCTAGGCCAAATCTCGTGGTAAATATTAATTAATCTCTCACCCCAAAGATAACGGAGAGAATTTGCTAAAATAGCTAATGCTTCTCAATCCGAGATTTCTTCATAATTTTTCAGTTCTAAACGTTTTAATTCAAATAAATATACGAAACTAGCAATTATAATACTAGCTGAAATCTTAAAGGACTTAAACTCTTTAATTTCTTATGTCTTTCCCTTCGTATAGCCCTCTCATTTCAAAACAAATTTTGTATCGCCATGGGGACACCATTTTGTATGATCTGACGGTCTTGAAAATATGCCCTTCGACGACGTGCTCTTCCACTTTATTTCTTTGCTCGACATCCAGAACTCCCACTTAAAGTGATTCGAGTTTGTTCCCGTTCAGCCATTTCTAAAATAGAAACCAAGAAACAATAAGAATGGTTTAACCACTCAATGTGACACTTATGTCACAATTTATCGTAGAAGGCAAAATCTGTTTTAAAAAAAATTAGGGACTAACTAAGACAAAATAATATCAAGTCTAATTGAAATACTTATTTAACTAAAATTATAAAAGGATTCACTATTCCACCTTAATCAGAGGCGGATCTAGAATTTAAAAGTTGTGGGTTCCTAACTTATAATTTTTACCACTAGATCAATAACACACTTTGTTTGTGGGTTTTCAACTTATAATTCTTATATATTTACTAGTTTTTTCAATATAAATTCAAGAACCGTACGAAAGTTATTGGGTTCCCGGGAACCCGCACGTTTAACTCTACATCCACCCGTGACCTTAATATGATATTCTCACCTTAATAAGAAAACAAAAACCCCCCAAAAAACATTATATAAAATTACTACACAGTTTTGATCCATTTAAGTAACCAAAGTGCACATCACTTTCTCCTATATTCATAAACATTAAAAAAAATCCTTTTCCTCATTTAAAGTAAACAAACAGCTATTGTTCTTATTCAACAGATAAACACTTATTTTATCTTCTAAGGGAGACATGTATTTAAAAAGATCATGCAATTACACATCTTCACACATGGCTAACCCTCTTTCTAAACAAGCCACCTGGTAACAAGCTTACCAAACAGTTTAGGATCTCTATCTTTCGCACTTATTTTATCTTCTAATAAAAATTTTACATTGTATCTTACAATATACCTTTGTTTCAAAAGAAAAACAAAGGAATTGCACAGATTTGTTTTTTTAGAAAAACTAGTCAGGTCTACAACGAGGTGGCGCGACTGAGCAGATCAATTCCCAATAGTGACGCGATTGACCAGAACCAAAGCGCAATGGTGGCGCTTCTGACCGGATCTCCAAAATTTTTTATTACATTCGGTTATAAATTTTTTCTAACAGTATGTTTTATACACAATTTTTTAAGAGTTTTTCACATTTAAACTCATGATAATACATGCAAAATTAAGATAATTAACGTGTCTCTGATGTCATTGATAGCAAATTTGGAGAAAAAATAGTGTGTGTACCTTAATATGTTGCAGCGAAAGTCATTGAATTTGCTACTGACAGAATCACCCCAAGTCAATTTTCCTCTCTCTTAAAAATGGAGTATTATTTCACAAATTAAATGCCTTTGTTCGTGTTTTGTTCTTGTTTTGTGTATTTAGTTACTCAAGGATTTTTGTTTTTCTCATCATTTGCTTTGAAGAAGAAGAGTGTATTATGTATAGGAGTAGTGGGCGGATAAACAGTCAGCCCCCTATTTTTCAAAAAAATTGATTGCTCCCTTCTTATCTTTCTTTTATCAAATAATTAAAATAAAAATTGAATTGGATCAGATCAGTCCACATAGGCGACTCATGACCCGTAATCTAATATCAGATAACATGATTTTGCCAAAACAAATATTCACATGTTGCCGCATTTAAACGCTAGCGTTAAAATGAAAAAGTGAATACAAATACATAATAAAGGACACATATGAGATTGAATTAAGCAAAAATGATATAGACTATTCATGTGATAAATTAGCAAATTGAAATGATTTTAACTGCTTTATTTTTTTAAATAATGCATTTTAAAACTCATAACAAGTAGTAATAAATGGGATCAATGTTGAAAATTGCTTTTAGTTACTGTAGTAGCTTTTAGGAAAATAAGTTTACTAGTTTTAGGATGAATTTGAATTTTAAATATTTGTTAGTTTGTTTAATTGTTGAGATATTTTAGGTTATTTTGAATTTAAAATTATGCATATATTATTTGCTTCATGCTGGCTATTTAAAGCTCCTCAATGCTTAATAAAATTATTGAAAGCTTGAAAGTCATTCAAATCCAAAGAGAGTCATTTTAATCCCTTTTCGTTGCCCAATTTTTTTTTTTCAAAAAAACAACAATGACATCAAGAGCCTCATTGATCTTACGGGATCTGTGAATTCTTCCAAAGTGCCAACATACTATTTTTAACCCATAAGAGCTACCTATTTTAACCCGTCAAGGCTATCAATTTCAACCCGTGCTTATTTTTAAAGCATAGGGTAACTTTCAATCAAAAAGACGTCAAGCAGCAGTATCTCTTTGAATGCCCCAAAAATTTTTGCCGATAAAAATTATCAAATTTGGTCTATGAAGAAATCATATCTTGAAACCTATCCTATATTTGATGTTGTGATACCTATCCTATATTTGATGTTGTGATGGATGAAAAATCCTAACAATATTTTACAAAAGTCTATGTAAGTACTTCCAAACAAGACAAGATTATTGACGGTGTTTTTCCATCAAAGAATCAAAAGAAAGAAGAGAAAGATCAATATCAAAAAGAAAAATTGCAAGGTTCAAAAAAATTGAAAAATTCAGCTTTCACCGTCAAAGTAAAAATTGAGGAGAGGCAGTTTTTAAATCTCAATAACTAAAGCAAAGGAAGAGGGTTGAAAATTACTTTTAGTTACTACAGTAGCTTTTAGAAAAATAAATTTACTAGTTTTAGGATGAATTTGAATTTTAAATATTTGTTAGTTTATTTAGTTGTTGAGATATTTTAGGTTATTTTGAATTTCAAATTATGCAGGTTATGCGCTTCATGCTGACTATTTAAAGCTCCTCAATACTTAATAAAATTATTGAAAGTTGCTGAAGCTTATTGAAAGCTTGTAAGTCATTTTAATTCAAAGAGAGTCATTTTAACCTTCTTTCATTACCCCATTTTTTTTTTAATAAAAAACATCAATTAATGTGATTAGTAATGTATAAAACATAAGAATGTCTTGGCAACTATATTACGTTATCTGAAATTGCTAAGCATGATGACTTGGTGGGTACTCAGTTTGCAAACTTGATGAAACTTCCAAGTGGAGAAACTATGATATTTATAGTTATATCTGATATTTGCTAAATCTTCTATTTTAATGGTGGTGTTTGAGTCCACTTGACACATCTATGATTGTTCCATCAGATACTTGCATCCTCGAGGCAATAAATGCCGTATAACGTTCTGCCTACCAAGGCTACATAGATAAGGGGTTGTCATAGCTTTTGATTGTCACTCAAAGAAGCCTTGTTGATAAAACAAAATATAACCAATATATATCTTTTAGTATCAAAGTTGTCTTCGCTGGGTGTGAGAATAAAGTTTCATATTGATAGTTGAAAAGGAAAAGAAGCTACTTATAAGATGTTGGATACTCTTAATGGTGTGAGGCATTTGTGAAAAAATGTGTTGAAATAGCCCATTGCCGATAATATTTACCCCTTATTAAGAGTATTCTTAGATCATTTTAGCATAACAACTGGTATAGAATAATTTGGCAGGACAAATATAATACTAGAGCACTGATTTCATTTAACCATAAAAGAAATTGAATATGCCTCTCGTCCTCTTTATATTTCGTAATTTTCTTCTTTCCACCATAGTTGCGAAAGAGCCATCTAATTCATCCTAGATCCTCTTAATTTTAGTGAAATAACCAGGTATGTCATTGTTTTCTTGAACTTATTTTTTATTCCTTTTGTAGGAAATAGAGATCGAGGTCGATAGTCATTTCTGATTGTGATACTACGGCTGCTTTACCAATAGTAGTGTTCAGAAGAGCAGCCACCGCTTGCTGACTATCTTAGCTTTTCTCCTAGAAGCAGCTAAAGCAAACATGTCATAAATATTTATTTTACTTTTTATATTAAATATTATTAATTTTTTAATGTATAAATGACTTTATAATAATTAATTAGGGGTGATATAGTAAAATTACGAAGCAATTAGTCTGCTGAAGCAGGCATGTCGAAACCTTCTCTTCTATTATACTAGTGGGCTTAGGCCGTGCTACGCACGGCCCAATGCTGATATTTAAAAATTCTACGTTATTTATAATTCTATCATTGAATTAAAGCCTTTGTTCATTTGGTTGATAAATTTTAAGTTAGACATATATTACTATATTTAGATTGATGAAATTTGTATTTCAATATTTTAAGTTATTCAAACATTTGTGGTATTAATAGTCAATTATATTTTTTTAAATAATTTAAGTTTTTAATTATTGTGATTTGTAATATTTTTTTTTATTCTACTAATTAGAAGTGACATAGTCAAATTATCATAACAAATACTTGTAAATTTTTTTTAAAGTAATCTCATATAAGACGTTAAGTTAATTGAAAACATCAAAAAATAAATTATCATTTCATGCTTATTTTATCCTTTTTATTAGATATTATTAATTTTTTTTATGCTTAAAGGAATTATAAAAACATCAAAAAATAATTTATTATTTTATGTCTATTTTATTTTTTATTAAATATTATTAACTTTTGAGAAAATACCCAATTACCCCCCCCCCCCCCCCGAACTATACCCGAAAGAGTTGAACTAATCAAAAGTGAAATTTTCATCCCCTTAGTGCCTATGTGGCACACACATGTGCCTACGTAGACACTTCAGTACGTTGTGCCACGTATGTGCCTACGCAGACACTTCAGTGTATTGTGCCACATAGGCACTAAGGGGGTGAAAATTTCACTTTTAGTTAGTTTAGGAGGGTAATAGAACCCCCTTAGAGTTGAGGTGTGTCGCAACTCTTTCGAATATAGTTCAAAGGGATAATTGGATATTATCTCTTAACTTTTTAATACTTAAATGACTTATATAATAATTAATTATAAATGATATAATAAAATCACGGTTAAAACAGTTGAAGCTATCATGTCATAAATGCCTATTTCAAATTTTTTATTAAATATTTTTAATTCTTTAATACGTAAATGATTTATAATAATTAATTAAAAATAATATAGTAAAATCATGATTAAAGTAGACATGTCATAAATATTTAAGTTACTTTTTAAAATTAAATAATAGTAATTTCAAAATACATAAATAACTTGTAATAATTAATTAGAAATAATATAGTAAAATCACAATTGAAACAATTAAAACAGCTGAAATTGTCATATCATAAATGTCTTTTTCAAAATTTTTATTAAATATTTTAAATTTTTTAACACGTAAATAATTTATAATAATTAATTAAAAATAATATAATAAAATCAAAATTGAAACAGACATGTCATAAATATTTAATTTATTTTTTTAATTAAATAATATTAATTTTAAAATACATGAATAACTTATAATAATTAATTAAAAATAATACAATAAAATTACGGATGAAGCAGTTGAAGCAGGCATGTCATCCATCAGCGAAGCAGGTTATCACCACTTATATATATGTAATAGATACTAGAGGGTTCGTCCCAACGTAGTACATGTACAGAAAAGTTAGTTGCAATGCATCAACAAGCAAGACAGACTATTTACTTTATAGTATTCGTCAAGAGACAAATTTTACAAGGAGCTATATACATTTTTAATTTGCATAGATAAAAAATGTGATGCATCCTTAGCTTAAGAGTCAAGACGCGTGATTACATACTTCCAACCTGTTGCATAACATTGGCAAAAGTTACTATGTTGATGAGCTATGACGGTAAAAATACCATGAAAAATATTAAATTTTTAAGCACAGAGCAAAATATTGGTCAATATTCCAAAAAAAATAATAATCTTTATAGTGACCTTTTGGCCTGCTGTAGCAAAAATATAGCTCAATATTCCATAAAACTCAATCTATATAAGTACAATATCAAACCCCTCTGCCAACAGAGGCAAAATATACCTCAATATTCGATAAAAAAAATCAATCTTTCTAGACACCCTTTTGCCTGCAAAAGGAAAATTATAGCTCAATATGTTATAAAAATTCAATTTTTATACACACCATTTCACACCCTTTTGCTTACAGAACCAAAATATAGCCCCATATTTTATAAAAATTCAATCTTTATAGTCACAAATCTCAGACCCTTTTGCATATATAACCAAATTTAGTTCAACCAGACCATAAAAATTCAATTTTTATACCAACTACTTTGATAAGATCTAGCAAGAAAAAAAGACACTGTTAGTTACCTAGTTTTGACCAATAAATTTCTCATGACAGATACCTCATTAATAAAATAAGAGAAGAGGTAAATATTGAATCTAGTTTAAGTGGGTACCTAGTTCAGGTGGGTACCAAAAACAGTTTCAGCAGTATTATTTAGGATGCAGCAAAGTATGGCTCTAACAACATCGCAAAAGTAGGGGACAAAAGATCATTCACTGAAAGTAAAATAATAATAGTGAGATGAAATTGAAGTGAAGTGTCAAAATTATATTTGAAGAAACTGCAATACCTTGTGATAATTTTTCAGAGGTGGTGTTTTCACTTCTGTAGTGTTCTTCTGATGGAAAATACTTGGCATATGGTCTGAGGAAATGTCTCTTGGATCTTTCTGTTGCCAATGCTTTCAGTGTTCAGTGTAGGCTCATTTTCTACGAATGACACAATGGCCAACTTTGGAGTACCAGCATCCTTTAGAAACGCACTACTTTTAAAGGATTCAACACGCACCCAATGACATAATCTAAGAGCCCGGGCCACGTAGTTTCACTCCATATTTGCAGAATGATGGATCACAAAATCCAGCCAGCATAAAGGATAAAAAGACTATAATTCCACCACCTACAAAGAAACACCAAATCTTCAAAACACTGATGAACCATGAAAGTCTGAACTAATTTCATCCTCATAATCCGAAACCTTAGCGTAAAATGGCACAGAGGAAATAGTACTTCAAAGCCTGCTTTGCTTATGTTTTAAAATAAGTCACCTCCACCTTTGACTCCTTCCTCACTTGTGGTTTATAAATTATAAGGGGAGCAAAAAAATGTGGAAGCTAATTATATATATATATATATAGTTACCGAATTACCCTGCCTGTTTGTTCCTTTACAGCGAGAAGAATCACGTTATCGTACACAAGCGTAATCAACCCTATTCAAATACTACAATTTCTACCAACCGTCAATACTTTCAAAGTCAAAGTCACAAAAATTAGCCGTAAAAGCTAAGTAACACGCGAAAAGCAAAATTCGGTAGCAGAAGTCACTCAATGTTCAGAAAACAAAGGCCGCTAACAAAATTCATCGGAAGAAAAGTTCCCAGCCCCGAAAAGAAAAAACTCCATAAGAAAATTAATCAACCACAAAGTAAAGTGCAAATCTTTGAAAGTGGAAAAGTGAAAATGAAATAGCCAAACATCATCACATCAAACTAAATTTGTACTGTGGAAAAGTGGAAATGAAAATACCTGGCAGAGAGTAGGCACAGCAGCGGAGAATTTGTTCGTGGCTTGTTAATTGCCACCTCTACGTGCTTATATATTTGCTGCTAAATTAAAATTCAGAGGAAATAATGGAAAAGACACAACACAGAGATAAGGAAAAGGGAGAATAGCACGTAACTATCAACTCATCAGCACATCGAGCGAAATGACAAAATTACCCCTACCCAAATTTCTTTTGACATACAACAGACATGTCAAAACCACTGCTTATATAATGTAATATATATATACTAGTCAAGCGTACATGATTTGCACGTATGTCTCGCATTAACTAATAATAATTTTTTAATAAGAAAAAAAAAATTATTGTTTGGATGTAATAATATTAAGTACACAACTTTTTAAAAAAATTAACATAAAATTTTTAAAATAAAAACAGTACTTAAAGAAAAATATGATAACTTACCAGCATATCTGGGGGATCTGAAGAGGGTAAGTATACACAATCCATATCTAACCTTCAACAAATGAAAAATGCATAATACATAAACATGTTCTTTAACTTGGCGTCAAATCACATCTATGACCTCCAACTTTGTGTGTGTACAAGTAGACACTTAAACTTGTATAAAGTTAAACAAGTAAACATACGCATCCTATGTGGCATAATACACATAGAATACCATGTAGGACAAGAATTAGCCACGTAGAACGTCACATAGGACATGTGTCTGCTTGTTCAACTTTATACAAGTGTCTACTTATGCACACCCAAAGTTGGAGATCATAGATTTGATCCGAGACCAAGTTAAAGGGCGTATTTATGTATTGTGCCAACGAAAAAACATCAATTTTATTTCATGTACAATTCTACTTTTTCCACGCCAACTTACTGATTTCATTATATTAGTATTATAACATCGTGTCCATTTATTATGACTTGTATTACAATTGTCATATATTTTAGAGTCTCCCTATTTATTTATAAAGTTATTGATATTTTAATTAGAGGGAAAAAAAAGGTGAAAAGATAATTTCATCTAAAACTGATGCTTTTAATGAAGGCATTAGTGATACTTTCTTTTAATGAAGGCATTAGTGATACTTTTTTTCCATGCACGAATAAACTATTAAAATAATAATTTTATTTTTATTGAGCTAATGTTATTATTTTTCTACTATCATATATTTTATGATTCTTTAATTACTAATCATAGAGAGAATTATAAAATAATAGTCTAACAAATTTTTTTTATAGAAAATATAACTAAAAATACCTAGATATAAACCAATAAGAAACTACATATTTCTGCAACACAATAGAAAAATCAAAGAAAAAGAAAAGGCATATATTATCAATAGAAAAATAGAGAAAGATAAAGAATAATACACATAATTAGTCTTTAATTTTAATTTACATCATCAAGAAATAAAGAAATCTTCAACGACGATAGAAAGAGAAATTTATTTTCCTACTGCCATATATCTTAGAATTCTTTAATTATTAATCATAGAGAGCATCATAAAGTGATAGCCAAACAACATAAAATCCATAAAAAAAATATAACTGAAAATATCTGAATATAAACTGTTAAGAACTGCATATTCCCACAACACAAACAAGAAAAAAAGAAAAAAGAACAGACATACATTATCAATAGAAAAGTAGAGAAAGATGAAGAATAATACAAATATTTATTTTTAAATTTTTCTTTAAATCATCAAGAAACAAAAATATTTTGAATAGCGATAACAAAAAGAAATTATAAAAACGTAATTTGTAATGAACTAGATCTACATATGAATGGTACAAAAAAATATATAATTATAATATTAAGAGAATAATCTTCTCTACACGACTGCGTTATTGTGAAAGAAACAATAATCAATTTATAAAATTTTAAATTCTTTTCTTCTAGAAAAAGGACTCTTTAGATATGGGAAAAAGTTATTTTGCTTTTGAAAAAAGAAAGAATCAACTATGCTATTAAATATTTAATAGATATTATTTTATATTATTAACTAAACAAACTATTTAGGATAATATTTAATTTCTTTTTCTTTTCGGATCATAATTGTAGTTAAAGTTCTAAAGTGACTTGTACTCTTTTCATGCTTCATGTGACTAATTTAGGGGTTGGGGGTGGGGGGTGGGGGTGAGTTACCATATTTTTTAGTAGTTTATGGATATTACATTTTCTTTTATCATATATTTTAGAAATCCTCGGTTTTATATATTTTAGGAGTTACTATTATAAATATAATTAAATAATAAATTAAAAATGTAAAAAAATGATTTTATCTATTGCATGGATTTTTAACGAAGGACAAAAAATTTAGATTCCTTTTCTAAGGGTCTTCACAATTTTAATATATTATAAATGAATCATTATAAATAAAATAAAATTCTCAATTAGCAATTGTATATCGGAGATACATAACAACAACAACATACCCAGTGTATTCCCACCTAGTGGTGTGTATGCAGGGTAGAGTGTACGCAGATCATACCAGTACCTCAGGTGAAGTAGAGAGACTGTTTTCGATAGATCATCGACTTAGAGCCAATAACACACACAAAACATAAAACTGTATATCAAAAATACATGATAATTTATTTTTCTAAAGATAAAAAAGCATGCCAAAATTTTAAAAAACTTGCCTAAAATCATAAAGAAATTTGTCTCTTTAATCATAAGATATGTTAAGATTTCACCAAAAAACTTCTCAATTAACAATTATTTATTAAGAATACATAATAATTTAATTATTGTAAATGTCACAAACATTCTAAAGTTCATAAAACTTTCCTCAAATCACAAGCAAATTTATTTCTTTCATAAATCGAAACTATCAAGATTGTAAACATCAAGAACATAATTAAATTTTATAGAACTTACCTCAAATCACATGCAAAGTTATCTCTTCAATCATAAGATATGTCAAGATTTCACAAAAGAACTTCTCAATTAGCAATAATTTATTAAGAATACATAATAATTTATTTATTGTAAACTTCAAAAACATTCTAAAGTTCAGAATACTTACCTCAAATCACAAACAAATTTATCTCTTTCATTGATACTATCAAGATTATAAACATCACAAACTTGATTAAATTTTAGAAAACTTACCTTAAATCACAAGTAAAGTTGTCTCTCTTAAGATATGTCAAGATTTCACAAAACTAACTCCTCAATTAGCAATTGTCTATCAAGCATACATGTAATTTATATATTGTAAACTTCAAGAACATATTAAAGTTTAGAAAATATACCTCAAATCACAAGTAAATTTATCTCTTTAATCATAGATATTATCAAGATTTCAATTGGTAGAAAATTCTACACCTACACTTATTTTTCCTCTATGTAAAAAAAAATTGATATTACCAGCTTTAAATCCTCCCGACAAATTCTACAATAAGATCACTAAAAGCTCAAACAATATATGTTTAATATGCAGTAAAATATTATATCATGTAGTCTTGCACGTAGTGATAAAAATATATGCAACATGTAAGCTTCATAACTTCTTTATATAACTCTTTATATAGATAATTGAAGTATTAGTATTCATGTACAAATCAAACAACTTAGCATGATAGAGTTCTGTGCAAATTTATACTTTTATTAAAAATAGATTTTTCTACTTTTATGAAGAATGGGTAGGTTTTAAGTATTTGTAACACGTGGCTACATATTGTTGATTGATAAACTGAATATTTCCTTAATTAAATAGATTAGGAGCATAATTTGAAAAGTGGTATTATTAAAATATATTTTTTGTTTACTATATATTTTAAAATTTCTTAATTATTGATTCTCCCCATATCTTATCATATATTTTTCTCTTACCATATATTTTAGCATTGTAAAAGGACAATTTTGTCTATTGCAAAATGTTTTAATGAAGGACAAAAAGTTTAAATCACTTTTCTAAGGGTTTTCACACTTTTAATGTTTTATATATATATATATATATATATATATATATATATATATATATATATATTGCATATTATAGAATTTGGTGGACTTTCTTAATGATTATGATTAAAAATCTTCCAAGGTTTTCGTCAAGTTTAAAAAACATAAAAGAGTGTTAACATAGAGCAAAGCATAAACAATTTTCAAGAGAAAGCAGGATTGGTGAAATAATTGTTAGGTTGGACGTCCATGCAGTATACAGATATATTTATATATTGCATATTTTAGAATTTGGTGGACTTTCTTATTAATTATGATTAAAAATCCTCCAAGGTTTTCGTCAAGTTTAATAAACACAAAAGAGAGTTGACATAGAGCAAAACATAAACATTTTTCAAGAGAAAGCAGGATTGGTGAAATAATTGTTAGGTTGTTCATCCATAAAAAGCTCATTTTAGAGGTGTGTTAAAGCCTATATTAACAATAATGTTGATAAATTGAAGCACTTTTCCTTGAATTTCTTCTTGGGTTGATTGCTTCCTTGTTCAACTTTCTTCCTTTTCTTAGAATTGTTTTGGTCATCTTCTACAATATGTGCTCCATTAATTGTAGAATTTCCTTTTGACCTTCTTTCGACAACTTTATTATCCTCTTCAATACACAGTCAGACAATAAGATCTTCGACAGTCATCTCCTTGCGTTTGTGCTTCAAGTAGTTTTTGAAGTCTTACCACATAGGTGGTAGCTTCTCAATGATCACTGCTACTTGAAATGCATCATTCACAATCAAACCTACAAAAAGTTTATATGAGTACTAAGAACATTTTCAATTTGTTCAATTAAGGTATTTTTCAAAGATATACCTTCCGCTAGGAGATCGTGGATGATTACTTGCAATTCCTACACTTGAGAGACAACAGATTTGCTATCTATCATTTTAAAGTCCAGGAACCTTGCAACAAAGAATTTCTAAATTCCCGCATCCTCTGTCTTGTATTTTCGTTCTAGTGCCCCCCATAATTTCTTTGATGTCTTAGTTTCACTGTAAACATTATAGAGGTCGTCTTGGAGACCACTCAAGATATAATTCCTGCAAAGGAAGCCCGAGTGTTTTCAAGCCTCTACAATTATGAAATGCTCTTTTTTCGAGGTTCCCTTGGGCACCTCAGGAGCATCCTCACTAGTTAACCTTTGAAGACATAGTGTTGTGAGGTAGAAGAACATCTTTTGTTGCCATCGCTTAAAGTTAATACCCGCAAATTTTCCGGGATTCTCCGCAGGTGCCATTAGTTTTACTCGACTTGTTGAGGCAATACTAGTTGCCCCCACAGTCGTAGCCGCATCTTGCATTTGACTTTCGTTAGTCATTTTTGCTGTCACCACAAGACAATAAAATTTAGTATTTTCAGAATACTACTTATAAAGTTAAGAAACTTTAAACTCTTCTTCTTGTTTCTAGTTAACGTGAAGTTTTTATGACTTTCAATCGTCAACCGAGTGATCTTTAACTTGTGATGAAGATTTTATGTCTTCGAATCACTATTTAAGTTCAAACGGAGTAGAAAGCTTAATGCTTTAATCTCCAAAAGCAAGCAATACAGATTCTGCAAATTATTCCTTAAGATTATTGTTTTATGGTGTTCGGGTACAAGAATCTGTATACATGCAACACAACTTCAACTCCAGTTCAAGTCTAAGACAAGAACACTGTTGAAGTTACTTAACACCTTCAACATTAGATTATGAATAATCTGTCTAAGAAGTATGTTTATTTTCAGAAAATAGATGAAATGGAATTTGTAAGGCCAAGTCCTCCAAATTCATGGAGTGTCCTTAAGGAATAATTTCCCTCACTGTACCCGAGGTTTTGGAATCTTTCTCCCAAGATAAAATGACTTTCAATCCGAAGAATAGCGATTCCTCAAATTATTGGATTCAGCAAACTCACTTAACGGTTTAATAGATCACACAGAAAGTTTTTCAAGACAAGAAGAGAACTTGTATTTCAAAAAATTCATACCTAAATCTGTGAATGAAAGAAGGTTTATATAGCCAACATATGCCTCTTCTAAAAAGTGACAATGGTTCACTTAAAAGGTGTGATCTTTCTGGAAAAGCCATGTCTGTTCGTCCAAAGAATGTGTGTTTTTTGAACAGGCATACCATTTCATGAATCAGTATCATTTCGTTGAAGGGTTGCATCCTTTCGTTTCAACACTGCACTGTTTTGAAACACTGTTTCGGAATCTGCATTCATGCATATAAATGGAGTATCAAAAAACAGTTGCGTTTTTTCCTTTGGTATTTTCGAACTGAATTTCTGACAAATAAACTTTGTCCAAAAAGATAGATCTCATCAATCGATCATTTTCTAAATCTAAATCTAAATTCGAAGCCGAAGCCGAGCCGAGCAACGACGATGACGGCGCGAGCCATCTCTTATTTCTTGCCTCACTTACCATGTGGAGTAACTGTTCTTTATTTTAAACACTCACAAGTTCTCTTCTTCCACCAATGTGGGAGAAAGAGTGAACTTTTCAATTTGGGAGTACACTTTCTAAATTAGTGTCTCCCTTCTCTCCATAATTTTTCCTCCATTTTTCATTCATACTTTTTCATATACTTTGAACCTAACAGTTTAGCCATTTGTAAACAACTTGAGACGCACGCATCTAAAGTTAAAAACTCACATATGACTTCGGATATTTTCTGTTGAAGTTGTGGACTTGACAAAGCTAAAATTGAGACTTTTCTTATTGAAATTTTACCTGACTTGTTAAGACTAACTCTATATATTTTCGACTATGTAAAGATTGACAAAATTTTCAACCATGTATGTCTGAATTTTTCTGTCAATTTTTTTTGTTCTTTGAATTTTAATAAACATAGGATTCAACATCAAAATCTACTCAAAATTAGCTCAAGTTTGAAACATAAGTTTCACATATCATAATAAACAATAAATTACAATCATCAATTTGTCAAAATAATAATAAAGCTCCTTTCCTTATAGAGTCAAGTGGCTCGTCACTCTTCGGCTTGAGCCGAGTGGTTTTTTGCGCATCTTTTGTAAGTCAAGTATCCTTCAGCTCCTTTAGCGCGTCCTAGTTGATGATCCTTGCCCTGCATAAACAATCATATTAGTTTGCTCATTCTCTTATTATATAGGTAGGCCTGGACGGGTGAGGTAGGATTAATTTAGATGGAGAAGGAATGTGAATATCTGTCTCATGAAGTGTCGGGGAAACAAATACATTCATATTCTTTTAATTTTTTTCATGTATATTTTTTAAAGCGGGATTAACTGTAGAAATGACCTCTATAGTGAGTGATTTTGTTTTTTTGTCCCCCATAAGAATTGTCATACAAAATCAGTCTTCCTTCTTTTTATGTATAAAATAAATACCTATTTGCCTCTCTATACCTCAAATATTTTTAAATAGCTCTTTATTCTTATTTATCTTTCAACGTCTATTATTATTTGCTTTTTTTATTTTACTTTGATTTTTAAATTTTTTTAAAAAGTTTTTCTCAACCTTTATTTTTTTACCTTTTCTCCGCTCAACTTCTATTCTATTTCTGTTTAATTTTTATTTTTTCTTTCTTCTTTTTTTCCTTTTCTCTTCTCAACCTCTATTTTTTCTTCTTTTTATTTTTCTTTGATTTTTTTTCTTAGCCTTTATTTTTTGTTGTGTCTTTTTTTTCCTCAATCTTTTTCTTTTTTTTTTCAATCTTTATTTTTTTTCTTTTTTCCGTTTCTCCTCTCAACTTTTATTTTTTTCTTTTTTTAAAAAAATATTTGATTTCTACCCCTTTTTTTAAATATTTTTTATTAATTTTTTCCTCAACTTTTATTATTTTTCTTTCCTTTGATTCATTTCAAACAACAAGTTATGTCTCATGGGCAAGACTTGACACTACCACGTTGCGTTTTGATTTATCAGATGTTCTATAAATCTTGCCTTAGAGGCAAGACTTAGTCCAAAAACTTTCAATTAATAAGTTACACCCCATGGACAAGAGTTGGCACTATCATATTGTGTCTTGATTTATGAGATAATTATAACTCTTGTCTTAGAGACAAGATTTAGCCCAAGAACTTTCAAATAACAAGTTATGTCCCATGGGCAAGAGTTGATGCTATTACATCGTGTCTTGTTTTATGAGATGCTCTAAAACTCTTGCCCTCGGAGGCAAGACTTAGCCTAAGGACTCTAGAACAACAAATTACGCCCCATGAGCAAGAGTTGACGCTATCATATTGTGTCTTGAATTATGAGATGCTCTATAACTCTTACCTTAGAGGCAAGACTTAGTCCAAGGAATTTTAAACAATAAGTTACGCCCATGGGCAAGAGTTGATACTACCACATTGTGTCGTGATCTATTAAAAGCTCTATAACTCTTGTCTTAGAGGTAAGACTTAGCTCAAGAATTTTCAAATAAAAAGTTATGCCCTATGGTCAAGAGTCGACGCTATCATATTGTGTCTTGATTTATGAGATGCTCTATAACTCTTGCCTCAGAGACAAGACTTAAACAAAGGACTTTCAAATAATGAGTTATGTCTTATGGGAAAGAGTTCACACTAACACAGTGTGTCTTGATTTATGAGATGTTCTATAACTCCCGCCTCAGAGGCAAGACTTAGTCCAAGGACTTTCACACATAAAGCTACGCCCCATGGACAAGAGTTGGCACTACCATATTGTGTCTTAATTTATTAGATGCTCTATAACTCTTGCCTTAGAGGCAAAACTTAGCCTAAGGACTTTCAAACAACTAGTTACGCTTCATGGGTAAGAGTTGATACCAATATATTATGTCTTGATTGATAAGATGCTCTATTAGTCTTGCCTCAAAGACAAGTCTTATCCCAAAAACCTCCCAAAATAACAAGTTACCCCTTATGTGCAAGATTTAACATTACTTTATTATGTATTAATTTATGGCATACCCTATAACTCTTGCCTTAAGGGTAAGATTTAGCTCAAGGATTTTCGAACAAGAAGTTATGCCCCATGAGCAAGACTTGATATTACCACATCGTGTCTTGATTTTCGAGATATTCTATAACTCTTGCCTTACAGATAAAACTTTTTTCAAAAGACTTCCAAACAATAAGTTGCCCCCTTCAATTTACTTCGATATCAAAGAAAGAAGATCCTCTCTACAAATTATCCGACTTTTTGTTAATTAGCAAAATACAATAGAAGTCGAGAAAAAAAATAAAAGATAGAAAAAGAAAGATTGAGGAAAAAAAAGAAAAAA
>NC_061111.1:65314178-65347150 GCF_002878395.1 Capsicum annuum
AAAAATAAAAGATAGAAAAAGAAAGATTGAGGAAAAAAAAGAAAAAAAATATAAAGGTTGAGAAAAAAAGAAAAAAAAAAAAAAAGAAAAATAAAAAATAAATAATGTTTGAGAAAAAATAAAAAAAGAGAGAAAATAAAAAATAAAAAATAAAAAAATAAAGATTGAGGCAAATGATTTAAACAAGAAAGAAAAACAAATAAGAAAAAAAAAAAAAAAAAAAAAAAAAGAAGAAGAAATGAAAATAGAACTTGAAAGTGAAATGAGCATGAAAAGTATAAAAATATTTGAGGTGTAAATGAGTAAAAATGTACTTGTTGTATACACTGTAAGGCTCATCGCATGTAATTTCCTAGCTAATGCCTATGTAAAATTTTGTAAGACGTTATATATATATACTAGTTGGGAAATCAACAAAAGGAAATCAGACAGTAGACTTTTTTAAAGTATAATGTTAATTTAATTGTTAATAGTATTTGTAAATGAAAATATTATTTTCTTCGTATCAATTTATGTGGCATTTTTCAAATTTTGTGATTAATCAACTTTTTCTTTAATCATAATTTGTGAATATCTTTTAAATATTTGAATTAATTATTGTGACTTATTGTAATATTTTGAATTGTCAATTATTGTGACTTATTGTAAATATTTTAAATTAAAAATTATTTTCACTAATTGTATATTTAAATATTTTCAATTATTATTTATAAAAGTAATGACCAAATACAACTTCAGATTCAGAAATTTTTAATAAAATCAAAATACATTTACAATAGTATGTAACAAATAGTATATGAGATATAAACTATCAGGTTATGTGCCTATATATTTTGAGATGTTATTTTTAGCAAATTTAATTATATGCTTCTGGTAAATTAGTTAAACATAATACTTTTGATAATTTTTAAATAATAAGGATATAAACAATTTTTAAAAAAAGTACATTGAAACTCCAACTTTAAAAAATAATGAAGTAAAAATGTTTAATTTTTTCCAATAGAAAGGAAGAAGTATATTGTCGCACCCTGTTTTAACTCCCAAAAAGAATAATTGATTTTAAGTTCGAAAGGGTTTTTATTATTAAAGTGACAAAAGATTAAAATTTGTTTCGAAAAAGGACTATTTACATTAAAACTTAGAGTCGCTACTTGGCCTAATCCGGTATGCCAAGTCACCTTTGGAAAATCTTTTCCAAAATGATTTGACTCTTTTAAAACTGGTTTGCGAACAGAGATCCCGGCTAAGGAATTCTGTTGACCGAGGGGAAGGTGTTAGGCATCCCTCGGTCCCGTGGTTCGACCACGGTCGCTTGGTGAAGCGTATCGGCTAATTTGACACTACAAATATATAAACCACACAAAACACATAAAACAATCAATCAAACACACGAATCAAAACAAACCCAAAATATAGTGTTCAGTCTAATTATACAGTCCAAAATAAAAATATGCGAAAAAATAAATCCTATTCTTAACTAGTCCTAGACTAAGCTCTAATGCTTCACCCGATGCCTCGGGCCTTCATCACCAACGTCTTCCGCCAACATAATACGTCGGGGCATTCCCCGGTGAATAAATACAATGTGTCTTGGGGCATTCCCCAGCTAAATGAATACATTTTTCAAATACGAGAAAGACAAACCATTCCACAAACATTCCAAACCTTCAAACAATCCATAAATTGTAAATTTGCCTACCCAAGCCTACTATTTGCCTACGTTTTTGGCGGTCTTATCATGATACTATCGAATTCATCAACATCCATCAATTAACTGAACTAAACAATATTAATCTTTTATCAATTTCTTCATTCCCGCCCCAAATTCCTAATCAATTAACCAATTTTAATATAAGAATCAACCAATCAAGCCACGACAATCATAAAAAATCATACACGCTCAAAATTTATATCACCAACCCATCACGAATCAACAAAAATTACGACATCAAACATCACATTACGATAAAAATAGAAAGAGATTGAGTTGAAGAATCAGACCTCGTTTTTATTTCAACTCACTGAATTGTGTGCACAAAGCCACGGACCTCAAGACCTCGATTCAACGAACTCAACACGAATCCACCAATTCGATCAAACCCAAAATTCAAACTGATCCAAACAAACTGGCTGACCCGTTTCAATTAATGGTTTTTCGATTGGGGTTTTGGTCAGATTTAGAGCAGGGTTCTTATTGTGGATTCGGCGGAGCTATGGTAAGCTCCGGTAGTAACGAAAATTGAAAAAAATGGGACAAGCTTCCGATAGACGTGGTGTTTTCCGGCGAATCCGTCGTCGGGACAGTGATAAACGCAGGGATTCACTTCTCTCTCAACACTCCATTTTCAACCTCCTATTCTTGATCTACCCCTTCATTCATCCTTTTCTTTTCTCACACCATTTTTCTCCTAAATCGACCTTCAATCTCTATTATTTTTAATTCAGATCAGTTTCCTTCTCTACTTATTTTCTTCTCCTCCTCACCTCTCTCAATCTCGATATGTGTGTGCGTATATGTGCTGAAAGCGTGCACGTCTTGCCTCAATCATGAAAAAAAAAAAAAGAAAAATGGTGTGTTCGGTGAGGGAGTATATCGTCCTCCCCGTTAAGCTCTGTGTGGATTCGTGTGTGAGTGATGAGAATTTCAATGAATGTGTGTATGAGTCGGTGGTGGGTATTGTGTGTGATATGTGTGAAAATGGAGAAAATGTTGTTTGTGTGCCTGTGTGGGTGTGCGACGAGGAAAAGAAAAAGAAAAAGGGAGAGTTCAAAATATCGTCTCCTCTCTGTGTATTTCCCTTTTTGTGGAAATTAGGAGTATGTATATGGAGAAGATTCCCTGTGGGACCCACAAGTTGTTATCATGTGTCCCCTTTATTTTTATTATTTTTTTTTGTTCTGTTATGGGATAACCAAAGGAAAAATATGAAAGGGGGGTACGTGGGTAGATGGGTAGCGAGGTAGGAGGTGGGGTAGGGTAGGTTGTTAGGATGAGATAAAATTAGTTAGGGATTTTGCTAAGGGTTGTTATTTTTTGTATTTTTGTGGGATATAATCACACGGGTGAAGGCACGCAGTAAGATGGGGGTAAATTGGTAAAAATACTTTCGGGGGAGGGACAAAATTACGTGCCTACATCATGCCCCTCTTTGCATGTAAATACAAAGTGTTTTCATATAAAGTAGTAGACAACGAGATAGAATTTTGACCCGACCATTATTCAAAGAAAGAAACAAAAGGAAGAAAGACAACCGAGTTGGAGAGTCGTGTGAGATCCCGTCCAGGTTTCGGTCCGCGGCTCTGTCATTACATTGAAAATAAAAATTACAAGTTAAAAATATAAAAGAAATTACAAAATCTCTATCTATGCAGCTTTCTTTGACTCTTGACTCTCTACTTCATCACCCTATTCTTCAGGTGGGCTCTTGACTTGTAATTTCTTCACTCTATTCTTCAAGAGGGCTTCTGACTTGCAATTTCATCGCTTGTTGCTTGTTTTTCAATTTCTTCACCCTGTTCTTCAGGCGGGTTCCTGATCTGCTATTTTTCAATATGTTGACTTTCAATTTCTTCACCTTGTTGCTTAACTTTTAACTTTTCACCATATTGCTTGACTTTTCATTTATTCGCCCTGGTACTTGACTTTAAACTTTTCATCATTTTTCTTGACTTTTTATTTATTCACCCTGTTCTTCAGGCGGGCTCCTGAAATCACATCAAAACTAAAAAGAAAATTATCCCAAACAAAGAGTATTATAAAGAGATTTCATTTGCCAGAAAAGTGAAGTTCCAAACACAAGAATTAAATTTTGCTCCAGTTTATCATTAAAGGACTTTTGTGATAGTCACATTATTATAGGAACCAAGGAGAATGACTCGACTAAAAGGTACGTCTTATAGGAATCAAAGGGATGACTCGACTAAAAGGTACATATTATAGGAATCTAGGGGGAATGACTCGACTAAAAGGTACGTCTTATAGGAATCAAGGGGAATGACTCGACTAAAAGGTACGTCTTTTAGGGGTCAAGAGGAATGACTCGACTAAAAGGTACGTCTTATAGGAATCAAGGGGAATGACTCGACTAAAAGGTACCTCTTTTAGGGGTCAAGAGGAATGACTCGACTAAAAGTACGTCTTCTAGGGGTCCATGGGCATGACTCGACTAAAAGGTATGTCTAATAGGAATCAAGGGAATGACTCGACTAAAAGGTACATCTTCTAGGGGTCAAGGGAATGAGTCGACTAAAAGGTACGTCTTCTAGGGGTCAAGGGAATGACTCGACTAAAAGGTACATCTTATAGGAATCAAAGGAAATGACTCGACTAAAAGGTACGTCTTCTAGGGGTCAAGGGGAATGACTCGACTAAAAGGTACGTCTTCTAGGGGTCAAAAGGAATGTCTCGACTAAAAGGTACATCTTCTAGGGGTCAAGGGGAATGACTCGACTAAAAGGTACGTCTTATAGGAATCAAGGTTCAATTTAAGAAATGTATCCCTTAGCAAATGAAAACTGAAATCCCTGGATAAGAAAGTGTATCTCCGAAGGATATAGGATGATGAATTTTACTATGATTTAATTATCAAACCTGTGTATCAATATTTTTTCCTGCATTTGTAGGAATGAGGCATTGCAGCCCTTGATATTTATGCTCTGAAGTCCTTGATTTGAAGGTAACATGTTTCCTGATTCATCAAAGAAAACTTGTGAGTTTAAAAACATAGTGGCTGGTTTGTGGCTTTAGCTTTCACGGCAATCGCTCTTGCCCTCATCACATTTAACCTTGCTTTCAACCATTAGCATATATCATTGACTTTCTGAATCATTAACTCGAACTCAGATTATTAAGAGTGACTGAAACAAACACAATATCTCTGCTTTGTCATGCTTCTCAGATAGACCCTTTAAACCTTGGTATTTTCATGAGTTCCCAGACTTGTCTGTTGAGAAAAATTTTGCATACCTTATTTCAGCTCACAATCATATGCCTTTCATGTGTTGGCCTTTTGTTTTGCTTTGTGCAATTAAAGAAGTTGGTCGCCAGTTTTGAGATCCTTTCTCACTTGTTTTGACATGGACTTGACTCAAAGACAAGAGAAAAATAACAATAATTTTTCTTTTATTTGGATAACTGACTCAAGAAAATAAAAATATAACTATAGAAAAGAAAGAAATAACAATGAATGTCTCCATTGAAAAAAATGAAAGAAAATTTTATTGAAAAATGACAGTCAACACTAATTATTATGACATGCATATCAGATTAAACTGCCTGATCTTTCCATCCAAAACTCTCACAAATCGTTGTTGCGTTAAAGACCCTGAAAGTAAGTTGCTTCCTTGGGCTAATTACATTCAGAGACCTCATTCGGCTAGTGGCGCCTTGAGGGGTTTCCGCCAACAATCCTATCTCATTTCTTTTTATCACCTCACCATTGCCTTATGGTATCCGAGAGGGTTTTTCACCAATAAGATTCCCTTATTTTCATTTCTCTCAACTCACAGTCGTCTTACAGTGCCCGTAAGGGTTTTCATTAATAAGACTCTCATTTCATCTCTCTCAACTTACCATCATCTTACGGTGCCCGTGAGGGTTTTCACCAATAAGACTCTCTCATTTTTATTTCTCTCCTGATTCTACTAAGGAAAATAAGTAGTTCCCAAAATGCGTCATCACATCCATTGCATGCTTAGCCATAACATTCTCAAAGATTGATCTGAAGGTCTTTCTTTGGTTGAAACTTGGCTTTTGGATAGGGTTAGAAAAAAACGATGACATGGGGCCCAAACGACACTTAAAGTGGGATAAGACTTACAACTTTTGAAATCGACTTAAACAATGACGATTAACTCATGCCCCAGTTTCTTCTGACTAGGTGACTCTAAATTTTTTATTTGGTTGGACCGAGTCACGGGTAGGGAAGCCTACATATCTCACCCCCGAAAGAGGAGAATCAGGTCACGCGTAGTTGTGGCAGCTTATTATTTTTTGCTTGATTCTGACTTGTTCTTTTATGTTTTATTTTTTTGGTTCTTTTTTCTTTATGATTTTTTTGACTCTAATTTCTTGACACTCTTTTTTTTCTTCTTGGACACATTTTTCTCTTTTTTTTTTTAACTTTCTGACTCTATTCTCTTGCTCGATACTTTTCTGTTGAGCTTTGTTGGCTTTATCTTGATTCCAAAAGAGGGGTATGAAAGAAAATAACACTAAGGCTCAAATAGGGTAAACAAAGGATAACACAATGTTTGGATAGCAGAATAAAATACCTTCGTCATATCAATCCTTGAAAATACTAGTACCTAGCATACAATGTGAAAGTGCACGATCAACACCACTTATGACATGTTTTACAACACTAAATTGCCCCGAGAATGTGTGTCACCTCGTTTCTATACTTATCAAACATACAACTCTATATTTTTTGTACATTCCTCACATTGAATGACTCATGCTTTCAGGGAGTTGATTTTCTTTTTGTTCCTCTTGATAGGATCAGCAGACACTGTTTGACCTAATTGAGCTATGTTTTTCAATTGATGACCGAGTTATTCATGTGATTCTCAAAATAATTGCCTTAATTTTCAGAAAAGGCTTCAACTTGTCACCAAATGTCTCAGCACTCTACCTATTTTCTCAGATGTTTTTCTAAACTTAGCCCTCTGATTCCATGTTTCATGGTTAAATTGGACTTTAAGATCTGGCTGAAAATTCTGCAAGCATGTCATATCACTAGAGTCAACATAAAATGTACTGTATAAAGAAAACAAACAAACAACACATATTTAAAACACAAAGGAAAAGAGGTAATTCATTTCGTTGAAATAAAAGATAGAAGGGTTTGAACATAAACGACAAAAAGACAAAACGAGATAGATCCCGAACTACAACCCTGAAATAATTCAAAAAATAGAAAAGAAAACAAAACAAACTTCCAGACCTCTTTCTAGTAGGGAGAGGGGTAACTTCTCAATTGCTCAGCCTGACAACTTAGCCATTGGTTTGCATATCAGCATGACTAGAGCTTCCCACACTGTTAATGTTCTGCACCATAATTGATCCATCTTGAATCATCTTTTCAATTTCTCTTTTTAAATCTCGACAATCTTCAATACTATGACCCTAAGCATCAGAATGATACGCGCATCGTACATTAGGATCAAAATTTCTTGAACGCCGATTAAGAGTGCACCCAAGGAGAGATGTGATCATGCCCTATTGTACCAATCTTTAAAATAAACTGGCATATGACTCTCCAATTGGTGTGAAGCGATCTTTCGACTTCTGCCTCATTTCATCATTTGGCTTGGATCGAAAATCAGGCTTAGAAGGGTTTTGGTATGTTTGTGGAGTTAGAGAATGACTCTGAGGAGTTGGTGTGCTCCATTGTGGGTAAGATGGGGGTTGAGCATGTGGCTGTGCGTTATATACTGGATATGGAAGTGGGGGAGCAGAGTATAATAGATTTTGGGAGTGATTATGTGGAGCTTGGGCATGAACTTGGGTTTGAGCCTGAGAGTGATGACAACGGGATCTTTTTGATCGTGCCCGCTGTCCAACTACAATAGAAGATGCAACTTCCTCTTTCTTTGTCTCCCCAACACTTTGTGAACGAACCCTTTTGAATTGCTTGAGTTATCGCTTTCAATGTTGTAAAACTTATAATGCGACCAGTCTTAATTCCCTCTTCTATCATCTTCCCCATTTTAAGGACCTCAATAAATGACTTGCCTAATGCAGGTAACAAGTGTTGATAATATGTTTCATCCTGCTCTTGAATAAACACCTCTACTATTTTGCTTTCTTTCATTGATGGTTTTACTCTAGCAGCTTGTTCCCTCCATCTGATCGTATACTCTCTGAAACTCTCAGTATTCTTCTTTTTTATACTAGTTAGGGATTTTTCGTCAGAGATCAACTCCACATTGTATTGAAATTGTTGCACAAATCCATTAGCTAGGTCATCCCAACTAATCCACTTATCGATGTCTTGGTCAACAAACCATTCTGAAGTTAGGCCTGAAAGACTCTCACCGAAATATGCCATGAGTAATTCTTCCTTCCCCCCAACACCCCTTAGTTGGTTGCAATAACGTCTCAAATGTGCTACAGGATCACCATGTCCATCATACTTCTCAAACTTCGGCATTTTAAAACCAAAGGAAGATGAACCCCTGGAAATATGCACAAATCTTTGTATGAGACATTTTTGTACCCCTCAAGTCCCTGGAGGTCTTTCATAGCCAGTTCCAAACTTCTCAATTTTCTGGTCATTTCCTCTTGTTCTTCTGTTATAACAGGCTTCTCAGTGTTAAGAGGAAATTCAGGCAGGTGAGTATAGCTATAAGGATTAGTCAACTTAAATGTGGGCTCAATTGCATAATGTTGACCAGTAATAATATTCAATACAGGCTCTTTCACAGAGTGGGGAGGCACAACTTATGGATAAACCTCAAAAGTAGGAGCTTTAGGTGGGGGTGGTGCTGTAAAAACATGAATAGTGGGTGAAGCCGAGCATGTGGTAGCTTTGCATTGAGGAGTGAGGAAATGAATATTGAAAGTGTTTGGATAGTGTTGCCCCGAAGTAAATCCTGATGCATGTTCTAACGTGTCAACAACAATAGAAAATGGTGCATGTGACACTGGAGGCAAGCTAGAAAGATCTTCCAGATTCTCAATGGAAAATAGAGGAGGCGGCAACCCATTAGCCCAAGCTCGATGCATTTCTATCATTTGCTTCCTTAATTTCCAAATCTCTTCATTAGCTTCTAAATTCTCATTTCCCAAACTCCTTATCTGATTAGTGACCACAACCTCAGTATTCTTGTTGGCCATAACTTTCTCTTCAACTTGGTGCAATATGGAGGACCATCCAAAATGCCACAAACCTAACACCTTAAACTAACTGGACAAGAGATAGCACATGCATTAGAGTTCAACATAGCAAATGCGTTAGAGTTCAACACTTTCTCAAAACCTTTTTCTTTTTTCTTTTTCTTTGAAAATATCACCGAATCCAAGAAGGGCACCTATGTATCTCACTCCTGAGAGAGGAGAATTAGGTGTGCATAGTTCGTGAAATCTTGCCAAAATGGCCAATTAATTCTTTTTTCTTTCTTTTTTCTTTTTCAGAAACTTCAAAAATCACAAATTGTCAAAAGAGTTGACGAAAATCTTTTTGCATTTTTCAGGTTTAAACTCCCTATACAAAACGAAACCTATGATTACCAAAGAAAAATCTTTTTGGGTTTTTAATTTTTGAATTTCATACAAAAATGAGACTTGAAGCTATTAACAAAAAATCTTTTTGTTATCTTTTTTTAAAGATGTATAGGAAACACCTACTTTAAAGGAAGAGTGAAGAAAATCTTTTTTTGAATTTTTCAAATAAGATCTTCGAACCTACAATAGGTTGCCTACGTATCTCACTCCCAAGAGAGGAGAATCAGGGGTGCGTAATTCGTCCAGATTGAACAATTAAGGATTAAAACGAACTAAGACTTGACTTGAGAGACGCGATTACAGACGGACGATGAGAAATAAAATCTTTTTGGATTTTCAATTAGACACTTCACACAAAACTGACACCAACAACTATGAAAGAGAAAAAAAATCTTTTTGGCACTTTCGAATTGTGAATGCATGCTAAAGAAAAAGAAATTTTTTTTAATATTTTTGTTTTTGACAAATGAGCGCAAAGGTGAAAAAAAATCTTTTTGAATTTTTTATTGTGAAGAACAAAAGCCATAAAGAACTCTTAAAATAAACTACAAAACTCTCTTTTCTTTTTTTGTAAGCCTACACACCTTACTTCCAACACATGCTTTTCCCAAAATCTGTTCATCAAATGACCACGTTACCCTCAAAGATGCAACATTTAGCATGTAAGGATGCTTCAGAGGTGAGTCTCCTACAAAGAACTAAGTGGGTCCCGCTAGGTATCAATATAATGCAGATAAACATGACCTAAAGGCTGACCTACGTTATGGTTCACTAACAAGGCCGTTCGGGGGAGCATACGGTCGATAGTGGCTACTTTGCTTTCCACCTACTCCATACATCCAACGGCTCTCCCTTTTAAAATAAGGGTGACTCAACTAGAGTTCATGCACACGACGTGCACTCCGGTACTTGTTGCAGGAAGAATTAACTCGGGTTATGCACATGATGCCAGATATAAAGCGGTAACACACAAGAGAAAAACTGTAAACACGTAGCACTCAACAATGATAAAATAAACAACAAACGATAACACAAACAATGTTTATACACTCATAATGTCAAACTAAGCCGATACAACTCCAAAAATAAGCTTGAATTCTTAAAAGTCCCCAGCAGAGTCGCCAAAGCTGTCACACCCCTTTTTTAACTCCCAAAAAGAATGATTGATTTTAAGTTCGAAAGAGTTTTTATTATTAAAGTGACAAAAGACTTAAAAAAATTTCGAACAAGGATTATTTACATTAAAACTCAGAGCCGCCACTTTGCATAATCCGGTGTGCCAAGTCACCTTTGGAAAATCCTTTTCAAAATGATTTGACTCTTTTACAACTGGTTTGCGAACAGAGATCCCGGCTAACGAATTCTGTTGACCGAGGGGAAGGTGTTAGGCACCCCTTGGTCCCGTGGTTCGACCACGGTCGCTTGGTGAAGCATATCGGCTAATTTGAAACTACAAATAAACAAACCACACATAACACATAAAACAATCAATAAAACACACAAATCAAAACAAACCCAAAATATAGTGTTGAGTCTAATTGTACAGTCCAAAATAAAAATATGCGAAAAAATAAATCATATTCTAAACTAGTCCTAGACTAAGATCCAATGCTTCACCCGATGCCTCGGGCCTTCATCACCAACGTCTTCCACCAACATAATATGTCGGGGCATTCCCCAATGAATAAATACAATGTGTCTTGGGGCATTCCCCGGCTAAATGAATACATTTTTCAAAAACGAGAAAGACAAACCATTCCACAAATATTCCAAACCTTCAAACAATCCATAAATTGTAAATTTTCCTACCCAAGCCTACTATTTGCCTACGCTTTTGACGGTCTTATCATGATACTACCGAATTCATCAACATCCATCAATTAACTGAACTAAACAATATTAATCTTTTATCAATTTCTTCATTCCCGCCCCAAATTCCTAATCAATTAACCAATTTCAATATAAGAATCAACCAATAAAGCCACGACAACCATAGAAACTCAAACACGCTCAAAATTTATATCATCAGCCCATCGCGAATCAACAAAAATCACAACATCAAACATCACATTACGATAACAATAGAAACAGAATGAGTTGAAGAATCGGACCTCACTTTTATTTTAACTCACTGAATTGTGCGCACAAAGACACTGACCTCAAGACCTCGATTCAACGAACTCAACACGGATCCACCAATTCGATCAAACCCAAAATTCGAATTGACCCAAACGAACTAACTGACCCATTTTAATTAATGGTTTTCCGATTGGGGTTTTTGTCAAATTCGGAGTAGGGTTCTTATTGTGGAGTCAGCGGAGCTATGGCGAGCTCCGGTAGTAACAAAAATTAAAAAAAATGGGACAAGCTTTCGATAGACGTAGTATTTTTCGGCGAACCCATCGCCGGAACAGTGATAAATACAGGGATTCACTTTTCTCTCAACACTCTGTTTTCGACCTCTTATTCCCGATCTACCCTTCATTCATTCTTTTCTTTTCTCACACCATTTTTCTCCTAAATCGACCTTTAATCTTTATTTTTTTTTAATTCAGATCAGTTCCCTTCACTGCTCATTTTCTTCATTTCCTCACCTCTCTCAATCTCAGTATGTGTGTGTGCGTATATATGCTAAAAGCGTGCACGTCTTGCCTCATTCGTGAAGGAAAAAAAGGAGAAAAATGGCGTGTTCAGTGAGGGAGTATATCATCCTCCCCGTTAAGCTCTGTGTGGATTCGTGTGTGAGTGATGAGAATTTCAGTGAATGTGTATATGAGTCGGTGGTGGGTATTGTGTGTGATATGTGTGAAAATGGAGAGAATATTATTTGTATGCTTGTATGGGTGTGCGAAGAGGAAAAGGAAAAGAAAAAAGGAGAGTTCAAAATATCTTTTTGTGGAAATTAGGAGTATGTATATGGAGAAGATTCCCTGTGGGCCCCACAAGCTGTTATCATGTGTCCCCTTTGTTTTTTTTTGTTCTATTATGGGATAACCAAAGGAAAAATGTGAAGGGGAGGGGTACATGGGTAGGTGGGTAGTAAGGTAGGAGGTGGGGTAGGGTAGGTTGTTAGGATTAGATAAAATTAGTTAGGAATTTTGCTAAGGGTTGTTATTTTTTGTATTTTTGTGGGATATAATCACACGGGTGAAGGCACGCAGTAAGATGGGGGTAAAATGGTAAAAATACTTTCGGAGAGGGACAAAATTACGTGTCTACATATACTATGAAGGGATAAAGTTAAAAAAAAAGGCTATTTCTTCAAAAAAAGCATGGGCAATTGTTCATAAGAAAGTCTACCTTGTAGTTTTAGAGTTCTTTCAAGACAACAAAATGCTGAGGTCTATCAATAGCACTGTAGTAATGCTTGTGCCTAAAAGCTTACACTCGGAAAACATCAGAGATTTTAGACCAATTGCGTGCTTTATAACTCTTTATAAGACCATTTCTAAGATAATCTCAAATAGAATAAAAGGTTCACTTGAAGGTATAGTTGGGCAAAGCCAATCCGCATTTATTCCAGGTAGATCAATCTCGGATAACATATTGCTTAGCCATGAGCTTGTCAAGAGCTACACTAGGAAACACATTTCACCAAGGGCATGATTAAAGTTGATCTACAGAAGGCCTATAACTCTGTAAAATGGCCCTTTATTAATCAAATGTTGAGAGCTATAGGGTTTCCTGAAAAAATGGTAAATTGGATCATGACATGTATTTAAAAAGTCAGTTATACTTTCTTGATTAATGAAAAACTAACTGATACTATTAAGGTCAAGAGAGGATAAAGGCACGGGGATCTTGTATCCCCCTACATATTTGTCTTGATGATGGAGTACTTACAGAAGTGTTTGAATACACTTAAAGATGATACAACTTTCCACTTTCACCCGAGATGTAAAAAGCTAGGCATCACTTGTCTATGTTTTGCAGATGATTTACTGCTTTTTGCTAGATGTGATGAGAAATCAATGAAACATCTTTATGCTAAATTCAATATGTACTATGCGGCATTTGGCTTACAGGCAAATTTGACTAAAAGTCAAGTCTATTTTGGAGGGGTGAAGGAGGAAATCAAAAGTAGTATCTTGAACCTGTTGGGTTAGGAACGGAGCGAGCTTCCATTTAAATACTTAGTGGTACCACTATTTACTAAAAGTCTCATAATGGTGCAATGCAAAACTCTAGTGGCAAAGGTTACTGCTAGAATCACTACAGGGATAGCAAAATGCTTGTCATATGCTGGTAGATTACAGCTCATTAGGGCTGTATTATTTGGTGTACAAGTTTATTGGTTCTAAATATATTTAATGCCCAAGAAAGTGATCAAGTTAATTGAAGCTGCATATAGAATTTTTCTGTGGTCGGGGGAAGCTACAATTACAAAAAAAGTTTTGGAGTCTTGGGAAAAGATTTGTATTCCAAAAGGAGCCGGTGTGCTAAATGTGATCAATCTACAGCTATAGAACCAGGCTGCTCTTTGTAAGCTATTATGGGCATTGAGTCTACATAGAGAAAAACTTTGGATATCACGGGTTCATACTTACTATATAAAGAGGCAGGATGTACAAACAATGGCTACTTCTCTACAAGCTTCATGGATGACCAAGAAAATCTTGAGTATGAGGAAACATTGGAGTGCCATTGGGAAACATCAGCAAGGTGGTCCTTAAAAATAAGTTGTCTATTGCCAAGACCTATAAAACCTTACGAGGGGCTGTGGATAATGTAGCATGGAGGAAAATTATTACCAAGAACATGTGTTCATTCTCTGGCTTAACTTTCATGGGAGACTAAGGACTAAAGATGTGCTGCTAAGCTAGAAAACGAATGTAGATCCTATATGTGTGTTCTGCAAGACCAAAGCTGAATCTAGAGAACATTTGTTCTTTGAGTGCACCTTTACACAGGCTATATGAAGTGAAATTGTGAAGTGACAGGGATGGCAACACGTGCCTTAAACCTGGAATGTTGAATAGGCATGGGTTGACAGTTGCGCTAGGGGCAAACATCCAAAAGGAATCATACTGAAGATGAGTTTTGCAACTGTGATATACCATATTTGGATACAGAGAAATATCAGAATTTTTCAGAAAAGAACTACCATAATAGAGATTATGCTTCATCGGATTATACTTTCTCTATACTAGAGTAAGAACTAATGCTAGGTTGTTTGATTATGTAAGTGATCCCTCAGAGACAGGATCGAGAAGTACCATGCATGATTTCCCCTTGTCCTTTATTTCTATCAGTCTCATCCAGCAAGCCACCCCCAACCCTGCAGCCAAAACAGGTAAGCGTCTAGCGCGGTATTTTCAAATCGAGATTCTTGTATTGCTAACCCTACGAAATCTAATGTAGCTCATGTAGCTATGAGGATAAAAGATCCTTCAGGGAGTAAGGATCAGAAAGTGACTCATTCGTCTTAGGGAGTAAAATTTAGATATATAGACACTTAGATCTATACTAAGAATTTCAAATTCTTCAAATTTTATTAATAATAAATATTATCTAATTAGAATTCAAATTATTAATTTAATTATAATTATTACAAGATATCTTTATTTATATAATAACATAATAACAGACACAATATAGTAAATCGAGGGTAATAAAAAAGAGAGGAAAAATATTCATATTAAATAAATATGAAGTAGAAGTACCCAGATTCCAAATGAATAAATTCAAACTTGAAAAGGATCTTCAAGAAAGATCTTTTATTCTTCTTATATATTAGATTCTTTTTCAAACCTGCTCCTATTTCGATTTCGAGTCAAGAAAAAAATGGCTCGAATGGTACAATCCCTCCGTTACCCCAAAATGAAAAGGTGATCTCGTAGTTCTTGGTCTGACCTCGATGATTTCCGCTTGAAAATACATAGAGTCCAATAAGCATATTGTATAAAAAGGGGGAAATTCCTTGATCAGGTCTTGAATGAGACCGAAGGTAAGGAGACCCCCCCCCCTCCCCCAAATGAAAAAAAAAGCTAAAAGCATCATGATATCGTAAGATGTCTCGACCGAATGAATTAATTGGTACTAGAAATGTTAGTAAAAGTGAACGAAAGGAGTAATAAGAAGTGAAAAGGACAGAGACATTTCCCAGCCAGAAAGAAAAGTTCCTACTAATGGTATACTTAGTGTAAGCAAGCTTTAAGATCACATCTTTGGAATAAAATTCAATTAGAAAAAGAAATCCAATTAGAAATAAGTTGCCCATGAGCATCATGGCATAGGTAAAAGGGAACTAGGAGGCAAGCCCCCTCCATAATCTTCTGCATATCTTGCTCATCCAACATGGCATGAATTACTGAACCTGCACTCGAGTCCCGGCCCGACCTGTAGGTCCGCTAACGTAAAGTGAGGAGTTGAGCCTGAACTGGCAAACCGAAGTCACTTTTGAAACTTTCACTAAGTCAGTAGGCTTGGCTTTTTGGCCCGTTTGTCGTACTAAAGCTGATTTAGTCTATAGCTGAGAAGGTATATGGTGTGTGACTATCCCTTGAATTTGTAAATATTCTCAATCAATGATTAATAATAAATTTAATTACCCAAAAAAAATTTAAAAGGGGATAAAAGCAGGGAAATAAATAGAACTCAACTTACGTGAGGGCCCAAATTTTTTGCTATGGACAAAATAGTCCAAGCAAGCATGTTTGACGGGCACAAAAGTACAATCTTACTATAGGAATACCTTTCACATAAAAGGTGGAGCTTCAACCATCCGACCAAGCGCCCCACTCATTCTTAAAGCACATAGCTAAAGCATACATGTTGATGCTCAAGTGTATGCTTTTAGCTGTTTGTTTTCCCTCTTATTAGTAAGTAATAACATGCATATGAAAGCACAAATTCATAATACAGATTGTTAAATAACTATTTTACTTTTAAATTAGATTTTGGTTTGAAAATTTTTTATTTAAGAATGAGTTTTTTTCTTTAATTTCTAAATTTGGAATCTGACCTATATAAATATAAAATACTTTTTATTAGATTATTCGTTCCGACCAACAGATTGACTAATGATCAGTATTGGGTAAATCTCATATTCTTATGATGGTTTCAACCAGAGGTGGATCCACAGTTTGGAAGCTTGGGATGCTACTTCGAACAATAACGTATACTATATCTTAGGAAAGTAGAGTCAATATTCATAGATTAGAAATATAACTAATTTCTAATCTCTAATCTCTATCTCTAATCTTTATCTCTAATATATTAAAAGTGTGAAGGGCCTTAAAAATATTGTTTGAACTTTTTGCCCTTCATTAAAAGACTTTGCAATAAATAAAATCGTCTTTTCACCCTTTTTCTTCAATTTATAATATTAAATATTAGCTAATAAATATATAAGAAATTAAATGAACAAGATTTTCTATTTGTAGTTGAATTTCTAAATTTATGGTAATGTTTTGTTAATGAAAATCCAACTTAAAAAGGAATCATTATCGATAATCTATAATCTGTATCTATTATCTATAATATATTAAAGTGTGAAGGCCTTAAAATGTAATTTTTTGTCCATTAAAAATCTTTACTTTAGACAAAATCGTCTTTTCACTATTCTTTTCCTAGTATTTAAGAGTTGAAAATGAATTAAATATATTTATGGTAAAACCTTTCCTTATTATAAGTCTATGGTAAAATCTCTCCTTATTAGAAGTCATCACAATTAGTGACAACTAATACTTTTTTCATTAGTTTAAGAATTCTAAATCAACTAAATTTGATTTTAAGAAATTTTGAAAAATCTAAAAATAAATATAAAATTATTAAAATAAGAAAAATTTAAGGATTCTCAAATTTTTAAAAGTTTTAAGTACGTAAAAAGAATGTCAGCAATGATATTGTAAAAATATGACATTAAAATAAGAAAAAAATTTAAACATGAAAAAAAAAAATTGTACAACAAATATGGTGCAAATTGATGTGTCTCTCTTATCCTCTTACAACAAGGGAAAGAGGTACTGCCTGACAAATACAAAAGTGATGATCTGTCTATCATTTGAAACTTTTGGTGGTAAAACATATATGTGTTTACACTAAAACATATGTTTATTTTTACATTATTATATTAAAGTAATAAGGATCTTTGAAAAGTGATTTGAACTTTTTACACTTCATTAAAAAATCTCCACAATAAATAAAATTATTTAATTTTAAATAATTGAACGTTATACGTGCGGGGCATGTGCGGTTAAACTAGTATAAATAAAATTCTATATAAGGTAAAGTTCTAAATATTTAGCAAAATTTGTGGAACTACTTTACATAAAATAGATTAATCTATATTTATATCTATATCTATATCTATATCTATAATCTATATCTATAATATATTGAAAGTGTGAAGACCCTTCGAAAAGTGATTTGAACTTTCTGCCCTTCATTAAAAAATCCTTGTTTAGACAAAATTATTTTTTTCCTATTTTCTTCAATTTATTATTTAATTATTATTTATTAACTAGACTCCTAAAATATATGGAACTCCTAAAATATATGGAAAGAGAATCAATTAATGTTTTTTTTTGTACTGATCAATTAAAAAAATACTCCTAAAATTCGATAGAAAAATACACCATAGAAATTTCTATATATTGACCTCTTTATCGCATTATTTATTCCTTCCAATAATTTAGCCTCGAAGAATTCTCAAATTTTAAGTGAAGACCATCACCACTGTTGTGCTTAAGCTAGATTTGCATGGTGAAGAACATGCTAGAAAAGTTGAACAATCCATTCATCAATTTAAAGGTAATTCATTTTAATTAATTGAACATCATTATGTGTAGATTAGTTAAAAAAAAAATTTTAATAAAGATTAGGTTTAATAAAAAGATGAATGTCGATCGGCTTAACAAATTTTTTGGTAAAAGTTAGTTTTAATTAAATAAATTCTCCAAAAGATGTTGAATTTAATTATTATATTTATCTTTATTATTTAAACAAATATCTTATTTAGTGTAATATTTAAACTCAATAAAGTGAGGTACACGCGTGAGACGCGTACACCTAAACTAGTACTCTAAAAGAAGAAAAATGGCTACCAAAATATTTGTGACTCTTTTTAATACCACAACGGTCGGTAGACTTTTCAAAAAAAAAAGTTATGTTTTTAGGTTAGTACTATCTGGTGGAAAAAGAAAAAGAAATCTCCAGAAAATTTGTGTTCTCTTTTTTAATTATTTAACTACTAGTTTAGGTGTACACGTCTCGCGCGTGTATCTTATTTTATTGAGTTTAAACACTACACTAAATAGGATATTTGTTTAAATAATAAAGATGAATACAATAATTAAATTCAATATCTTTTGGAGAATTTATTTAATTAAACATAATCTTTACCAAAAACCATTCTCAAAGCCGATCGACATTCATCGACCACCTATGAACTACAACAAAATAATACGATGATAGAGACATCAAAACAATATAGTTAAATCTAACATTTACCCAAAAATTTTCTCAAAGTCGTGTGACACTCATCTACCACATGTAAACTATTAACAAAATAATACGACAATAGAGATATCAAAATAATTAATACAACTAAACTTTATCTTTACACAATTTTTTTTATCAAAACATAGATATAAAAATAATACAATTAAACCTAACATTTTCCTAAGAAAATTCCTCAAAGTCGATCGACATCCATTTATCACCTATAAATTCATTTACGATCAGTAAACTACAACAAATAATACAATAGTGATCACAAAGTAATTTCAGTTTTGATGAAAATAATTTTTGTCTGATCGAAAATTTTGACACTGAAGAATGACTTGAATGAAAATAAAGAAGATATATACATACACACACGTTGAATTCTATTATGTTGAAAAAATAGTGAAGAAGTTGAGGGTTAGAAAATTAAGCATCCATCAATTTACACATGCGACCGAATCAAGTTAGATAAATATCAATCATATTTTTTTAATCAATAAAACTATAATAAAAGAAGCAGGATATTTAGAATTTTAACTACTATTAAAAACACAAAATCTAGTGAAAGAATAAATTCTAGTTTTAATGTTATTCTCTTATTAGTTGGACAAAAAAAGCTCTATATATTGAAGTCCAAAAATTATTCCTTTTCAAGAAAGAGTTGACCGAATATGGAAGAAATCTTTATTAATAAGAAAAAGACTCATAAATGAACATTCATACTTGTTTTTCCTTTTTGGTAGAGTACTACTACCATTCTACTTGCTTAACCCTTTTTCGTTGGGTTGTGTACTATTATAATTTTACTTGTTTTCTTTTTATTGTGTATTCTTCTCTAGTTTAGTTTAATGTTCATTTCAATATTTATAGAATAATTTTTTAACAGAGTTCTATTTTATGTGTATTTTTCTATTCTACTTTAGGAGTATTTTTCTAATTGATTAGTATAAAGAAAAATATTAGTTGATTCTCCTTCCATATATTTTAGGAGTCTCATATATTTTAGGAGTCTAGTTAATATAATAAAAATAATTAAATAATAAATTAAAGAAAATAGTGAAAAGACAGTTTTGTCTAAAGGAGAGTGTTTTAATGAAGGACAAAAAGTTCAAATCACTTTTCTAAAGCTCTTCTCACTTTTAATATTATATATATATATATATATATAGATTATAGATATTTCAAGATTTTTGTTCATAAATTTTATATTTTTTTTTCACCTATACATTGTTTTATAATTCACATATGTTAAAACTATACATGATAAATAGATATGTGATTAATGATGTGATTATTTTCTTTATGTTTTATAGTTGGTTGATTCATGTCATAAATTCTATTGCTCCGATCCATCATGTTGTCGTCCGAAAGCAAAAAAGGTTAGAGTTTCTAACTTTCGTCGTTAATTTTTTTTTAATATACATATCTTTATTTATATGTACATATTTATAAATTCATCTTTAAACGTAAGGTCTGAAAGATGATTGTCAATAAAAAATTTAAAATATTTACCATCTATTATACTATTATTAACAATAATTTGTTATGTTCATGATTAAAAAAGATAAGTTAGAGCACTAAATTCTTATTATGTATGGATTCGGAGAAAGACCAGATCATAATACTATAACTTTTTAGAAAGGAAAAAAAATGTTAAGTATTATTTACATTTTTTTAAATTCATCCTTAAACGTAATGTCTAAAAGTTTATTGTCAATAAAAAATTTAGCATATTTACCGTCACTCTAATTTCGGATGCATATATTATCATTATTCAAGTTTGCTAGGGAGGATTATAAAAAATTTAGCATATTTACCGTCACTTTAATTTCGGATGCATATATTATCATAATTCAAGTTTGCTAGGGAAGATTAATTAATCTTAAGTAAATTTTTCGTTTCTCTGTGGAAAGCATGACCCCACCTAACACCATTGAAACAGTAGTTACTCCACTCTCTAAACCACCGAATCCACCTCCGACTGACTCCATCATGGAAGATATTCCACCCCAAGGTCAATCCTTCAGGGACGTCCTAGCGGATAAGAGCTCACAACTCAACAAATGCTACTACAAAGCCGACCAAATCAAATCGACCCCCCTTGACAATTCCAATGATCCCATTCTCCTCACAGATACTGAAAGGGAGCGAATTTACCAACCTTGAAGCCAATCAGTCATTGTTAAGTTGGGAGAAAAGAGGATCTCACACCAATTTCTCAAAACCAAGCTAACGGAGCTATGAAAACCAGATGAACCCCTCAATCTTATAGATCTGGGTTATAACTACTTTATAGTAAAATCCACCAAAGGTGAAAACTCAAACAAAACCCTCCATGGAGGGCCATGGTTCATCCTGGGAAGCTTCCTCTTCGTAAGGTGCTGGGAGCCAAATTTTGCTCCCCAAAGTTCAACAATCTCCCATTCAGCTATTTGGGCATGCCTACCCCAGCTGTCTACTGAATTTTATGATAGATCCATCTTGAAAAGGATAAGCAGAAAATTGGGAGGTATATTGAAGATCAACACTTGTACTTCCGCAACATTGAGAGGACGATATGCAAGAATTTGCATACAGGTCCCTTTCAATATCCCGGTGAAGAAATCAGTCACAATAGAAAACCATAAGCAAGAAGTGGTCTATGAGGGAGAAGAAATACTCTGCACGGAGTGTGGGTGCCTGGGTCACACTATCAAGACATGTAAGGCTCAATTATGGAAACCCACACCGAAGCAAGTCCCAGCAAAGCAAGGAGAGAAGAAACAAACAGCTATGGAGGAAGAACCTTGGAGAACAGCCACATTCGGACAAAAAAAAGACATTGGAGAAAGGTAAGACCCCAGCTATTGAATTACCAGGTAAGTCTCTGAGCAGAACAAATACTCAGGTAAAAACGTTCAACCCTGAATCTGGTAAATAATTACCCCTAACTACCTCCATATTTTCCCTTATGAATTATGTAAAAATGGAGAATTAAAGGACCGGGATGTCACCGGAAAAGCTAAGTGCGGCCCACTATCATTACCCATCCCCAAAAATGGTTGACTTCCCAAAATGCAATGGGAAATACCAAAACAACAACCTTGAGCATAAGGTTGACCCATCTGAGGCTCGCCTTGGTACCCCACCTATGGGTGGCACGCCTTCTTACTATTCTAAGTTGGAGGCCAAACCTTTCGTCTCCCAACGAGACATTCCATCAATCAAAAGAAATTTTTAGAACCCCTCTTCAATGGACTTGACGGTAGTAGTCACTTCCATTAACTCTCTCTCAACCAACCATATAACCAGTTTAGCTAGTTTAAGTAATTGTCTTGAGGATAGTCACTTACCTCACAACCATACTACTAAGATTTCTTAGGAAAATACAACCAACAAGCAATGCCATCCCTCTACCTCTCATGCTCCTGGTGACAGCACCACTTCCATCGGAACATGTACCCTCTCCTGGCTGGAGCTTTGCCTTCATAACTTTTTCATCACTCTGAACTCCATGATAGAGACCCATCCAATAGTCGTCATCATCCAAGACCTTTTCTATCTGGCCAATTTAGTCAAGGAGGGGATAGACCATGCAGTATTGAGCACGAGGAAACAAGCATGGATGTAAGCCATGCTACTGGGCCAGGCTCAGGGACACATGAGCCAAATGTCTTCCACAGACTATAATGCCCTTTTGACCTAAGCTCTTCTCAGTCTACCCTTCTTTCCCACACAACCCTCTCCCCAGCCCCTAGTAAGTCCACATTTCATCCCATAGACTCTCAAAGGATCATTATCATAGCCAACAGTTAACAATTTGGCAGAAGACCTAAGAGGATTAAATCACACTCCCTTGGACTCTCTGATTTAGTGCAACAAGAAACTAGAGAACATGTTACAGAGCCTTGCACAATCAAATACACGTGTCATCTCTAGAAAACACCTTTCTGAAAGAGTTCAAAAACCCTACAAGAGAAGCTATTATAGTATGTTGCCCCTTGAACCTGAGGAAGTGCTCACTCATGCTGAGGGAGAAGAAGGATCAAACCTCCCTTGGCTATGAAACTAAAAACTGTTCAACTCAGGGAACCTCTATTAAACGTAGGAAAGAGGAAAAAACCTGCCTTAAGCATACCCCATCAATTCACTATGATGAACGTCATTATCTAGAATATTGGGGGTGCTAATAGTGCCCTCTTCAAGAGGCACTGCACTGCAATGGTGAAGAATCACAAACCCTCCATTCTCATCTTACTGGACCAAAATAGCTGAACACAAAGGTATTACTGAGACCCTAGGTTTTGACCACCAACTCCAAGCTACTGCTAATAGTCGCTCTGGTGATATTGTTATAATGTGGAAGGCTGACACTCTCAACCTTAAAAATATTTCCATCAACCCTCAAGAGATCCATGTTATGGTCAAGGTACTCTTTACCTCTCATAACTGGATGTTTTCAGCTATTTATGCTAACACTGATCACATCACTAGGAGTAATCTTTGGGACAGCCTTATCAGAATATCCTAAAATATATCTAGGGATTAGTTTATGAGAGGTGACTTCAATGAAGTCCTTCAAGCAAAAGAGAAGTTGGAAGGCCATAGTATTAATAATATGAGAGATAACCTATTGAGACAATGCTTTAACCACTGTAATATGGTAGATCTAGGTTTTAAAGAGAGTAGTTACACCTGGAAAAATAAGAGGTTTAAAAATAGGCAACACCTAATCTTTGAAAGACTTTACAGGTGTCTTGCTAACACCCCTTGGATCTCCAAGTACCCTGAATCTAGTGTCACCCACCTCCCCAGGACCAAGACTGATCATTGTCTTATGCTGGTCAGCTTGTCCCCTGATGGCCCAAGTGAGCTCAGGTCCTTCAAAATGGAGCCTATGTAGTATGGTCACCCCACCTTCTTCAATATCATTATAAATGTCTTCTTCCTCCCCCCCCCCCAATCACCCACCCTTATCAACTCTATCCAGAATCTCCAGTCTTTTGTCTCCCAATGGAACACCTCTACTTTGGCAACATCTTTAAAAAGATGAAAAAAATTCTTGTCAGGATTGAATGAATCCAGTAATCTCCCTACCTACCCACTAGCTAGTTTTTTCAAAGCCCGGAGGAGGACCTACAACATCAATATGATGATCTCCTACAGTTTGAAGAAGAGTTCTGGAAAACGAAATCCGGAATCTCTTGGCTTAGTGAAGGAGACTCCAATACCAGATTCTTCCATACATCTACCATCAATAGAAGGATAAGGAACAAAATAAGCTCTATTAAAAAAAAGAGAATAGAACTTGGATAACTAACTAATCAGACATCCAAGCTTATATCACCTCCTTCTTCTCTGAACTTTACACCACTGACCACTCAGCCTTTACCCATCCTAGTAGAGAGACCCCTAGATGCCATGGTTCTATGCTCAGCCAAAGAGATCAGACCTCACTAGATGAGCCCCTCAAGGACGCCGAAGTCATCCTCACAATTAAGTCCTTCAAACCTTAAAAGGCTCCTAGGCCAAATGGCATCCACCCTCTATTCTTTAAAAACTACTGGGACATCATAGGGGAAAAACCATCTCCTACTGCAAAGAGGTCTTTAGCACCAGTAGGATGGACCCTGAAATAAACTAGACCCTGTTGTGTCTGATCCCAAAAATGGTCAATGCCTACTCCATCAAGAACTTCAGATCCATTGATCTTTGTAATACCTCCTACAAACTGGTTACTAAAATCATTGTTAATAGACTTAAACTTTTCTTGCCCCTTATCATAGGCCTTAGCCAGGCAAGCTTTTTTTCTAGTAAAAGGGCTTCTGATAATGCCATCATTGTTCAAGAATTCATAAATCACTTCTCCAAAATGAAAGGAAAAGTAGGCAACATAATTCTTAAAATTGATCTAGAAAAAACTTTTGACAGAATAGAATGGCCATTCATTAGGGAAACCCTTAACCTTTTCAACTTTCCTCCAAAGCTCACCTCCTTAATCATGTCTTGCATTACCAGTACCAGCATATCCATCCTGGAAAATAAGGATAAAACCACTCCCTTTAACCCCACCAGAGGTATTAGACAAAGAGGCCCCTCTCCTTATACATCTTCATCCTCTGATGACCAAGTCAGAACCAACAACTGGAATCCCATCTCTATATGCAACAAAGACCCCGAAATCTTCAACTTATTCTTTGTTGATGACTTAACCATCTTCTCCAAAGCCACTATTGAGGATAATGCTAACATCATCAAGATCTTAATGCCTTCTATAATGCTTCAGGGCAGAAGATAAACACCCATAAATCTAAATGTGTGCTTTCCAGTAACTGCAATATCCAAATTGCAAATAACTGCTCATCTATTTTCCACATACACCTTAGTACCAATTTTGGGAAATACCTTGGGTTTCTAATTCTGAACTCTAAACCCACTCATGTTGACTTTCAATACATAATTAATAACATGCACAATAGGCTAGCTGGCTGGAAAACTAAGATGCTTAACATGACTGGTAGATCCATCCTTACTAAAGCCACTTTTGGGAATATCCCTAGCGATGTCATATAATTCATTTAGCTTTCACAGAAGACCACCAAACTGATAGACCAAATCCAAAGAAACTTCCTATAAGGTACCACAACTGAGAAAAAAAAAGTTACACCCGATTAATTGGGAGACCATCACTTCTCTAAAAGAAGGAGGAGGGTTAGGTATTAGGAAAATCTACCTTAAGAACAAATCGTTCATGCCAGCCTGACATGGAGGATGTATCATAACCCTGATGCCCTCTGGGCCAGAGTCTTGTAAAACAAATATTGTAGACCTCTCAATAGATAACCCAAAAAAGGATTGACCCCCCATAAGAGGGACAAAATTAACCTCCTCTTTGATAAATGGATCCCCAATCACCAAGCTATTAGGAGCTATATCCATAGTCCTCTAAGCATTCCTGACTGATACAAGCATGATCATGAAGATGAATATTTTTAAGTATTTTGGATGTAACCTTAGAGGTGTACGAGTTGAAGTGTTAAAAAGGGCTCCAAACCGCCCCTAAAAACACTTCATGGGTGCCTATTTGCCTACTTGGTCATTAAAGGGACTTTTTGTCATTTTATCTTTTTATTTGTAAATTACTATAAATAAAACAATATAGGGTTTTAGTTCATTAGTTTTGTTGAATATTGTTGAAAGAACACATCTCTTGAGAGACTGGGTCTCTAGGCCTAAATTAGGACATGAGCAAGTGTGGATTCACTTGTGATTGTGTATTGCTTGGAAATGTTGGTGCTTGAGCGGTGGAATCCCTCTTGTGTCACGTAAGAGTGTGGTGTTACTATTGTAAGTCTTAGGGGTCCTTAGATTTAATACATCTTTGGGTTCTTAACCTTATAATAGTGTATGTCTCACTTCCTATCTTTACATATCATGTACTAGTTGTGTAGTCTTAGTTCTTGTAATCTTGTAACTGTTGAATTTTTGTTATTGTAGTGTTGTTCCTCTCGTTATTGTTGTTTATCTCTTGTTGTTGTTAGTACTTTTGGTGTCATTTACACCTTGTTTCTTGATGTTGTTGGAATCGAGATTTGGTATTTGTTGAGTTCTCGGGTTTTCCTTTGTTTGTGGACTATTTTGTGTTGTTTTTGATATGTACCAAATTTGTATCGTATCACTGACTCCACCAGAAAGCTAAGAGATGTCTACAGGAATGGAAGTTCGAACTTTGAAATCTCTCTATCTAGCTTCTAGAAGAGCTCCTTCATGCTATCAACGATACTTACATATCCCACAACAGTCCCCTTCTAGACAAGTTGCACTGGGACAAGACTTATAATGGCACTTTTTCCCTTAGATCTGCCTATCAGGCCATTGCTGATAAAAAGGGCAGTAACCACAGCCCCTCCACAATTAGCTTCAGCTGGATTTGGAGGTTGACCATACCCAACATGCTAAGAACTTTCCTTTGGACCCTACACCACAAAAGACTTCCCACCAGCAAGTTCTTGCACCACATAGGAGTGGTTAACAACCCCTTGTGTCACTTTTATGAATCCCAAGAAGAGGACATAAACCATATATTTTTTCAACTGTCCTACTACTACTTTCTTTTGGGCTAAGGTGGCTCTTAGAAGCACCTCATTCCACCCCCTAAACTCCTTCCTAAGTCTGGAAAATTACCTCAACACCTGGGAGAGCATCAAGAACAAAGCCTATAACTAGTGGCTTGCTCATTCCCATGATCTTTATTTTAGTGGAAGAGGTTGTCATTGATGTTAAGCCAAATGCACCACAGAGCAACACACCATTCAACTGACTATGGAATTCTCCTTCATCGCCAAAAAGTGCAAAAATAATGCCTCTACCAAAACTCTTGTCCATCTCAAGTAGGAACCTCCTGATGAAGGGGTCTTCAAACTAAACTCCGATGGAGCCTGTGACACCCATAATAACCTGGGGGGGAATAGGAGGGGGTTTTCGTAACTACAGGGAGAGTGGGTTTTGGGGTACTAAAGGCCCCTCCACAATACCTCCCCAGCTCATGCAAAGCTTTTAGCCATTCTTGAAGGCCTAAAAATTGCTAAAGAACACCACATGTCGCCTCTAATAATAGAAATAGATGCATTGGAGGTTATTAAAATATTCAATATAGATACTAACATCCATAGTAACATCATTGCTGATTGCAGATGGCTGATGACCCAGGTGAGGGTACTTCTTCTCAAGCATACATGGTGGGAACAAAATAAGGTCGCAGACTGCTTGGTGAAGGAGGGAATGAGGGGCTCTAATATTGCAAGCACCCGATTTCTTACAGTTCCACCACTATGTGCTATTGAAGCCTTTGAAGCAGATAGTTTAGGAACTACTTTTGTTAGAAAATTTCGGACATGTAATGCTAATTCCCATGGGAAAACTACAGCCCTTATGAACATTACCTCCAACTTTTAATTTAATGCAACTTCTTCTTTAACCAAAAATAAAAAAAGTTTGCTAGGATTTGTGATCTCACCCCTAAAGAATACAAGCTAGACAAAAATTTAAAGTCAACAATTTATTTTAACGTCAATTATTGCTTTTTAAAAATTTTATTTTTCTTGTGTATATAGTTTTGTTGCGTGAAGTGAAAGACAAGTGCAACGCATGTAAACATAAGCTAGTATTAATAAAAAGTGTTAGTGGAATATGAAGCTTTGCCTAGTTGGTGCTATCAAGGATTTAGTTAGAAAAGGTCATGGGTTCTATCATGCATGGCCACATTTTCTTTTAAAAGAGAGCATAAAATAGTACTAAAATCGTTCCAAAAATTGTCTTTAATGGGACTCGAACTTGCGTTGTTGGGGTGGAAAACCCCGCCCCTATTTTCAACTAAATTTTATAACCAAAGCATTCTAAAACAAATAGGTAGATTGAGAGGTAGATATACATACACGTATTTTTGTTGAAGTATTTATAGCTAGATTGCCCAGTTCATCTTTTTACATCCCTATAAATGAGATTTCGAATCAGTACAGGGAGGTTCCCGCAGTGCCTTTTTTTTTTCTAAAAATAATATTTACAAAATTAATCAAATAAAAGAATGTATCACAAAGGATAATTTAGTTTTATTATATTTACTTATACTAGCAATAATTACATTAAATAAAATAAAAGAGATAATCATAATCATAAAAGAGAAGTTAAAAAAATATTAAACTTGTGAAGAAATTTATATGATTATTTCTTGAGCTATTTTGATTATAATGACTTTATAGATTAATTATGCTAATATGAAATATTTTATAAATAAATTATTAAATTTGATTGATAAATTTACTGAGGAAACAAACATAAATAATTTTAATAGAGAATTTGCTATATTTAAATAACTAGTTTAGGATATGTGCCCCGCGCGTATACCTCACTTCAATGAAAGAAAATATATATTGATCATTATAGTAGATTTTGTTTTCAAGCACATCTGAAATAGTAATAATAATAATAATAATAATAATAAAAGATAATCTAACAAAAATTATTCGGAAAATCATTCCTGTCTGAAATGCAGATACTACAAAAAAAATCATTCAAAATAAATCGGGCTACAGTAAAGGTTAATACTATAACAGATACGATATTTCTAGACTTCCATCAATATTTGCATCGTGAAACTTTCAAGTTAATATTTTCAAATCGCAAAAATATATTTAATGTAATGAAATATGATTTTCATGTAAACCTTAAGAAAATCAACAATATTCAAAACTTCTAATAAATAAATAAGACCCATCAACTAAGCTCCCAACCGCACAAACATATGACTAACTAACGTGTTTGTGGAGAAAATTGAAGGAAAGGTGTCTTTTAAGTCTTGAATAAAGGATTGGTGACATTGACCAATTTAAAGGGTCAAATATAATTAAAAACTTGATTAGGTTAATTGTGTACTTGATTAATATTTTCTAAACTTTTTAATCTTTTCAAAATTACAAATTAACCCATACCCACAAAACTTCTCTCCCTCTGCAAATCAATCTCTCTCTCTTCTCTCTTTCTCTCAATAGTTTCTCTCTCTAACTTCTCCCAACCAACAACTTTTCAAATTTCTCCCTTCAATCTTGTGCAACTTCAACCTCTGGCAACAAATAGTTTTGAGTTCTTGCCCGTTTCTTTTTACTTTCAACCATCAGTCGACTTGACAACATTCTCCGACGACAACAACTTCGAGTTCTTCATCATTTTTTTTTTCGATTTTCACAAGTAAAAAATTAGGGCTTTTAAGTTATGATGAAAATGAGGAACTTGATTTGTTAGTGTTTGTTATTTTTTTATGTTTTTTGTTATTTTTTTTAATATTTGTTATTTTTTAGTTGAATTTCACATCTGGATGTATCTGCTACTGTTGTTTTATAATAATGGATAAAACATGTAACATGAATCCAACAGATGAGTATTTGTTGCAACATATATGACTAATCTGTTGCACAGATTAGTAATTTTTTGCAACATATATGACTAATCTGTTGCAACATATATGAGTAATCTGTTGCAACATATATGACTAATCTGTTGTAATATATATGACTAATTTGTTGCAACAAATGAGTAATCTGTTGCAACATATATGGATAATTTATTGCAGCAAATGAGTAATCTGTTGCAACATATATGACTAATCTGTTGCAACAGATTACTCATCTGTTGGATTCGTTTTATAGTGTTGTAATATGAATCCAACTTATGGATCATCTGTTGCAATAGATTAGTCATATATTGTAACAGATTACTCACTTGTTGCAATAGATGACTCATATGTTGGATTCATGTTGCAGGTTCTATCCATTGTAGCAGTAGCAGATCACCAAATAAGAAATTCAACAAAAAATATAATTTTACTTATAAAATAAGCTATGAAATAATGTCCAAGTAATATACGAACAAAATTTAACCTAAAATTTTTAAAAAAAATTTCAATAGGGGCACAACAAATAAGTAAAACACATGAAAATTTTTATGAAACAGGTAAAGAAGACAAAAACAATATACCATACATCGAATGCAAAAGGATCAAGAGGACAAACATTTGAGTTCTCCTAAAAACGTTTAAGTTCCCTAATATTTTATTTGCTTTCTAATAGTTGACCCATTTGTTACAACAGATTTTCTATCTGTTTGATAATTTCCAACAGATGAATCATCTGGTGCAACATGCTAGTCATCTGTTGATTCAACTTAAGCAATTATTGGTAATAACTAAATTGATTTAGCTAAAATTAAAGACGTCTCTACGACAATGGGACAAACATTTGTGTTCTCCTAAAAATATTTGAGTTCCCTAATATTTTAATTATTTTTCAACAGATTATCTATTTGTTGCAACAAGTTAATCATCTATTTCAATAGATGTTTATAACAGGTTAGTCATTTGTTTATTCAAATTAAGCAATTACTAATAATAACTAAATTAATTTAATTAAAATTGAAGACAAGTCTTTAATGCAAGAACTTAGACAAGGGGACAAATGTTTGAGTTCTCCTAAAAAAAATTGAGCTTTAGTATTTTAAATTGTTTTTCAACACATAGAACTCAGGACCCAAATGAGTCACGGAATTAAAAAAGTGACCAAAATAGGCCAAATATTTAAAAAGTTACCAAAATAGGCTAAACGTAATAATTTATTACGTTTTCTACTTTTTTTCTTAACGATAAAGAGTTGACTGTTACAAAAATGTAAGAATTTCTTACGTTTTATATTTTTTTGTAAAACGTAAGAAATTCTTAAGTTTTATAAAAAAAAATATAAAACGTAAGAATTTCTTACGTTGTAAGATACTACCAGACACGCTTTAGACTGTCTTTTCAAGGATAGCTCGAATTTCACCTCGAATGTCCATACTGTCCTTGGTCTCATCCTTCGCGTTATTACGCGCTCGGGTTAGAAACTTTTTGATATTTGTAAAATTAGGCGCATTGCCCTTTACACGATAACTGAGGAAAAAAATACAATGAATCGTCAAATCAATTAAAAAGGTACTAAAAAAAGATTTGTTTAATGTAACAAAAAGTTACGTTCTTATCTTTTTTATAGCAATGGTCCTCCACCCACAATTTCTTTTTCCACAAATGTCCCATCACTTCTACTTTTTTCTCTTTTTACATGTGATAATTATGAATTTTTTTATTTTTTAAATTTATTTATATTTTACATATAATTCAAATAATTTATTTTTCTAATAAATGTTTATGTTTTACATAAAAAAAAAAATTAAAAAAGAAGTATCAATTACCTCATTAACTTAACAATTTTCTTATATTTATTCTATATAAAAAAAAAAATCACTTCTATCCTTAATTATTCGATTTCTCTTTAAAAAAAATATACTTTTGAGTTTTCCTCTACTCCAAAATAGTGAATTGTTGAATTATCATCGATCAAATATGCTACTATATACAAGAATTATATTTTTTTTAGGAGTGTTCCTAAAAAAATATAGTTTCTTATATTAATTTAGGAGTGTTGCTAAATTAAATTGTGATTTTTTACTCCATTAATTATAATATGAAACGTATTTGTGCATGTGAGTCTCCTCAATATCCTAATAAAAAACTAAGATGAATCACTATCCGAAAAAATTAATTTCATAGTTTTAATACACCAAAAAAATATAATTCTTGTATATAGTAGCACATTTGATCGATGATAATTCAATATTTCACTATTTTGGAGTAAAGGAAAACTCAAAAGTATAATTTTTTTTAGAGAGAAATCGGATAATTAAGGATAAAAGTGATTGTTTTTTGATATACAATAAATACAAGAAAATTATTAAGTTAAAGAGGTAATTGATACTTCTATTTTAAAATTTTTTTATGTAAAACGTAAAAAATTATTACATAGAAGGAAAAAGAAATTATCTGAACTACATGTAAAATATAAATAAATTTAACTAATCAAAAAATTCATAATTATCATATGTAAACAGAGGAAAACATAGAAGTGATGGGACATTTGTGGAAAAAAGAATTATGAGTGGGGGACCACTGCTATAAAAAAGTTAAGAACGTAACTTTTTGTTATGTTGAACAACTCATTTTTTAGTATGTTTTTAATTGATTTGATAATTCACTGCATCTTTTTCCTTGGTCATCGTGTAAAACGTAAGAATTTCTTACATTTTACAAAAAAAAATGTAAAACGTAAGAAATTGTTACGTTTTTTGTAAAAGTCAACTCCATTAGTTGTCCGTTAAGAAAAAATAGAAAACGTAATAAATTATTACGTTTCGCCTATTTCGGTAACTTTTTAAATAGGTGACCTATTTTGGTCACTTTTGGTTCTGAGTTCTCATATATCTTGTCTATTTAATTATTTTCAATAGATCAGTCATATGTTGCAACAATTTAGTCATCTGTTGCAACAGATGTCTATATTTGTTAGATAATTTTCAATAGATGAGTTAACTATTACAACAGGTTAATAATCTGTTGCAACAGATGTCTATATATGTTTGGTCATTTTCAACAAATGTCTTTAACTGTTTGGGCTTTTCGAACAGATTGTTCATCTATTGCAACATGTTAATTGAACTCGTAATTAAACTTATCAATTTATCTTTAATTTTAGTTAAATCAATGTTGTTATTACTAATAATGTCTTAATTTGAATCATTTCAAATAAAATTGATCAATTAACACTTTACTCGGGACGAACACACTTAGATGATCATGTAATTACTATGAGATTAATTGAAATCGTAATTAAATTATCAATTCATCTTTAATTTTAGTTAAATCAATTTAGTTATTACTAATAATTACTTAATTTTAATTATTTCA
>NC_061111.1:65347250-65386100 GCF_002878395.1 Capsicum annuum
TTCAAATTAAGACATTATTAGTAATAATGTCTTAATTTGAATCATTTCAAATAAAATTGATCAATTAACACTTTACTCGGGACGAACACACTTAGATGATCATGTAATTACTATGAGATTAATTGAAATCGTAATTAAATTATCAATTCATCTTTAATTTTAGTTAAATCAATTTAGTTATTACTAATAATTACTTAATTTTAATTATTTCAAATCAAATTGGTCAATTGATCATTCTACTTAAGGCGAAACACTCAGTTGATCATGTAATTACTATAAAATTAATTGAAATTGTAAGTCAACTTACTAATTCATCGTTAATTTTAGTTAAATCAATATAGTTATTTCTAATTATGGCTTGGTTTGAATCATTTCAAATAAAATTGGTCAATTGATCACTCTATTCAGGACGAACACACTTAGTTGATTGTGTGATTACCATGAGATTAATTGAAACAGTAATTGAAATTATTAATACTAGTTAAATCAATTTAGTTATTACTAATATAATGGCTTAATATGAATCAATAGATGACTAAGATGTTGCAAAAAGATGAGTAATCTATTGAAAATGACCAAATAACTAAAGACATTTGTTGCAACAGATTAGTCACCTATTGCAACAGATTAGTAATTTGTTGGAAATAACAAACAGATTAAGTCATATGTTGCAACAGATTGGTCATCTGGTAGAAATGATCAATAGATAAAGACATTTGTTACAACAGATGACTAATCTATTGCAGCATATGTGTATATTTGTTTGATAATTTTCAACAAATGACTCATCTGTTGCAACAGATTAAATCTGTTTCAATAGGTTATACACTTAAATGATCATGTAATTACTATGAGATTAATTAAAATTATAATTATTAAATCAATTTGGCTATTGCTAATAATGACTTAATTTGAATTATTTTAAATAAAATTAGCCAATTGATCACTCTACTCAGAACGAACACACTAAGATAATCATGTAATTAATATGATAATAATTGAAATCGTAATTGAACTTATCAATTCATCTTTAAGTTTAGTTATATCAATGAAGTTATTACTAATAATATCTTAATTTGAATCATTTCAAATAAAATTGATCAATCAACACTTTACTCAAGACGAATACACTTAGATGATCATGTAATTACTATGAGATTAATTGAATTCGTAATTAAAATTATCAATTCATGTTTAATTTTAGTTAAATTAATTTAATTATTACTAATAATTGCTTGATTTTAATTATTTCAAATAAAATTGGTCAATTGATCATTCTACTTAAGATGAAACACGCAGTTGATCATGTGATTACTATTAAATTAATTGAAATTGTGAGTCAATTTACTAATTCATCTTTAATTTTAGTTAAATCAATATAGTTATTTCTAATTATGGTTTGGTTTTAATCATTTCAAATAAAATTGGACAATTGATCACTCTACTCAGGACAAACACACTTAGTTGATAGTATAATTACCATGAGATTAATTGAAATTGTAATTGAACTTATTAATTCATGTTTATTTATAGTTAAATAAATTTAGTTATTACTAATATAAAGGCTTAATACGAATCAATAGATGACTAACATGTTGCAAAAGATGAGTAATCTGTTGAAAATGACTAAACAGATAAATACATCTGTTGGAAATGACCAAACAGATAAAGACATCTGTTGAAAATGACCAAACAAATATAGACATATGTTGCAACAAATGACTAACCTATTGCCATAAATGACTCATCTATTAAAAATTATCAAACAAATATAGACATCTGTTGTAACAGATGACTAAGTTGTTGCAACAGATGACTCATCTATTGAAAATTATCAAACATATAGGATATATGTTGGAAAATAATTTAAAATACTAAAGCTCAGATGTTTTTAAGATAACTCAAATGTTTGTCCCCTTGTCTAAGGTCTTGTCTTTAATTTTAGTTAAATTAATTTAGTCATTAGTAATAATTGCTTAATTTGAATCATTTTAAATAAAATTTATCAATTGATCATTCTATTAAGGACGAATACATTAATTGAAATTGTAAGTGGACTAATTAATTCATTTTTAATTTAGTCAAAATCAATTTATTTATTACTATGACTTAATTTGAATCATTTGAAATAAAATTGGTCGATTAATCACTCTCCTCGAGACGAATACACATAGTTGATCATGTAATTACTATGAGATTAATTAAAATTTTAAGTGAACTTATCAATTAATCTTTAATTTTAGTTATATCAATTTAGTTATTACGAATAATGGCTTAATTTGATTCATTTCAAATAAAATTGGTCGATTGATCACTCTAATCATGACGAATACACTTAGTTGATAATTTAATTACTATGAGATTAATTGAAATTGTAAGTTTATTTTTAATTTTAGTTAAATCAATTTATTTATTACTAATAATATCTTAATTTGAATTATTTCAAATAAAATTCGTCGATTGATCACTCTACTCTGGACGAATACACTTAGTTAATCATGTAATTACGATGAGATTAATTGAAATTATAAGTGAACTCATTAATTCATGTTTAGTTTTAGTTAAATCAACATCGTTATTACTACTAATGACTTAATTTGAATCATTTAAAAAAAAATTGGTCAATTAATTATTCTACTAAGGATGAAATACTTAATTGATCATTTAATTACTGAGATTAATTGAAATCGTAATTGAACTTACTAATTCATCTTTAATTTTAGTTAAATCAATGTAGTTATTTCTAATAATGGCTTAATTTGAATATTTCACATAAAATTTGTTAATTAATCATTATTCTACTTAGTACGAAACACTTAATTGATCATGTAATTACTATGAAATTAATTGAAATCGTAATTGAACTTACTAATTCATCTTTAGTTTTATTTAAATCAATATAGTTATTTCTAATGATGACTTAGTTTGAATCATTTCAAATAAAATTGGTCAATTGATCACTCTACTCAGGACGAACATATTTAGTTGATCGCGTAATTACCATGAGATTAATTAAAACTGTAATTAAACTTATTAATTCACATTTTATTTTAGTAATCAATTTAGTTATTACTAATAATGACTTAATGTGAATCAATAGATGACTAACATATTACACAGATGAGTAATCTGTTGGAAATAACCAAACAAATAAAAAAATCTGTTGAAAATGACCAAACAAATATAGACATCTGTTGCAACAAATGACTCACTTGTTGCAAAAACTAATTCATCTATTGAAAATTATCAAACAGATATAGACATCTCTTGCAATAGATGACTAAGTTGTTGCAACATCTGACTCATCTGTTGAAAATTACTAAATAGACAAAATATGTGTTGAAAAGCAATTTAAAATACTAAAGCTCAAATATTTTTAGGGGAATTCAAACGTTTTCCCCCTTGTCTAAGGTCTTGTCTTCAATTTTAGTTAAATTAATTTAATTATTATTAATAATTGCTTAATTTGAATCAATAAATGACTAACCTGTTATAAGCATTTATTGCTACAGATGACTAACTTGTTGCAACAAATAGGGGATCTGTTGGAAAATAATTAAAATACTAGGGAACTCAAACATTTTTAGGAGAACTCAAATGCTTGTCCCATTGTCTTAAAGACTTGTCTTTAATTTTAGCTAAATCGAAATAGTTATTACTAATAATTGCTTCATTTGAATCAACAGATGACTAACATGTTGCAACAGATGATTCATCTGTTGAAAATTATCAAACGGATAAAAAATCTGTTATAATAGATGGGTTATCCATTATAAAGCAATTAAAATACTAGGAAACTTAAATATTTTTAGGAGAACTCAAACGTTTGTCCCCTTGATCCTTTTGCATTTGATGTATGATACACTATTTTTGTCTTCTTTATCTGTTTCATGAAATTTTTCATGTGTTTTACTTATTCGTTGTGCCCTTGTTGAAATTTTAAGGATTTTTTTAGGTCAAATTTTGTTCGTATATCTCTTGGACATTACTTCATAGGTGATTTTGTAAGTATAATTATGATTTTTGTTGAATTTTTTATTTGGTATATTTGCTACTGCTACAATGGATAGAACTTGCAACGTGAATCCAATATATGAGTCATTTATTGCAACAAGTGAGTAATCTATTGCAACATATGACTAATCTGTTGCAACAGTGGACCCATATGTTGGATTCATGTTACAACACTATAATAGAAATCCAACAGATGAGTAATCTGTTGCAACAGATTAGTCATATATGTTACAACAGATTACTCATATATTGCAACAGATTAGTCAATATGTTGCAACAGATTAGTCAATATGTTGCAATAGATTAGTTAATATGTTGCAACAGATTACTCATCTGTGCAATAGATTACTCATCTGTTGGATTAACGTTACATGTTTTTATCTACTGTTGAAACAACAACAGTAGCAGATACACCTAGATGAGAAATTCAACTAAAAATTATAATTTTACTTACTAGAATCACCTATAAGTAATTCCCAACTGATCTACGAATAAAACTTGACCTAAAAAAATTTAATCAAGTAGCAACAGTAGCGGTAACAATAATGTTCAACAACAAGAAGATGATGATGAACAAGAAGAGAAAATAATGAAGAACAAGATGATGATAATGAAGAAGAAGATGATGAATAAAACAACAACAACAATAAACAACAAAAATCACGAAAAGGGTGAAAACTTCAATAAATGAGAAGAGAGAGAAACGTGCTTTTTCCCCCTCAATTTCTAGTTACATTAGGTTTTACATTGGGTCAAAGTGTAAATTTAAAAACTTGTAGGTTATTTTCAAATTTTTCTTACTTTTTTAATCCTTAATAAAGTAATTGTCACTTCCACTCAATTATTAAGACTTGTGTCACCCACACTTCATTTTACAACTCTTTTGTCACCTGGAGTCCAAAGCCCCGTGTTTGTGTGAATGTTGTAAGCAGTCCAAAAGAAATTTAAATCAATAATGCAAGTATTCAATAAATATTCACCGCAGTTTTCTAATTTTTTAATTCTATTCGAATAAATTAACCAATAATACAATTTATAAGCCATAATTTTTAAGTACTTAAATTATGTTTTCATGATTTTCAGTTAAAACTTAGAAACCTAATCTATATTTATAATCTATAATATATATCTATAATGTATAATATATTAAAAGTGTGAAGGGTCTTATAAATGTTGTTTGAACTATTTGTGCCTCATTAAAACCTTTTGCTTTAGATAAAATCGTCCTTTCACTAGTTGTTTCCTAATATTTAGTAGTTGAAAATTAATTAAATATATTTATGGTAAAACATTTCCTTGTTAGAAGTCATCAAAATTGATGACAATTAATACTTTTTTCATTAGTTTAAAAATTCTAAATTAACTATGATTTTAAGAAAATTGAAAAATCTAAAATAAATATAAAAATGTTACAATAAGAAAATTTTTAAATATACCAAAATTTTAAAAGTTTTAAGTACAACACATTATTTATTTATATGGTAAAAGATATTACAATTACAAGTTAAACTATTTTCCTTATTAAATATGTACCTAAAGTATCAAAACAAAAAGAGACAAGTGAGAGTCAAAGTATTAATTACTCCATCACACAAACGTGGGTAAGAGTTCAAAATTTTTGTTTTTTATTTTTATTTTTGTTTTGGTTTTAGGTTATTCTTTATTGTTTTGCGGTTTTGATTTAATTTTCTTTGTTGTTGGTATTTTGCGGACGGATGAACGATGAAAATATAGACACATCGACACAGTTGATGAACAAAATTTCGAAGACAAAATAATTTTAAAAATCTACTTTTGTTTAATGGGTGCTACTTATCAAGTAAGAAACTTTTTCAATACATTGGAGTTGAAGAATCGGAGACATCTAATTAAGACCGAAGGAACTCCAATCATTCTATCATAACCTTTATTGATTTATGGTGTATGAATTTGTCAATATGGTTCGAAAAATCTCCTTTTTCAATGAAGAATTTGTTATTACAAGTTTAAGGAAGAGCTACTTCTGATTTAGTATTCACGTAATTAATTATGCTATTGAAGTCTCTCTTGCACGATAAAAGAAAATTTGGGAAATTTCCATAGATACTCATGTTTTTTATAATTGCCTACAAACATCACTTTTATTTCTTTGAGGACAAGAATATCACCCAATTATCTCTATTTTTCCCAAAAAATACTTAACACTTTAAAAACCTTCTTCTCTCCTACTTGACATGACATGTTGTTAAAATCTTATTTTCTTAATAATAAACTTGTTTAATTCTTCAAATTCATTTATTCAAACCTGTGTCTTATAAACTACAAGAAAAATCTAATTTACGTACAATTTTTTTTTTATAGAAAGTTTGCAAAAGAATTTATCGGTACCTAATTCTCTACAAATTTTTCAACCAAACTAATTCGATGAAAAACTTACAACTTTTTCTATCAAACAAAATTTGAAGGAGAAAATCTAAGTTATTTTTGTCAAACAAAACTTGATCGAAAAATCTTAAAGGTAATTATCACTTGAAAATTTTAATTTGCATGTAGATCACCTGTAAAATTTTAAGCAAGATTTTTTTGATAAAAAATAATAAAATATGGATTCGTCTTATGAATTTTTCCCAAGTAAATTCATAAACGAATTAAATAAATCCGCAAAGTTAACATAGGCAAAAAACTTTAAAAAACAAAAAAATATTATTTTTAATTTAGTTTTTTCATATCAATTGTTATTTCTATTATACTATATTTTATATTATTATATAATTAAACGCTAATTTATATTCTTTCCTCATCCTAAACCCACAAAAAACAAGCGATAATTGATTGAGTACTATTTTAAAGATTCATTTGTGATATTAGATCATTTTGTTAATATTTTTAAAAAATTTAATTTGTTTCATAACTAAATAATTTTTCTTTCCTTTAAAAATAGTACATTTAGTACGTATATGAAAATTCGAAAGCCATCATTTTTATTACTTTTACATTTTAAGAATCTTTAGTATATGAAATAAATAACCAAAAAATATTAAATCAGTACCAATTCATATAAATACCTTGAGTTTTAAAAATATTATTAAGTGGTGAAATAAATAAATTAGAAAAACTCTAAAAAGTAACAAATAAAATAATTGAAACCTTTACACATCAACTACTTCATTGATGAGTAATGTGCATAGCATTATCAGACGAATTATTTTTCTTTAAGTTGTGTGATTATCTGATATTTTTATCATCTAATCTAATATTTTTTCTCTTATCGAATAAAGAATAAACATAATTTATATTCTTTTTTTTAAGAAGGACAAAATGAATATAAAATTTAAAGTACATAATTAAATTATTCCTCAATGATAAATATATCATGTGTGTTTATTTTTTTAAAAAATAGGATAAAATTCTAGTTAAATAAATTTGTTAAGTTAAAAAGATGTATTTATTTTATATATATATATATATATATATATATATATATATATATAAGAAATTTTAATGACATGGCATGTCAACTAGGATAAAAGAAATGTTTTTGAAGTATCAAGTATATTTTGAGGAAAATAGAGACAGTTGAGTGATATTTTTGTCCTAAAAAAACAAAAGAGATAGTTGTAGGTAATTTTCAAAACATGGGTGACTATCCATGGAAATTACTCAAAAAATTTAACATAAAACAATTCTCCTTATATATATCGACTTCAGGGACATTATAAATGCTAGTCTACCTTTGTAGTGTTGGTTTTGTAAAGTTTTGACTTTAAAAATAAGGAAAGATTCTAAATATAGAACAAATAAGTGTACCTTGACTTCAAAAATAAGAAAAGATTTTAAATATAGAAAAAAATATAAAAATAACTGTATCACAAATATGGTTTAAATTGATGTGTCACTCTTAGTCTTTGGCAGCACGAGAAAGAGGTACTACATCACAAACGAAAAAATAATGATCCAACAACCACTTAGAATGATCCATCAACCACTTAAAACATCTAGTGGTAATATATATATATATATGTGTGTGTGTGTGTGTGTGTGTGTGTGTGTGTGCTTACACTAAAATATATGTTTATATTTACATTATTATATTAAGGTGTGAAGAATCTTTGAAAAGTGATTTAAACTTTTACATTTCATTAAAAACATCCACAATAGATAAAATCATTTAGTTTTAAATGATCAAACGTTACAAGTGCGAGGCACGTGAGATTAAACTAGTATTACAAAAGGTACGGTGCTCCTAGACTTTCACCAATTTTTGTATTGTCAAAATTTTCAAGTTAATACTTTCAAATTACAGCAACATATTTAATGAAGTCTCACAAGTGATACATCGCGATTATAAACATCAAGAATATACTAAAACTTTAAAAAACTTACCTCAAATAACAAGCAAATTTTTCTCTTCAATCATAAGCTTACTCTCAAATTTCACAAAAAGACTTCTTAGGATTAATTATTATCAATAATACATGATAATTCATCTATTATAAACTTCAAGAATATACTAATACAAAAATTCTTAAAAAAACTTACTTCAAATCACAAGTTGTTACGAAATAATAAAGAATAAAGAAGAAGAGTGGAGAGAATAGAGAGAGTAATTGCTATTTCTCTTGAGGGATGATTATGAGAACTCTTGAGATTGAGAATACAATGAACAAAATTCCTTTATTTATAGGGAAAAATACTCCTAGTTTCTAACCAAAAGATAGATGCTTCAAATCCTGATAGATACCAACTAGATCATGATAGATCTTATTAGATCTTATCTATATTTTTTATAGACATTCACTATAATATAAATACATTCATAGAACTCCCACTTGAATGTCTAAATGATAGATAATGTGCCTCATTAAAACTTTACTAGAAAAAAATCAATAGAAAAAAATCTAGTGAAGGAAAAATAGTACACATCTCTAACAATACGCATGTACGTTGCCTCATTAAAAACCTTACAAGAAAAACTCAGTTGGACAAAACCTCATAAGGAAAAAAGAGTACAACGCGTATTAACTCCTCCTAATGAGAACATCCTTGGGCCTTTGCATCTCGATTTTATGCATCATCTTCTTGAAAGTTGCAAAAAAAAGAGTACAACGCGTATTAACTCCTCCTAATGAGAACATCCTTGGGCCTTTGCATCTCGATTTTATGCATCATCTTCTTGAAAGTTGCAATTGGAGAAGACTTGGTGAATAAATTAGTTACATTGTCACTTGAACGAATCTGTTGCATGTTAATATCACCATTATTTTGTAGCTCATGTATGTAGAAAAGCTTTGATGAGGTGTGCTTTGTTCGATCTCCTCTTATGAATCCTCCATTAAGATGTGCTATGCATGTTACATTATCTCTGTATAAAATTGTGGGTACATTGTTACATTTCAAATCATATTTTTTTCGAATGAGATGTATCATGGACCTCAATCATACACCTTCTCGGCTTGCTTCATGAATAGTTATTATCTCAGCATGATTCGATAAAGTATCTACGATAAACTGCTTTATATATATCCAAGATATGACAGTATTCCCACATATGAACACATAACCTATATGAGATCGAAATTTATGCGGGTTAATTAAATACCCAACATCAGCATAATCAATAAGATCGAGACTGTAATTTTTAGAATAATATATGATCATGTGTTTGATCCTATTTCGATGTCTTCTAGTAGAAGCAAAACTATACCTTGCTAACAAATTAATTGAAAATGCTATATCAGGAGGCCTTGTATTATTTGCAAGATATATTTTTTCAAGTGACAATATTCAACATTTCATATGTGACATCTTCAAGTGTGTGGAGTTCAAATCAAATAAGTTTTCATTTACCAAGATGCACCCTTTCATGTCACTCGATGAATGTTTCTACGTCAGCATGCTTAAATAAACATAGAATTTAGATTCTCGTAATCTTTCACAATATTGTGCCAATATTGTGTCAAAGATATTGATGATATATCATTTGGTATTGGTTCATAATGCGACATAACATTTTGAGATCTCATCACTTCATTAATTTCAGGTACCTGAACCTCTCATAAGGTTTCATGAAGTGTTATGTCGTAGGCTCTTCAAGAGCACATTGCCTTCTTATTATGATTATTGCTCCTTTTCCTTTTTAAGAATTATTTCATTTGGAACCGATTGGTCTACTATGCTTCATGCATGCATAGACATTGTCCTTTAGGGACACAAAATAAGAGAACCTGCAACTTAAGATACTTCCATCATTTGACTTGAATTATCTTTTGAATAAGGTTTTGATGATAATTTCTAACATATTTTATGGTTGCTTATAATCTCCCCCTTATGTTAGGAAAATTAACATATATCCTCTATCTTCTTTGAGGAATCCATCTTTGTGCATCTTGGTATATTTATTAATAGTATACCGCACATCAAAACTATTAGATAGAATATTTGGTTCATGACCTTGAACCAATTAAGAGGGAACAAATAATCATAATCTATTAGTCTAATGCTTACAAGTGTTATTGTATGTAATATATTATATTTCAGACCTAACACATGAAGCTTTGTTCTCCTTACCAATGATTTAGCTATTTATCGAAGACATTCAATGCCAAACCATCATCATCAAGATTGTCTTGATTACAAAATTTGAAAGTTATGCTCTTAACTCAATTTTATTGAGCAAGCAACTTTATGAATGTCAAACTGCAGGTTGAAAATGAATGTACATGTGATCATCTTATTGATGCATCTTTTTAAGATATTACATGGTTGGTGAACGAGCCCTTATTCACCTTCTATATTTTTCAGATTTTGAGGGATCAAATTCCAACATTAGTTGGTTCAACCAACTTGTCACGAGAACAAGCAACACAAACAATTCTTGAAGAATCTTTTATTTCTTCAACATATGTTGATACTCAATATGCACATTTTTTGCAGTATAGCAATCGTTCATATCAATTTATGAACTTTTATTCTAGCAAACTTCAAGTTTACCATGACATGTATCTTTTACTTTAGTAAATTTCAGATTTACTATTATAGAATAAATTTTAGATTTACTACTTCAAAAGTAGAATTGAAAATAACTTTTCTCAGCTATTCAACCTCTTTCGGAGATGGGTTGTGATGCCATCACAATCAAGTGCTCGTTTGTATTTATAAGTTTCTCATTTCATAGGAATGAAATATAATCATGCCTTAAGCCTATCAAATTCTGATAGCTTACAATCTCTTTCATGATATTGCTACTTCAGGAGCACATTGAGGCATACATAACTTTCAAAGTATATCATATATTGCTACCATATTCATTTTAAGAATGGAGCAAATTGTCATCTTTCAAACCCACCATATATTGCTACCACACTCACTTCATGGAATGGAGCATATTCAATGGACAAGTTTCATGACTTTTCATCAAAAACATATTATTTTGCCTTAACCATCATTATATCATAACATGGTGCATTGAGATTCAAACTCAACGTCTTATCCATATAAGGCATCTTAGGCTCATAAATTGATGGAACTTAATCCAACATCTTATGATCATGATGCATCGGGCTCTAACCCGATGTCTTACTCTCTTAATGGGATAAGACTTAAATTCATCATCATGCTTTTTAATATTATTGTTCTTCAAAAACAAATATAAGGAGTAAATAATCTCAAACCAAATTAGTTCTCTTAAATCCAATATGTAATTAGTTGTATGTATTAAAAAAAGGGAAAAGACAACCTTTAAGTTCTTTAAGGTATAATAACATAAGTTTATTGGACCATTGCTGAGGTAATGTAAAAGTGATCCACAGAATGTCAATTCATTAACTTATTTGGTATAAAAAGTAGATAGATTTAATATAGCTTACCTGGTAAAAACCAAAACGTCCATCATCAATTGCAGATTTCACTTTGATGGCCAACTCACGTTTGTTAAACAACCGACGAAAAATATTGGGTGAATTTACCTTACCTACTCAGTTCGCTACAGTTTTGTACTGATAACGTGTTATGAAATAATAAAGAATAAAAAAGAAGATTATGGAGAATAGAGAGAGTAATTGTTATTTCTCTTGAGGGATGAATAAGAGGATACTTGAGATTGAGAATAAAATGAACAAAACTTTTCTATTTATAGGGAAAATACTCCTAGTTTCTGACTAAAAGACATATGCTTCAATACTGATAAATATCAACTAGATCTTGATAGATCTTATTTATATTTTTGATAGACATTCACTATAATATAAATATATAAGTAAATTTATTTCTTTAATCACAGATACTATTAAGAATTCAATTGATAAGAAAATTTTATAGAATAACCTAAACCTAAATAAAGAAAGACAACTATTAATTAAAGAAATGTTTATTTTAAGTGAATCAAACCTAAATAAATTTCATTTAAAAATTAGTAGCCATCTAGGTTTTATAAAAAAGCATGACCTTTTAATTTATAAATGAAACTTTTTCTTAAAAAAAAATATTTTTTTTAAAAAATAAATTACTTGTTGTTGGTTTTTGTGTATTATAAGAAAAGATTTTTTTTTTTCATTTACCATATATTATAGGGGTCCTTGATTTTAAATATTATAATAAAATAATATAATAATTAAAAAAATGATGAAAAAATGATTTTATCTGAAATATGACTTTTATATAAGGGCCAAATGTTTGAATTACTCTTTATAAGAATTTTTACACTTTTAATATATACTAAATTATAAATATAAATTATAGATTATACATACATACATATATATATATATATATATATATATATATATATTAATCTATATCTATAATATATTAAAAATGTGAAGACTTTTAGAAAAGTGATTTGAATTTTTTGCCCTTCATTAAAAGACTCTGTAATACACAGAATTATCTTTTCACCTTTTTTTTCTTAATTTATTATTATTTAACTATTTTCATAATATTGACTCCTAAAGTATATGGGATAAGACTTAATTAAATATATCAAAAAATATGTTTTTCCAAAAATAATTCGACTATTGTGAATTTCTTGATAAAAAATACGTGAAGACCTGCAACTTTTCCCTAAATAGAAAAAGGACTCCTATTAAGTTTTGGAGTCTTCCAGTAAATTAATATAATATTAATCATTGCATTCTAACTTATATTTTGACCGAACGAAAAAGTCTCTTCCAATTTCTGTTTTTGAGTTAAATTAACTTTAATTCATGCTTTTTTTTTTTTTTATGTGGATACTTATGCAATTATACGCCATATTTTATGGACGAACACTATACTAAATTTATTTTCTTGGTCTTTTGCATACTGATTTTGCTTTTTTTTTTTTTAGATTATTATATTATTTGTTGCGGATTTGCTATTTTTTCTGCTGCTAAATACATGTGATAGATGAATATTCAACCAAACTTTAAGCAATTTTTGTATAAAGGTTAGGTACGAGTAAACCTATTTTGTCAACTTAATATTTATTTTTCATGAATAATACCTAATTTTACAATATAATTAATTTATTATTGATCCTTAAATTAGAGTACCATTAGATATAACTAAAATAGCATTAAGTTTACAAGAATATTTAACTTAAATTAAGAGTTGTTATTTTTTTATATTGTTCTGATTTCTATTTTGTAAAAATATATGTATCATTTAAAATATATCTTTTACCAATTCAAGTTTTGTATTAAATAACTTGGGATAATCTCTAATCCCTAATTTCTCATCTCTAATTTATATCTAAATCTATAATCTATATCTATAATTTATATCTACATAATATATTAAAAGTGTGACTTTAGTAATAGTGTTTGAACTTTTTACCCTTCATTCGAATTTTTTGTTTTAGACAAAATCGTTCTTTTACTATTTTTCTTAATATTTAAGAGTTGAAAATTAATTAAATATATTTATAATAATAACTTTCCTTATTAGAAGTCATCAGAATTAAGATAACTAATTCTTTTTTTATTAGTTTAAGAATTTTAAATTAACTAAATTTAATTCTAATTTTTTTTTGAAAAATTTAGGAATAAATATAAAAATATTAGATTAAACCTTGACGATGAATCAAAACTTACACGTGCTAAACTAGTATAGATTATACATGTACATATAAATGCTCCTAAGGCATCCCTAATAGGCCAAATATAGCTCATTTTCAGCAAATGATTCTTGAAAATTGAAGAGCAACCCCTGAAAAATGTTGAATTGCACAAAGTTTCAATTGCAGCAACCAAGAAATGGGATGATTTTATCTTCTACATTCAGATTTCATTGTGGGTCATCTCCAAAAGGTCTCAAGGTTTGCCTTTTTTTCCTTTTTCGTTATATATATCCCATTCTTGATATAAAGATTCAGACTTTTTCTTGGTTATGTAGTAATCAGAGTACAACTGTGCCAAGAACTGAAAATAATTTGACTAATAGACATGTTCCAATGTTGTTGGTAGTTCTTGAAGCAAAATTTTGAGCTAGAAATTTGATTCATGTTTACCTTAGGACTATTTGAACTTAGGGGCAAAGCCAGGAAGGGCTGAGGGATTCATCCGAACTCCTTTCGGCTAAAAATTACACTGTTATACACGGTTAAAATTATTCTTTTATTAATTTAGAGTAGATGTTGAACCCTTTTGGCTTCTTCGTGTGTTTACTTCTTTGTATTTTGAACCACCGTTGTGAAAATTTTGATTCCGTTGATTACTCATTCTTTATTTTGGGAATAACGCAATACCAAAACTAGCTTCTAGTGATACGAGCACGGTTAGCTTGAAGCACGTTAGGAGGGGCTTCCATATATGGATGATAGCTTGGAGCCCGGAGGAAGACATGAAGAAACAAATACACAAGGTCATAAGCAATCAAGATGTCATTTGGGCAATTAAGAAGGTTTGTAAATTAGTCACTTTTGGCTATTTTTGTAAAGGAAATGACTATAAATAGTTGCCTTAGTCATTCTCATTACTTATATTTTTGATGATTGAATTATCTTGAATAGACTTGATATTTAGTTACTCTAGGTCAGGCTAGTAATTGCGTTCCATTCCAATTGTTAGCTTAGATCGAGTGATTAGGGTGGATTCCCGAATTGCTTGTGTTATCTTCTTTTCTTGATTGATCCTCGAGTTGTCATTTTGTGGATTCAATTTGGTTTCTCGTGCATTTGATTGAGTTCTCTTTTTCCCTTGGCATAATTATTGTTCGATTGAGCCTTTCTTTCATCACTTCTCATCTCTTATTTCTCAACTATCCTTTAACTTTGTTGTTTAATTCTGCGTTCTGATATCGATTTTAGTCACCTCCGACTAAGATCGTTATCATATAGGGTGAGGATTGTCTTAAGTTCGTATAAGGGGACCAATTAACCATACTTCCTCACATACGCAGACCACATTAACTGAACCGTGGACAAGGAATTGGGATCGGTTTGACACTGATACCATGTTAGGGAATGGATATTAGGCCTAACTCAACCGCAAAAGCTAACTTAGGGTGAACACTGTCCAAATCCATATAACGAGACCAATTACCCTTCCTATATTTGATGTGGGACTCTTAACACTCTACACACATGCAGACCTCATTAGTTGGAGTGTGGACAATATGATATGGGGCCCAACATTGGTTAACAAAGAATTAGGATGAGCATGACTCTAATACTATGTTAACGGATAAATCTTGCGCCTAACTCAATCCCAAAAGCTAGCTCATGGGTTGAGGATTGTCCCACTCTTTACAATTTAGATGATTTAACATAGGTTATTTAGCTACATTTTATTATCCATTGAGAGTATTTTTGAAAAGTTTGATTCTTTTTAGTGTTTTTCTAAATTGTCAGTTTCTTTTCTCAGTATACTCTTATCTTTACTTATCTACTTTTCTATTTTGGGATGTCCAACAATACTTGTCCAATTTATAAAACCAATGGATAATTTACCTATTTCTACCCATTTTACCTTAGCATTATATACGATTCAAATCTAATGCATTTCCCAAAACATTAAATTTACTATATTCAAAGGGTATTATGGTAATATTACTCCTATCATTTACTTCTTCTTAATTCATGTGCCAATAGGAAAGTGGACAAATAAAGATGGACGGAGGGAATATCTAATTTAGAGCTGGTTTGAATTGGCATATTTTAAGTGCTTTCGAGTCGAAATAGCTTTTAAGCATTTTCGCGGTGTTTGGGTAAACCAAAAAAGTGCTTTTAGCTCCCATAAGTTAGAATTCTTAACTTATGGTTTTTGACTTATAAGCAAAAAGCTATAAGACCATCCAAACGGGCTCTTAATTTAGGTGTTGGAATAATTCACTGATTATTTCATGGATACTTGGTTTAGATTATGCTTCCATGTTCAGATAATTGATGTATTTCTATGAGTTATGAGAATTCAGGGTTGAGGATTTTGAATAGATTATCTATGTGAATTTGGCAGAGCATTGCCAGTTCCAAACATTGAATAAAGGAGGAATATCTGTGGGCTAATGGACAGCATAAAATCAGTCTAATTATGGTGAATATTTTGATAACTGAACCTGAATATAGCAGAAAACAAATGGTTCCATATAGTTGATCCCTACTAATTTGTCAGGACCTATTTCTACTAGTCGCAAGAGGCACCTAACGAGCGACCACCCACCGTTAGGTGAACCGCTTCATTGTTTCACATCCAATTTGAGAATAATGTTAAACTTTAAAGTGAAGCATTTGGAAGCATAACTAAAGCCCTGAAATCTAATAAGCAATGGAATTTGGAAAGAAAAATTACCAATGTGAAAGATAGCGTGAAACCCCAATAGTATAGTTGATATAAGTGAAATGACCGCCTTAGCTTTCGATGGCATCATTCAAATTCACTACGTGAAGAATCAAGCTTTGGTCCAATGGAGGGCACGAGATCATACTTGTAGGGGTTATTTTGAGCATGCCATCAAACAAACCTGTGTATGGAAGATTGCTTGGAGCCTTAAAGACTAGAGGACTCACGGGTTTGGACCACATTTGATGGTTCACGGTTTTGACCCCTTTTATTAAGGTCATTTTGGTCACTTAGCCTCAAGGTCATTTTGGTCTTTTAGCCTTGTCTAAATGACACTCCATTGCCACCCACCTCATTAAGGGCATTGGAGTCATTTTATCTTTCTTTTGTAATATACTATATATAGTCTATTTTAGGTCATTTCTCTTTTGTTAATGAATGATGAACATTTGAAAGACTTATTCTCTCTTTGGAGAGTGCAACACCTTAGTATAGTTCTTAGTTAGGGCTTGGAGAAGTCATCCTTAGTATAGGGCTTGGAAAATCCAATATTGTTCTTTGCTTGGAAACGGTGGATCTTGAGATGAGTGATTCCCTTGGTGGTCACCGTAAGAGTGTGGTGTTGTTGTTACATTAATTAGGGGTTTAGTGTTTGAATCACACTTTGTTCCTAAGTCTTGTAACAAATCTATATCTCACTATCTATCTTTTTATTCTTGTAATCTTGTTATTGTTTGTAGTGGACTGTTTTTGTGTCTTGTTACAACAACAAATCCAGTGTATTCCCACCTAGTGGGGTCTGGGGGGGTAAGATGTACGCAGTCCATACCTCTACCTCTGAAGAAGTAGAAAGGCTGTTTCCGATAGACCCCCGGCACAAGGCACGAGATACCACACAAACACATAGTAAAGCACAGCACAAGATTACATAACATAAATACGGCACCCATAAATAATATAAAACAGAGGAAAGCACACAGATTCGTAATAAAACATGGAACACGGACTCATAACAGGAATAAAACCCCCACCAAGTAATTCCCTACACTAGCGACTCAAACTGGCCCTAGTCCTCTGCCCTAATTCGCGTCCTCCAGACCTTGCTATTTAGGGTCATGTCCTCGGTGAGCTGTAACTGCTCCATGTCCCGCCTAATCACCTCACCCCAGTACTTCCTAAAATTTGTGTTCTTGTTGTCATCTTGTTCTTCACGATTTGTGGCTGTTTTGGGTGTCAAATACACCTTTGTTTCTTGTATTCTTGTTGTATTTGTCGAATCCGAGTGAGGTCTCCATTTGGTCCACGATTTGTTGTGATTTGTGGACTGTTTTGAAGGGTGTATTGGACTATTTTTGTGGCTATTTCGTGTTCCTCTTGTTTGTCTCGTATCATTTGGTATCAAAGCATGGCTTGATCTTGTTCCTACAAGATCAATCTTGGGCTTGGTAGTTGAAAAATACAAAAAAAAAAAAGTTGTGTCCTTGGCCGAGAAGTTGGATTCTTGTTGTTGTTGTCTTGGCTGAAAAGTTGAGTCTAGATCTAGGTGTTCTTTTGTTTGATTTGTTGTTTCTAGTGTTAGCTTTCTTCTTCTCTAACACTCTTGAGTCTAGATCTAAAGTTGAGCTTGAATTGTTGAGATGGTTGTTGTGAACAAGTTAATGGCCGTGTATTGATGTTGTTGTTCTTGGCCGTACCTTTCTTGTGGACTTGAGCTGGACGTTTTTTGTGTTGTTATTGTCCTTGAAAAGTTGTTGTGTTCTTGTTGTTCATCCCAATCTTCACCCCTTGTTAAGACCAAAACACCACACTAAAGGACTTGGCCGTTTGTTGGAAGTTTGTAGTTGACCTTTTTGTTGCGGAATTGTTGTTGTTCTTTGGAGATTGTTGTTGATTTTCTTGGCGATTGTTGAAGTGTTCTTGATGTTCTTCCAAACCTTCATACCTTGTTAAAATAAAGTGAAAGTTAGATCCAAAAAGGTGAAAGAAAAAGTGTGAGAACTTTGTTAGTCTTGTAAGACTTACCATCACTCACCAACAAGTCAATCACATCTCAATCACTTTTCCGAAAAAACAAGGGTCCATGTTTTAAGGAAAAGTACTACAAAAGTCAAGTCTTGAAATTTGAAACTTGAAAAAAAAAGGCTCAAAGACAGTCTTCCCTCCTTAAAACAAATTCCACCCATCCAAATTAAAATTGGTCAAGACTTGGGCTTTGGAAAATAAAAATTGTAGAAACCGCAACTAATACGTGGCTGCCACGTCATCAAGTTACTGTTCACACATCGAATTTTGGCTCAAATTTTAGATTATTAGTTTCACTTTATTGTTTCCTTAGTTTCCTGTCTTGATTCTAGAATTAATTAACAACTAGTAATCACCTACTTAGTTGTAGATTAATTGTTGAATCCGTTCCTTTCGTGTCTTCATTATTTATGTGCTTTTTCTCGTTTTTAACTCGTAGTAACTTCTTTGTTGCAAGTTCGTAAGTAAATTTTATTTTTGTGTCTTGAGTCAATCAAACATGAATCTATTCCGACCTCCAAGTAGAATTGACATCCTATTGATTACCGGAGTATAAGCAACTTTCAATATTCGCCGTTCCAATTGTGAGAATCACAAAGGTGAGTGTATACGAGTGTTAGTGAGAAGCTTTACTACTAATCTTGTTTGTTCATTCTGTAGGTACAAAGGTGATATAAGGGGAACATGTCTTCGATAGCCGGGGATTATTGTGACTACAACATGGGAGACTATGATTGTAGTGAGGGGTTTTATGGCTACGAAGTTGAGGGAGATTGTGAGGGCTATGAAAATAGCCATGATCAACACTTGGGCAGATTTGAGGGTCTCGGGTTTAGGGGAGAAAATGAGGGGAATGATGTGCCTAGTGCTTATAGTGAATTTGGAGATGATGTAGGACCTCGTGATGGTTCTTATGATGAAGTTGGGGCATGTGAGGAGTCTTATACTTCCCACTCTGAACCTACATTTGGTGTTAGGTATAACCCTTTCATTCGTAAAGCTTATGAGAGCTATGATGAGAGTACGCGTGTGGAGTGTGAAAGATCATATTCTTCACCTTGTAGTACTTATTATCAAGGTCAACATAGTGTGATTGGTTATACTAGCTATAGTAGAGGTTGTCCCATGAGAAGAAGAGGGCAAGCATCTCCAAAACCGACGGGTACTCGTGTGCCTTACAATGTTGATCCAAGGAGGAGTGTACACTCCGGAAAGGTGACTATTTGTGGGATACCGGGCTACCTTATGGTGTTGAATGATAGGTATTATGGAAACTACATTCTTCCGTCCATGGTTGACTACTTGGGGTTATTTCGAGAGCCTTTACTTGTTCCATACTACTTGGGCGAGTTCAAGGTTACCGAGAGGGTAAAAGTTGTCTTCTCCCAATTTGATTACCTTGAGGAGGTGTGGTGCGATGTTTTTTCCTTAACCTACGATCATATGAGCTTGGGTGCCGATTGGTTTGCACGACATCAAGTTCCTAACGTGCAAAATTGGCCTAATGTTGTAAGAGACCAATGGGGAAATCGCCTCATAACGTACTTGCTACCCAAACCGCAAAGAGAAATGCTTACCTACTCCAATCTGATTTATGATGAGAGAGAAAAGATTGCGAGGAGTAAGGGAGTGCAAGGTGATAATCCGAGAGTGGAAAAGGGAGAGGATATGTGGAGCGAAGTGAGGGGATTGGCACCAAACCGTGCTAACATTGGTTGTCCTTCCATTTCTAAGGACATTTGTGTAGGTACGTACCAACATGGCAAGCGAAGGCGAACAATGCCAAAAGGAAGTTGCTGCTCAAGCTTGTGGAGGACCTTCACCTCACGGCAAGGAAGAGTCTAGTCAAGATCTTAAAGGTAAAATAGCTAACTCTTACACTTTAGTGCATGTGAATGACAATTGTGTGGCTAGTAAGCCATTGAGTGTGAGTAGTAGCTTACTTATTTATGAGTCTAATGATTCCTTGCCTCTTGTTGATGATGTACATATTGTGAGTTTGGATACACTAGTTGATCCTATTGATGACGAAATTGACTCTTCTTATAAGATCAATTTATGTCCACCTAGTGTTGAAGCCTATATGTTGAATGGAAGTACATCATCTTGTGTAATTGGTGTTGATCAACTTGTTTGTGAAAATTGTCCCCCACTTGAGTATGTGTGTGATGTGCTTAATAGAACTCAAGTGAGTGAAGTATTTGAAAATGTTGGTCAACAAAGTGGGAGTGAACCCGAGATCTCTTCTTGGGGTAATCTTGTGTTTGGAACATCCTTGAAACTTGATATTGATCATTTAGAGTGTGAGGAACTTGCTTATTCCAAATCTGTCCGTGAGGTAGATCACACTCTCTTTAGGTGTAATGTCTTGTTTGAAGATGATTTAAACACTTCTAATAAAGCTAGTGGTGAAAATGATGGTGTAGCTTGCCTTGGAAGCTATAGCCTATATGCTAACCCACTTTGGTGTGACAACATTCCTCCTAAAGATGGAAATCTCTTTTTGGAAGATGAGAGTACTCTTAGGGGTAAGGAATGTGTAGTTGCGGAAGCTACTTCTTCTTTTACTTTGTGTGACTTTATTGTTGAGAGTACTCATGGTTATTATTGGGAAACTAGTGGGGAGTACACATATGAGGGCACCTTGGTAGAAGTCGATTTGAGTGATACCTTTCTCTACTCTCTATTTGCTTTGGATGATATGTATGCTATTATAGAGAGTATGTCGTTTAGTTTGGGAGTAGACCACGGGAAAGGGGAGTGTTGTCTAGACCCGTGTCTATGGCCACTTTTCCCATTTGACCCCGGTGTCAAATGTAGAAATGGTAATGTTGGTGCACCCTACTTGTTTCTTGGTCTACATGACAAGCAAAGTATCACTCTTGGTGTATCCCATAACCAAATCCTTCGTACATCTTTCATTGAGTTTTTAAAACTCACTTCAAAGGATTCTTGGTTATACTTCAAGTATGTACCCCCTTGGCGTGATGATGTTTATTATTGTGCTAACCTTAACCCTCATGCCATGAGGATGTTGTGCTTGTTTGTCCTTGCTCTTGTTTTGCAAAGTACAGATTCGAGGTCGAATCCTTTTCAAGAAAGGGGGATGATACAAGTGAAATGGCCGCCTTAGCTTTCGATGGCATCATTCAAAGTCACTACATGAAGAATCAAGTTTTGGTCCCATGGAAGGCACACGATCATACTTGTAGGGGTTATTTTGAGCATGCCATCAAACAAGCCTGTGTGTGGAAGATTGCTTGGAGCCTTGAAGACTAGAGGACTCACGGGTTTGGACCACATTTGATGGTTCACGGTTTTGGCCCCTTTTATTAAGGTCATTTTGGTCACTTAGCCTCAAGGTCACTTTGGTCTTTTAGCCTTGTCTAAATGACACTCCATTGCCACCCACCTCATTAAGGGCATTGGAGTCATTTTATCTTTCTTTTGTAATATACTATATATAGTCTATTTTAGGTCATTTCTCTTTTGTTAATGAAGAACATTTGAAAGACTTATTCTCTCTTTGGAGAGTGCAACACCTTAGTATAGTTCTTAGTTAGGGCTTGGAAAAGTCATCCTTAGTATAGGGCTTGGAAAAGCCAATATTGTTCTTTGCTTGGAAACGGTGGATCTTGAGGTGAGTGATTCCCTTGTGGTCACCGTAAGAGTGTGATGTTGTTGTTACATTAATTAGGGGTTTAGTGTTTGAATCACACTTTGTTCCTAAGTCTTGTAACAAATCTATATCTCACTATCTATCCTTTTATTCTTGTAATCTTGTTATTGTTTGTAGTGGACTGTTTTTGTGTCTTGTTGAATCCGAAAATTTGTGTTCTTGTTGTCATCTTGTTCTTCACGATTTGTGGCTATTTTGGGTGTCAAATACACCTTTGTTTCTTGTATTCTTGTTGTATTTGTCGAATTCGAGTGAGGTCTCCATTTGGTCCACGATTTGTTGTGATTTGTGGACTGTTTTGGAGGGTGTATTGGACTGTTTTTGTGGCTGTTTCGTATTCCTCTTGTTTGTCTTGTATCAATAGTCAAGGGAGCTACTATGGAATGTTAATAAAACATCAAGGGACAAATGTAAAACCGAAAAAGAAAGAAAATAAAAGTGTCATAACTTCCATGACAAGCAGATCATGGTTGGCTCACCTGAGCATAACTTGGTTCTCAGCCGGAAGAATGAGAGAAGGAGGAGAAAATGTAGAGCTTGAAATGTAATTCCACTTGCGTCAATGTGGTCTGTTTGGAGAGAGAGGAATAAGAGAGCTTTCAAAGGAGTAGAGTTGAGTTTCTCTCAGTCGAGTAGTCTCTTTCCCTTATTTCTTTTGGTGCACAGAAAGTCGCCTTTTGTATAGATGATTGGGTGGAGTTTGTAGAGAATCATATCCTTTTGTAGATTATTTACCTTTTGGTATACGGAATACATCTTGTATACGGCGAATTTGGCTTTTTTTACGAATGAGAATACTTTTATTTGATAAAAAAAATGAGTTTGTCACAGTTCATAGTTAAACCTGATCAGATTACTCAGCGCGATAACCTACCCTTACCACTATCATGCTAAATAGCTCACTGGACCTTAGCGTGATTGCAGTCAAGCGCCAATTAAGTCAACTGCGCAATTGCCAGCCAGTAGCGTGATACTGCTGTTCTGAGATTTTTAACTTGTGCGCTCGCACCTGGTGCAGATTCAATTTTTTTTAGGTTGTAACTTGTCTGACACCACCTTGAGCACTTTGGTCATCACCCCCCGCAAGTCCCAAATATGTTATGAACTTATACACATGCCCTAAACTCAATTCGTAATGCAAATACTAAAAATCAAGGGTAGATTTTTGCCATAATTTGAGATTGAGATAGTTGATTGATTTTGTAGAAATAGACCCCACAACTTTGGTTCACCGGAAAAGGTAGTACATCGTGCAATGTGTAGTTGGCACATATCACGGGTCTGAATCCTGTTGTGAACCAAGTCTGGAATTTGGGGAAGGGTAAGGGGGCACATTATCTACCTTGTTTTGAAGTTCAAAACAATAGATTGTTGGTTAGTTGTTAAAAAATAAAAATAAATAAAAAGTAGAAGTGTCTATCTTGTAGAACTGTAGCTTTAGTGGATACTTTGACTAGATTACTTCATGATATTCTGATATTTCTCTGATAATTTTGTTGAAATTGGTTTACATGTTGCTTTAACATTTGAACAATTGATGTATTCTGAACCTTCAATGTGAATGAAAGTTCAGCATTCGAGTAAATCTTGAAAATATGAATCTTTTGATTGTGTTTCAGGAAACGTTGAAATCCAATTTGCCTAAGGAGGAGCATGTGTCCAGATTTCTTAAGAGAAAATGGGCATTGAGAACCCCAGATACCAAAATTAATCAAATAATGATATCAAAAGATGATCTTCTACAAGGAGGTGAAAATCTTGGGAATCTTTCCTTTCTGAATAATCCACAACCTTCTATTGGTGATTACGTGATGAAAAACAACCGACAGGAACCTTCGTTTTATGTTGTAAGAGATGATTTATTGCATCCTTTGGTGAATGGTAATAAAGCGAGGAAACTGGACGCACTACTCCCTATCTTGGAAGATAGTTCTGTGACAGATGTTGTAAGACCATTTGATACCTCTAGCTTTTAGAATAGTTTATACCTTCTTATTTATACAGGGCTTAATAATGATAGTTAGCAACTCATAAACATGGTACTGAAGTTCATTAAAAAACTTGGTGGTTCGAGTATTTTGTTTACTCCCAGTGTGCAAAGGCATATTGAATTCAAAGGTTTGCGTAGTCTAAGTTAAAGGTGTACTAAAACTAAGTTAGTTCTATTAATTGTTTTTTTAAGAAAAAAAAAAAGAATAAAGAACAGGTATAAGAACTCTTGTTCCTTTACTATTTCTTTTCTAGACTTTTTTTATCTTGAGGCGGGGGTCTAGCGGAAACAACCTCTCTATTTCACCTCTGAGGTAGTGGTATGGACTGCGTACACTTACCCTCCCAAAACCCTACTTTGTGAGAATATGCTGGGTATATTGTTGTAATTAATAGGTAGAAGAAAATACCAATTTAACGTGCCATTTCATCATTGATACTTTGAAAATTGAGCAAGGAGAACCAAAAAACTTGTCAAAGCAGCGTTTCAGAGCTATACCAAACTCAATGTGCTCAACTTTTTAGATTATTGTTAATATAGTCGTCTGGAGTTTGTATCAGCCAAGTATTACACAGATGGGTCTACATCAACTCTTTAGCTGTTGATAATTGCTCTAGCTCATTTTATTCAAAGTAGGAATTTTATTCTCCGTTTAAGCTGGTGATATTTTTGAGAGAGTTTGTGCTATGTTCATCACGTAACTAAAGTTAATGAAGTCTTGTAACATTTTTTCTTTACTACTGCTTACATTTCCCTTGTTTATGTGCTCGTGTACTTTCCCATTCAAAGCCAAAACAAACATTTATACGGAAGGAAAGACTAGTTGATCAGAAAGTTTTTGTCTTCTCACTCCATGACCTAATAGCATCCTTATATTTAGTCCTTTCGAGATCGAGGAATGTGGAAAAGAAATTTGCATCTCATTGTGATACTTCTAAAATTCTAGGTCACATGTGGAGGTTGCCAAAGTGCGCATGCTGCGGCTGTTGGTACGTCATGCCACAGGTTAACTGCCAAATTTATTAATTTCATTGTTCTTTATCGAATTTTACTTGTGTCATTGCTGGATAGAGATAGATACTGCATTTTAACCTTCTGGTTACTTGTAATGCAGCTGTGTCATGTGCTGAAAGGGGATTGAAGTCACATTTACTTCTCCGAGGAGAACAGCCAGCAACCTTGACGGGTTACAATCTAATTTCAACATTATATGGAAATGTCAGTTATGTTCCGAGATCTCTATATGCTAGGAGGGAGGAGATGCTCTTAAAACATGCACGTCTTGTTGCAAGAGATAGTGGCTTTGTTTTCTCACTTGCTGATTTAGAGGCGTCTTTATCCTCTCATGGGTGCGGTGAACACTCTTCACACGTGGATTCTCTGACAAAAAGGAGTAAGAAGGTAGCTATTATTAATGAAGGGGCTGGAGATGCTGCAGCATTGCTAGGTAATTGTGTTGTTTGTTGCGGTGACAGTTAACAAGAGATCTTGTCACATGGTGTCCAACATATGTGACAACATACACGATAAATAATATGCTATACTTGTGCCTTGTGGAAGAGAAGTAATTGCTGATGAAATCTTAGAGAATGCTTCAGTTTTTTTTTTCATGTCATCAAAGGGTCACTCTCTTAATGACGAGCCTCAAAATATTGCTACATGTCGAATTTTGTCCCTTTTTTTTCATCACTATGTTCAAAAAGAACAAGGACTACCTTATCCATTACATACTTATCTTAGTACTTTCCGTGCTATTTGCTGCAAAGATTCAGCTACTTGTGTGTTTCCTTTGCAACTTCAGTTATATATGTCAAACTAATGCTTCATGCAGGTATTTTGCGCCTTGTAGAGTACTTATCTCAAGACCATCTATTTGGGAAAGATCAGCAGTTAAAAATTATTATAGATGCTGGAACAGGAACAACTGCTATTGGTTTTGGAATTGGAGCAGTGTGCTTAGGGTGAGATTCTTATATTCATCCTCAAGACCTCAACACATCACATTATCTCCATCTTTTTAATAGCCAATATCTATCAAACTGACTCACTTAATATTAGGCTCCCATGGGAGGTCACTGCCGTTATTCTGGCTGACACCATTGATGGATACCAGAAAAAGGAGGAAACTTTAATTTCTGAATTCCGCAGATGCTTTACTCTTCAATGCAGTGAGCAAACGCTGACAGGATCAGAACCTGGACTTGTGCACTGGGTCGAACGCAGGTCCCCGAGAAAGTAATGAATACTTCTGTTAGTCTTATTCTTTGATGATATAAGTATAGGTCATGCTGTTTGTTTTTTCCCTGTCATCTCATCTTTGAGGCAGTACTGTTGTTTCTCACCCTGAGAAGTTCCCAGGTATTTCGTATCTGGGATAAACATGCATTGTGCAACTGGATATTTTCTTCCCAAAACTAACCTTTCCATGTTGGAAAACGACTACCCATTGGCGATCAATAATATTTCAATATTTGCAAATATTGGCTTGGACATCAGTATTTGTAAATAATGAATATCAGTATCTGAAATGTTGGTAAAATATTTGAAAAACTTGTTTGACGAGTATTTTAAGTGATATCATGATCTTCACTCACAACTCTTTGACTCTTTTTTCACCAGTCAGATTTTTGTCCAAATACTCTTTCTCGACTTCAAGTTCAAGTACTCTTTTTTTCAAGGCATAATACATAAATCGACACACAAACTTGGCTCAGCTGGCAAGTAAGCACTCCAACTTTATGCACTGCAAAAAAATACTTCAACTCATTACCACTGTATCTCGTGGATACCCGATGCTTACGTGGCACATAAATTTTGGAGGTGTCTAAAATGATCATTTTGTAAATTGGAGTGTTCGACTGACACCGGGAATATGAGTTAAGGTGTCTAGATGTGCATACTTAAAGTTGAAGTGTTTACTTTCAAACTGGTGTGTTTGTTTATGTATTATGTCTTTTTTTAAACTTCAACCAAATATTATCCAGATGCCTGCTATATCTGTTTTTGACAACGGCTCCAAATGCCTACTGTATTTGCATGTAATCATTCTTGAATTACACAAAGTGGAACTGAATATCTAAGGGGCTTTCTTTTTCTCCCCGTTGTCTTACAGATTTGGCAATATACTGAAGGGGGAAGTTGAAATATGTCAAAAGATTGCTCAAGAGACCGGTATTCTTATCGATCCAGTTTACACTTTGGCTGCTTGGGAGCTAGCAAGTCAACTTGGTCAGGAGGAATGTGCAAAAGTGGTGATGCTGCACACAGGAGGTACACTCGGTATGTTTGGGCTGGCTCAGCGTTACAAATCTTACTTCGAAATGTTGAAAGATGAATATTGCAGCTAATGCTAGTAACTTTATGTTATGATATTATTGTAAGGAATGAGGCTTGAGTCTCACATCGGCTAGATGGGGAGCTGATGTGGGTCTTATATAGTCTGGCCTCTCCCACCTTAATAGCCAGCTTTTGATGTGTGGTTCTCCTTTGATTGATTCAATGATATCAGAGCCACCCCCCTCCTCTCTGCCCACTGAGCTTTGGATGTTGACCTCGGTATGGCAATGTTTGACCGGGGCTAGCAATATCTAGCGCACAACTGTTGTTGAGGATGACTGATGCAGTGTGTGGTGATTTGTATCTTATTGTAAGGAATGGGACTTGAGTCCCACATTTTGCGGTGTGGCTCCTAAGGTTGTTATACTTTAACTGATCAGTGGCCATTACCAAATCTTAAATTGAATGCAGTGTGTCTTTATTAACCTCTTTTATGGCAAATTTCATGGTTTAAAGTGGATATTCGCCTTGCTTAGACTCAAATACAGATGCAACTTTCAAATTGGGCATGAGGGTGTTTGAATCAGTGTATAAGCTGGTCCAGGATTATCTTTATAACAACATACCTAGTGTAATCCCACATGTGAGGTATATCAGACTGGGGAGTGGAGTTTGTATGCAGGCCTTACGCTATCTCGTGAAGGTAGATAGTCTGTTTTTGAAAATACATCCGGTTCAAGTGCGACAAATCAAAGTAGTTATGAAAATGGGATGATCCTTGTGGTCCAGGATTGTCTATGCATTTGATAAATTGAAACTGCTTTTCTGCTTCTAAACATTTCAAGTTGATCAGAATTTCTTATTTATCCCTGATATACTTGTAATCAAGAAAGTACCTTTCCAGAATGGAAAGGGGCTTCAGGAGAGATGGTTAGATTGGATGGACATAGTTTATTGATCGAACTACGATGATTGGAATGCGCACCTATAAATTTTCGTGCGAAAGATTGAACGGCAAAAGCTCTTGCATTTTTCCTTAACTTTGTCAAGCCAAACAAAATCCCTAACATCTTGTTCATCCCATTTTCGTCAATCTCCTTGTAATGATTCTAATTTATAAATTTTTGTCAGTAGCTTGTAAGGAAATTTTAGTCATTTTATCTGATAAAATGATTATTATCAATTTCTAACATTTTTATCCAAACACATAACTATTTATTTATAAAAAGCGTGCTAGTAATCTGTATTCGAAAATTAAATTATGGAAACTAAGAGCTTGTTTGGTCATGAATTTTTTTTTTCTTTTTTCCGAAAAAAATTTTTGGAGTTGGAAATTGTGGTGTTTGGCCATGAAAATTCGAAAAATAATTTCAGAATTTTTTTCTGAAAAGAGAAAACAAGTTTATGGTGTTTTCGCAACTCCAATTTCAACTTTTATTATTATTATATGTAACCCCAATCTTTTAAATTTTTACATAAAACTCTCCTTGTAACATTACTTTTTCAATATTACGTATATAGTAGTTTTAAAGAATAGATAATTATAATTTCAAACTTAATGCTATCCTAATTAATATATATCTCTTTTTTTCTCTCATCATATTTTTCTCCCTTATTTAATTTTCTCCCTTATATAAGACATTATTTTACTGCTAATGATCCTAATTACTATAATATAATAATAATAATTTTTCTGTTGTGATACGGACGTTTAAAGAATTATAGTCGTGTAATTAATAATGGATAATCGTTTTCTATATTTATAGAATTAATAAAGCTGAAGCAGATTAATTTACCACTGCCACAAATTATTCTCATTTTTAATTTGATTATATATATTATGTTGTGTACATCTTTATTATACTATTCAAATATAAATAGTTCATACCGTATATATGCTAAAAATATAAATTTGTGATACATATTTTTCATAAAAAAATATGTTCAATTTAACAAATTTATACCGTAAACTGCAACTGCTACCTTTATATACCATAATACTTGGTATCTTTATACACAAAGTATTATATTTATACCCATAAATATATAAAGTATCATATTTATAACAAAAATATACAAAGTATGTTATATATAAAGTTTATACCATGCATATACCATAAACACGCATATAAATATACAAAGTATTAAGAAACATACAGAGCATATTTATAACATAAATATACAAAGTATGTTATATATGAAGTTTATACCATGTATATATCATATACACACATATATAAATACTAGTTTAGGTGTACGCGCTTTACACGTGTATATAATTAATTAACAATAAATGAATATCAAAAGAACAAATTATTGTGTGTACGTTATATTATTAAGTTAAAAATTTAAAAAATCAACACTAATTTTAAGACAAAAAATGTGAAGAACATGATAATTCACCATACATTTTCTAATGTTTTTTTTTAATTATTATAGACATGTGAAATATATTAAAATATACTTTAATCTTGTAGTTTTAAATATACTGTATGAAAATTTAGAAATAGAGTATTTTAAAAAAAGATATTGAAATGAACTAAATAAAAGATAAGATAAACAATTGGATTCGTGTATTTTTTTGTATGCTAAAGAAATAAAATATTTGTGTGCTAGAGTATGCACGTATACAGGAAGACATTTCTTTGTGTAATTTTTTTTTATATTGACCACTAATTGAGCCAACAAATACTCTTTTTTAGAGTTTTTTTTTATGTTTCATGCCTTATAGAGTTTTAAAATAGTACTACTTTTTTAGGTACACATTTATAGTGCTTTCTAGCTAATTAAGATTTAATAACCTTTTTTTAGTTGCTTTCAAAGTTCTAAATATTTTTTACAAGAATCCAATTAAAAAAATACGATTAAATCACAATTAGTACAAAATTTTCAAAAGAGTTTAGATGAAAATACATGAAAAAAATTCATGATATTCAAAATTAAGGAATAATATGGAACAAACTAAATAACCATTATTATGCCTTATTTCAGTGCTCAATTAACTTGAAGTATCTAACTACAAAAAAAGCAAATAAGATCTATTAGAAAAATAACAATTAACATCCTAATGATCTATATTTAAATTGTCAGAATCCTCTATGAAGGTTCGAATCAATTATTATACTGTATTTCTATTGTTGGATGAAATTCGCTATTTAGGAGAAGAAATCAATTAAGAAAAAATAGTATAAAAAGTCAAGTTACAGGCCAAATAATTAATAAATAAAAAGCAAATCTCCTAAAAATCTAGTACCATGAATAATCCTCAGAAAGTAGTACACATAATTTTTTAACCATAAAGTATAGATAAAAAAATATTTAATTAATAAAATAACTAATTATTATGCATTCAAAATGATCTATCAATTTTTCGTAATGATGCGACGATCCAAATAATTTATCCAAAATCATAAATAAGTCAATTTCATTACTAATTATCATGAATTTAGAATGACCAATCAATTTCTCGTGACAAAATGCGACGATCTAAATAATCTGTCCAAAATTATAAAAAATTCAATTTCAAATTACTAATTGTATATGAAATACTATAAACAAAACTTACAAAGAAATTTCTCAATTTATAATTGTTTATCAAAAAATACATCATTTATTATTGTAAACTTCAAAACCTGTCTAAAATTTTAGAAAACATACCTCTGGAAAAATTTACTACAAGAATCTGTAATTTTGATAAAGAATATGAATGATATATTTATAGTGGAAAACATAAGAGAAAGTAATAAAACAAACATTAAGATTTATTATAAAAGAAAAATTCGTAAAGAAAGAAAACCTAGAAATACAAAAGTGATAAAGTTTCTGAATGAGATTGTTCAATAATATTTTTTTATATATATAGGAGATCCTAAACCAAATTGGAATTAGAAAAATAAATATTATCTAAACTAAAAAGGAATTAAAAAAAGTAAATATTGTCTAAACCAAAAAGGAATTAATAAAATAAATATTATAAATTCCAACACCTAAAAAAAAAAAAAAAATCTAAAACATGAAAACTTTTTAAAGAAAAAGACAAATAGACTCTACTTTTTAAAGAAAAAGACAAATAGACTCTACTTTAAGAAAACATTACGTAAATATAAAATATAAAATTTTGTAACGTATAGTTATAGAGCATTTTAGCATGGTAACGTGATTTGGATAAATATAGTAATTTAAGAAAAAATAATAATTTTGAAATTTATGCTCTTATAATATATTATAGTATTTATATGATTATAAGAGTTTTTACTACTAATAAAAAGAGAATCTGAATCTCTATTTTGGATCACTTGGTTTTTAAAAAGTTTAATAATCAAAATTTAGTATATTTATTTTATTAATTCCATCTATATTCTATTGGTTATTTCTTTCCATGTATTTCAAAAGTCCTTAATTTCTATCCCATATATTTTAGGAGTGTTTAATTTCTATTTATATATTTTTAGGAGTCCTTAATTTGATTAAATAATAAATTTATTTTTTTTAAAAAAGATGACAAGACAATTTTGTCTATTGCAGAGACTTTTAATGAAGTGTAAAAAGTTCAAATCACTTTTCTAAGGGTCTTCACACTTTTAATATATTATAGATATAGATTATAGATACAAAGTATAAAGAAACATACTAAGCATATTCATATATTTATGGTATATGATATGATCTCTATCTCTATTATATTAAAAGTGTGAAGGACCTTATAAATCACGTTTGAGCTTTTTACCCCTCATTAAAAGTCTCCCTTTTCAATAAAATTATCTTTTCGCATATTTTTGATAAAATATCACTAATTTTAATTCCTTTAGATATAAGACTTTTTACATGAAGAGAATAAAAAACCTAAAACTAAATTATAGTTACGTGCCCAAATCTACTCCTTTTCTAGGTATGGTTAAGTCTTTATTTCGTCTACTCCGTTATTTTTATTTGTTTAATTTTGATCGTCAAAAACATCATAGTAACAATTAAATTGGTAGTATTTTTTCGAGTAGAATTGTCAGCCTACATCTTTTCTATCTTTATATATTATCCTGCACTTTAAATCTCTCTAATTTGCTTTTTCTTATCAATTAGTATTATTTAATTTTGAAGAGTTAAATTTAGTTGTGATTTGAGGTAAGTTTTTTAAATTTGTAGTATGTTTTTAATGTTTACAGTAATACATTATCATATACTCTTGATAGACAATTGCTAAGTGATTTTTTTTTTTTTTAATATATTTTTGAAGTTTAGAATAATAAATTATCATATATTTTTGATTGACAATTGTTAATTGAGATTTTTTTTTTAAATCTTGATAGTATCTATGATTAAATAGATAATTTTTTTTATCTATAATCTATAATCTATAATCTATAATCTATAATCTATAATCTATAATAATAATAATAATAATAATAATAATAATAATAATAATAATATATTAAAAGTGTGAAAATCCTTAGAAACATGATTTGAACTTTTTAACCTTAATTAAAAGACTTCGTAATAGACAAAACTGTCTTTTCACATTTTTTTATTCAATTTGTAATATTGATTATTGACTATAATAAATATAGATATAAAAAAATTAAATGGAGAAGATTTTCTACTTTTATTTGAATTCCTAAATTTATCGCAATATTTTGTTAAAGAAAATTCAACTTCAAATAAATTATTATTTAAAAAAGGTTTTGAATAATGACTATAATAAATGTATATTTACAAAATTAAATGGAGAAGATTTTCTACTTTTCTTTGAATTTCTAAATTTATGGCAATATTTTTTTAAAGAAAATCCAACTTTAAATAAATTATTATATAAAATAGGTTAAGATTCCTAAAAGAAGAAAAACACTTCCTTTCAAAAACTAAATGGAATGCGTAACTTTTTTTCCAATTGAAGAAGGGTAGTGAACTTTCCCAAGAAAAAAAAGGTATTTTTTTTTTTTAGATTAGTACTATTATTTTTTTCTTATAAATAATATTTTGATTTAGGAGTTCTTATATTTTTTTTTCTCCAATTTTTGAACTCCTTTTTTAGGTTTATACAAATTTTTATTTGGGTGATGCAACTTTGTGGTTGTAGCTCTGTTATTTGGGTAACTTTGTGATTTGTAGATTTCAAATTTTTGTTTATATTGTGATTTTATTTTATTGATCATAAATAACAAATCATTCTTTTATGTTTGTAAATAGGTTTGTTATTGGATCTCTAATATAATGTGTTAGTTTAATTTTTTAGATTGCGAATTTTCTTCTTTATTATGTTGACTTTATTGATCAAGAATAAGGAAATATTTTTTCATGTTTGTATATATGTAACTTTCATTATTGAATCTACAATGTGAATTTGTTGTTTCAAGGTTTTAAATTTTCTTTTCAATATAAATTGGTCGGCAGTACAAATGCACAATCAATATCCTATTCTAACTAAATTTGAACAAACAAAAACAAAAATTCTATACAAAACCAATAAATCAATATGTATTCCTACATTAGCGTGTAAAAAAAGAAAAAAAAAGTGTCCTAACCAAAAACCTCAAAGTGGGAAAAAATCGTGAAAAGTAAAAAAAAAAAAACGTGTATTAGCATATTAGATACAAAATCCTTTGAAGAGTATAATTTGTGTGAAGGTAATTTAAATAATTTAATTTATCTTTTATGTACACAAAATCAAAATCCTATTCTAACTAAATTATAACATACACGTTCATATTCAACCCAGAAAAAAACTAATCTTATCTATACTCTATAATATATTAGAAAAATACTCCTAAAATAGGATAGAAAAATACTCCTAAAATAGAACGAAAATATTTCTATAAATATTGAGATGCACGTTAAACTAGAGAAGAAATCGATTTACTTATTGAAAAATATGATTGATGCTCATCTAACTTGATTCGGTTGCATGTCTAGATTGGTGGATGCTTAATTTTCTAACCCTTAGCTTTTTCACTATTTTTGTCAACATAATAGAATTCAACGTCTGTGTATATATATGTCTTCTTTGTTTCCATTCAAGTTATTCTTTAACGTAAAAATTTTTGCTCAGACAAGAATTATTTTCATCAAAATTGAAGCTTTGTGATCACTATTGTATTATTTTGTTGTAGTTTACAAGATGTCGGCCGGCTTTGAGGAATTTTTTAAAGTAAATGTTAGGTTTAATTGTATTATTTTTATATTTCTATTTTGAGAAATTTTTTTGTGTAAAGGTAAAGTTTAGTTGTATATTTTGATATCTATATTATCTATTTTAGTTTATGAAGAGGGGGCTACCCTATTGGAGTTTGCGAGGTCCTTTGGGCTGGTGGTGGTGAACTCGGGCTTCCCGAAGAAGGACGAGCACCTGATCACCTTCCGAAGCGCGATAGCCAGGACTCAGATTGACTTTTTGTTGCTTAGAAAAGGGGATAGGGCATTGTGTAAGGACTGTAAAGTCATCCCGAGTGAGAATCTCTCGACCCAGCATAGGCTCTTGGTTATGGATTTGGGTATAAAGAAGAATAGAAAGAGGAGGAGTAAGGAGTGTAGACCTAGAATTAAGTGGGGCGGCCTGATGCCAGTGAATGCGTGGGAGATAGGGGAGAGGTTGGCGGGAATTGGGGTGTGGGAGTGTAGGGGGGACGTGGATAGTATGTGGGACAGGGCGGCAAGGTGCATCAGGGAGAATGCAAGTGAGGTGTTGGGTGTTTCTAGGGGCCGGGCTGGGCACCATCGGGGGGATTGGTGGTGGAATGAAGAGGTGGAGAAGAAAGTGGTAACCAAGAAAGGGGCGTATGCTAAGTTGGTGGAGAGTAAGGACGAAGAGGAGAAGCGGGTAAACAGGAAAGAGTACAAGCTAGCGAGGAAGGAGGCTAAGTCAGCAGTCACGGCAGCTAAGACGGCCGCTTTTGAGAGCTTGTATGCAGGGTTACAGGGGAAAGGAGGGGAGAAAAAGTTGTTTAGACTCGCTAAGGCTAGGGAGAGGAAGGGTCGTGACCTCGATCAGGTGAGGTGCATTAAGGGGGAGGACGGTAGAGTGTTGGTGGAGGACGGCCACATTAAGAATAGATGGCAGTCGTACTTTCATAGGCTCTTGAATGACGAAGGGGATAGAGCTATTGTGTTAGGGGAACTGGAGCACTCAGAGGAGTGTCGGGATTTTAGCTATTGTAGACGTTTTAAGGTAGAAGAGGTTAGACAGGCTGTTCGCAGGATGCGAAGGGGTAGGGCGACGGGGCCGGATGAGATACCGGTGGAGTTTTGGAAGTTCGTTGGAGAGGCTGGTGTAAGGTGGTTGACTGGATTGTTTAATGAAATCTTCAGGACGGCAAAGATGCCCGAGGTTTGAAGGTGGAGTACCATGATCCCTCTCTATAAGAATAAGGGGGACATTCAGAGTTGCAATAACTATAGGGGGATTAAGTTATTGAGTCACTCTATGAAGATCTGGGAGAGAGTGGTCGAGGTGAGGCTGAGACGGATAGTGTCTATTTCGGAAAACCAGTTCGGATTTATGCCCGGCCGCTCGACGATGGAGGCAATCCACCTGGTACGGAGGTTGGTGGAACAGTATAGGGAAAGGAAGAAGGATCTGCACATGGTGTTTATCGACCTGGAGAAGGCTTACGACAAAGTCCCCAGGGAGGTGCTTTGGAGATGCTTGGAGGTGAGTGGAGTACCGCTGGCATATATCAGAGCAATTAAGGATATGTATGATGGGGCGAAAACCCAGGTGAGGACGGTGGGAGGAGACTCAGAGCATTTCACTGTCCTGACAGGATTGCATCAGGGATCTACTCTTAGTCCCTTTTTGTTTGCGTTGGTGATGGATGTGTTGACGCGGCGTATTCAAGGGGAGGTACCGTGGTGTATGCTTTTTGCAGACGATGTAGTTCTGATAGATGAGACTCGAGGGGTTGTGAATGACAAATTAGAGGTGTGGAGGCAAACTCTTGAGTCTAAAGGGTTCAGGGTGAGCAGAAGCAAGACAGAGTATGTGGAATGCAAATTTAATGACGTGAGGCGGGAGAATGACGTAGTAGTGAAGTTGGAAGCACAAGAGGTATGTAAGAGGGATAATTTCAAGTATCTTGGGTCCGTGATCCAGAGTAACGGAGAGATTGACGAGGATGTCTCGCACCGTATTGGGGCGGGATGGATGAAGTGGAAGCTCGCGTAGGGGGTGCTGTGTGATAAGAAGGTGCCGCCCAAGCTTAAAGGCAAATTCTACAGGGTGGTCGTCCGTCCGGCCTTGTTGTATGGAGCGGAGTGTTGGCTAGTTAAGAACTCCCACGTCCAAAAAATGAAGGTGGCAGAAATGCGGATGTTGCGCTGGATGTGTGGGCTGACTAGAGGGGATAGAGTTCAGACTGAGACTATCCAGGAGAAGGTTGGTGTGACTTCAGTGGAGTGCAAGATGCGGGAAGCCCGATTGAGATGGTTCGGCCACGTGAAGAGGAGGGGCATGGATGCCCCGATCCGTAGGTGTGAGAGGCTAGCGTTGGATGGTTTTAGGCGGGGTAGGGGTAGGCCGAAGAAGTACTGGGGTGAGGTGATTAGGCGGGACATGGAGCAGTTACAGCTCACCGAGGACATGACCCTAGATAGGAAGGTCTGGAGGACGCGAATTAGGGCAGAGGACTAGGGCCAGTTTGGGTCGCTAGTGTAGGAAATTACTTGGTGGGGGTTTTATTCCTGTTATGATTCCGTGTTCCGTGTTCCATGTTTTATTACGAATCTGTGTGCTTTCCTCTGCTTTCCTCTGTTTTTTATTACTTATGGGTGCCGTATTTATATTATGTAATCTGCTTCTGTGCTTTACTATGTGTTTGTGTGGTATCTCGTGCCTTGAGCCGGGGGTCTATCGAAAACAGCCTTTCTACCTCTTTAGAGGTAGAGGTATGGACTGCGTACATCTTACCCCCCCCAGACCCCACTAGGTGGGAATACACTGGGTTTGTTGTTGTTAGTTTACAGGTGGTAGATGAGTGTCAGGCGGCTTTGAGAAATTTTTTGTGTAAAGGTTAGATTTAATTATATTGTTTTGTTCATCGTATTATTTTGTTGCAGTTTACAGGTAGTAGATGAATGTTAATCACTTTGACAATTTTTTTTTATAAAGGTTAGGTTTAATTAAATAAATTCTCCAAAAGATATTGAATTTAATGATTGTATTCATCTTTATTATTTAAACAAATATCTTATTTACTATAACGTTTGAACTCAATAAAGTGAGGTACACGCACAAGGCGCGTACACATAAAGTAGTATAACATAAATATGCAAAGCATGTTTTACATAAAAATAATTTATTCACACACAGTATAATCTTTCATGTATAAGAAAATTAAAGAAATAAATTAGCGGTACCCTAAAATTTAATAACAACTCATCATTTCCTATTTTTTTAGGAACGGAAAATAAAGGAAATAAATTAAATAAATTCCTACAAAAATAAATTTGTTTGAAAGATAATATTTGTTACCTAAAAAATAGGAAGCAGTGATTTGTTAATATAACATCCATATTTAATATTTTCAAATATGAAAAACCGGCTATTAATGTAAATATTATATATGTCATAATTGAAATTCATTAAATATGACCATGTATATGTAATTATTTTTATAAAAGTGACTAATTGTGTTCTTTTCCCGTTAGTAGGTAAATTTTAGTTAGTTGATTTTGATAGTTTGTAAAAGTTGGAACATAAAATCATATTTAAAAAGGTTTTTTCAACTCCCGAAAAATTTTAATTTTCATGGCCAAACAAGTACTAAAACTTGGAAAAAACAGAAATGGAGAAGAAAGTAAAATAATTAGTCTAAACCCATAGAATTCACAGTGCGTTCATAAGAAGCTTAATCACTTCCTAGTACTAGAGGTACATGATTATTCTCAGAGAATAGAATGGAAAAACCACATGGGTGTAGCTGTACTTCAAACTTCTGTAAGAGCAGTCAAATTACACTTTGAACTTACTTTGCAAGTGCAAACAGCAATGTAAAGAAGGAGAGAATTTCAGAATGTTATTGTCCTAGCCTTGGTGAATAGAGTTATCTAATATCTACTGTTGGGAGATAGTAGGTGTTTCCGTAGATTTATTCGGAATTATATTTGGTTCAAGATATTAATACAGTTTGGTATTCAGTATTTACCGAATATGG
>NC_061111.1:65386200-65400851 GCF_002878395.1 Capsicum annuum
TTGATAATTTTGTCAGCAGCCAATTATTCTCGAATGGAGCCATTCAAGGATGTAAAATATCACAGTGTGATAAAAGAATCAATTAAAAAAGATCCCCTAATTCCAATTAAGAATTCATTGGGCCCTTTAGGAACATGCCTTCCAATTGAGAATTTTTATTCATCTTACCATTTAATAACTCATAATCAGATCTTAGTAACTAACTATTTGCAACTTGACAATTTAAACCAGACCTTTCAAGTGATTAAATTTAAATATTATTTAATGGATGAAAATGGAAAATTTTTTAATCCCGATCCATGTCGTAACATTATTTTAAATCCATTCAATTTGAATTGGTCGTTTCTCCATCACAATTATTGTGAAGAGACATCTAAAATAATTAGTCTTGGACAGTTTATATATATATATATATATATATCCATATATATGTATGCATGTATTTATGTATGTATGTATGTATGTATGCATGTATGTATGCATGTATGTATGTATATATATATATATGTATGTATGTATGTATATATGTATGTACATATATATGTATGTATGTATGTCTAATTAACCCAATAGACAATAATATTAGTCATTTCAAAAAATCTCTTGAAACTTGGTAATATATTCGTAAAAAGAAACAAAAAAAATACTAAATAAGGTTTCTATTAAATTTACTCTTTGAAATTTAAACGTACATTTGCACTTCTCCAACTTTAATATGGTAAAATCAAATACCGTACTGAACCGAAGTTTAATTTATTGATTACCGAATTACCGAATCGATGTTTATAAGTATGGTATGTGGTATCTATGTTCAAATACCGATTACCGAATTACCGAATCCGAACTTTGAAAATACCAAACCGAATACCGAACGTCCACCCCTAATTACGGCTAGGACTACGGAGTATCTAATTACAGTCACTCCCCCTAGCTTTTGTCTCTCCGTGTTAGTGTCGTCCAACAAAGTGGTTTCGGCGTTAATATTCTTTTCGATCTCTATGCATTTCACCACTCATCGAAAATTTCCTCTGACCTTGTTGTACTTCAATTTGGTAATTTTTACTACTGTCCAGGGTTGAAACCTGAAATTTGACGGTGGACTTAAAAAGTCATCTACAAATATTTTATGCTAAATTATTTCAAATAACGCTTGCATCCTACAAAAGAACTTTGTTCAAATTTCGTATTCCTTCATTTCCCAATTTACACTACACTTAGAACCTAACAAAGTGTTCCTTTACTTCAATATAGTATTCTTGTCGTTGAGCCATTGCATTTTTTTGGTTTATAAATGTGAATCCTGAGTACAATTTTCTCTTTGGCACATGGTGAGAGTAAATTAAAGCTGCAAGAGTAGTTCAACTGTCACATTATAAGTCAAAATAAAGGGTAACTTATATAAATTGATGAATCTTTAAGCGATATTATATAAAATCTTGACTATTTTGTTAATTATATTTTATTCTGATTTTTGAAATGATGATACATATATTATATGGTAATATATATAAAAAATTGATACATTTAAAACTGATAAAGATATTTATTATTGGAAAAACTACACAGAGTGGCATACCTAAGTCTTAAATTACAAAAAATAGCAACACTTTAATGAAATTACCTTGTGTAGTAAACCTACCATTATTTTAAGTGGGAGGCCTAATTACCGCCTCTCAGAAGTAGGTTCCATTATTCACGCTTAAAATCTTTCTCTTTCCTTTAATTGCTTTTTTACTTTATCATTTTTCACGTTTTTTCTCAGATTTTCTCTTTCAAAATTTTTTCCTTCTTAACGTCTTTTGTACGATTTGATAAGGATATTGTTCCACAATTTCAGGTAACTAATTAATTCAGTTATTGCATGTTATCAATTTCTCAATATTATTTTTGAATTTTGTACTGTAAATAATTTCTCCACTTCATCTTTAAGGTTTTGATTTTTATAGTTGTTAACGGAGAATCAAGGTGATCGAATTTGCTGAATTTTGTTTTGTTTATTTTTCAGTGAAATTTGATGTTTTATGAGTTGATATAGTTGAAAAAAAATTAAATTTTGGATGAGAATTGGAACTGAATTTTGTTTTGTTGCGATTAATGGAGGATAATCGGAGTTGAATGGATATTGTAGATGATTTTGGGTTGATTTATTGTTGTTGTTGGTTGAATTTTTTTGAAGATAACTGATATTTTGAAAAAAAAAAAAGGCTGAAAAAAATTTCTTCTCTAAAAGATAAAAAAATTAAAAAATATGAAAAGAAAAGAAAAGCAAAAGAAATTCCAGAGTCAAGCAACGTTGATGACGGTGTTGAGAACTCTTCTACTAATGAATCTGAAGAAGACATGGAGGAAGAGGTATTTTTCATTGTATATGTATTTTTATTTACTGTTATATATTTAGGGATTTCAACAAAGCTTTATCCATTAGCGTGATATATGTTTTTTTTGTGAAACTAACATTTATTTACTGATCAGTTGATATGTATTTAGGAATTTCAGTAAAGCTGATTTGTGAAGATGATAGGTTAAATATACATTTTGGATTAACATGTATTTATTTGTATTTTTTGTAAAGCTGCTATGTTTAGGTGTATTTGTATGTTAAATGAATTTGCTAACTTGCATGTATGAAAAAATACATTTATATATGAACTACTCATGAAGAGGTATTTGGCTATATGTATTTTTATTATAATTGACATGTATTTTCAGTATCTTAGAATGTTGAAATATACAAATACATTTGTGGTTATGGACGTATTTGTATTTGTGTCGGTAATAGGTATGACTTCATTTTTTATGAGATGTGTATTTTATAGTTTACATATATACATTTGCGTTACAATTGTTTAACAGATACTTTAACATATTTTTTCTATATTCCTAGGTTGTATTTAAGAACATTGAGCCAACTCAAAGCGAAATGTAAAAGTTTGAAATACTAGAGTAGGATGAAATTGATGATGAACGTTCAGTTGATTCAAATGGTGATTTTCAGGATCCACCACCAAAAGAAATTTATGAACGCTCAAAGTGACGACGAAGCACCATTGAGGCCTGTTGAGGAAAACAAGATAACAAGTGTCACAAAAATATTTGAAGTCTAATGGTTGATGATTTTATTACATTGTGTAGTGACAAGATTAAACTGAATGTTGAAATTAATTTTAAAAAGTTATTTTATGTTTTGAAGCGAATCAAAGTTACTAATTGTAAAGTGAATGTAAGTTATTCATTTTAGTCTTTTATGTTGAATATGTTTTCTATAAGTTTGTAGTATGTGTTTTATTACAGTGTTCAGTATGATTTGGTACACTGTTCAGATTAAATTTAAAAATACATATGCACTATGCAGAGTTGCAATATATACATATGCAGTTTTCAGATTAAACTTCAAAATACATATGCAGTTAACATCATATGTATTTTACTCTTTATTCATTTGATTTCAAATAAATATGCTGCTTTATATATCTATTTTACTGTATTATCATATAATATCAAATACATAATCTGCTTCATATATGTATTTTACTACCTGTTCATACACTATATAGATTACTACGTGTTGTTATAGTATATAGTTTAACAAATACATCTAGACAAATGTATTCTCGACAAATGTATTTTTGAATATAAATCTTTTGTAAATAATTATGTGAGATGCATATGCATTTCATATAACAAATATGTATAGCTCACCATATTTGAAATACATATGCACTAAAACATATGTATTTTTCACAGTAAAAGCATATGTTTTTGTCTTTCAAATTTAGTAATACAGTTATGTATAATAGTCATTTATAAAGCATTATAGCAAACGGTAGATAAATGTCACAAAACAAATTTAACAAAAGTTTTCATTAGTATTAAAAGAGTAAAAGAAATTATAAAGAAAGAATACAGAAGAACAAATGTATCATTTATGATATTTTCTACACGAACGTCTATTGTGACCCTTAGATCCATAGCCACTGCATAAGTTGATGTTCTTCTTTTCAAACATATCCCTTCCCAATTTTTCACGATCCTTCTCTGCAGGTCTTCCAGGAGGTCGTTTGTACTTCGGAGGCAGTACTATTTCACCAAGTATGCTATTTGAAATTATCCAGCCATCCTTGTGTGGTAAAATATAGATTGGAACATTATATTTTTTTAAGACTGTTTTTGGCTTATACAGATCACAAAAATATGACCCTTGAGCAGATTCTTGCTATCCAAGACTACACAAGCATGTGCACATGTTATCTCATCCAGTTGAAATGCATTACATGAGCATGTTTTTTTCTTGAGCCAAACAATGAAATGTATTTCTTTTGTCATGCATCGTGTACACATACTCTGTGGCTAGTATAACCTAATAATATTTTTAAAAATTTAAATAAAAAAAGGTCAAACACAAATTTGTAAATACATATGTTACAGAACGATGCAAAATATATATTTATTTTTTTGGAAACATAGCTGCAAAATGCAAATACACATATTGCTAACAACATATGTATTTTTGATGCTTGCTACATTTGTGTACTTATAAATACAATAACAGATTTAATACCAACAAATTCCACAAATATACATATGAATTACTGCATATGTATTTAACAGTGAACATTGATTACTGCATATTGTTTACTGCATATGTATTTTTCTGCATAATAGAGAACATTGACTAACTTAACAGTTCTTTTTAAAGTACATACGTCCATAGATATTTATACATACAACAACATATATATTTCATACTGATATACAATAATCAATGTTAAACTTAAAACACAATTGCAACAAATTTGGTAAACTTAAAATACAAACACGATCTAAATTCCCAGTAGAAAATACAATTGCAATAAATTTGTTAAACTTAAAATACAAACACAATCAAAATTCCCAACAGAAAATATAATAACAAATTATTTGTTCTACGTTAATTACAAACAAAGCTGTTGACCTCCATAATCGAACACAACTAAAATATACATAATTGAAATTATCGAAATTACAGAAAGTCTTAAATTTCGAGAATCAGACCTCCAAAAAATTGAATTTGAGCAGTATAAAAAATTGTTTTCGACAACTTTTTTGTTCTATCTGTTGAATTTAATGTTGCATTGCTTTTAACTCGAAATTCGTTTACAAATTTTTTAAAAATAAATTAACGACGACAACAAAAAATTGAATGAAGCATCAGTAATGGTTGAAAAATTTTTTGAACCGAAAACAATACTGATTAAGTACCTTCAACAACAGTAATGGTTGAATTTGCAACCGATTGTTGAATTAGAACAAATTGAACTGAAAATCTACAATTGAATTTGATTCAACAACATTAATACTTCGTTTTGAAACTGATGTTGAATTCGAAGAAATTTCAATCGAATTTGATTCAACAATAGTAATCGTTGAATTTCAAAGTGACGGTTGAATTCGAACAAATTGCACAGAAAAAGGTTCAACTGATTTGATTTTGCTATTTTTTTTCTTTCGATGAACACGTTAATGGAAAAAAATTGAAATTTGAATTTTGCTTAGCATTGTTAACATATAACGGAAATCACATGATTTAAGAGGTTTTAATGAAAACGAAATCTATACATTTAATTAATGGGTAATTATATCATATTTAGCTCAATCACTTTCAGTTAATTAAGTGCAGTAAAATTAGTTGTATATTTATTTTTATAGCAATAATTTCTAAAAATACAAAATACAAGTTGTTGTACTAAGTAACTATGAAAGTGTTGCTATGAAACTAATAATTATGGTCTTAAGTATGCTATTAGTGAATTTTGCCCATTATTATTTATGTTCTTAATCTTATTTTATTAAATTTAAAATACATATGAGACCTAACTTTATTTCTCTTGGTTGTTCAATCTTGAGAAGATTTTCTTGTTCACTTAATTAATCAATTAATTAATCAATGAATGGAGTGATCAGTATCGCTAATCCCACCAGTATAATACTCATCAAACTAAATATAAGAGAAAATATTCATTAAATTGCGATTAACATTAATTATGATCAATCGCATATGTATAGTTGGTCCATTCAGGAAAAAACTAAATCTGTATGTGTAAATGGGAACCTAGATTTTCTCAATTTTTCAAAGTGGATTTTCCACATTCTCTTTGACACCCCCTTATCAACTTTCTTTTCTTTTTATCTATTTCTATTTATTTTTCTTGGTGGATTCTACTCTATTGTCCTTTCTTTGTGGAGGAAAACTATGTATAACATATGAATCACCCAGTAAATAAAATAAATAATTATATTTATCATATAAATTACCATAATACTATATATATCACTCATTAATATTATATGAATCACCAAATAATTGAAATAAATAATTGTATCTACCATATAAATCACCATAATACAATATGTATCACCCATTAATATCATATGTATTACTCGTTAAAATCATACAAAATGTATTTATCGTATGAATCACCATAATACCCATATAATGATATCATATTTATTATTCATATGAATCACCATTAAAAGAATAAACATGTATGAATAATTAAATAAATTTATATATGTATCAATAGATTTTTTAAAAAAAAATGGGAGAGATTTTAGGAGAGGAAAAAAAAGTTGCATGCGTTAATGGAGGAGAAAAAATCAGGAAGGAAGATGATTTAATTGTTGATAATTAGGGAAGAAAATTTTTGAAAAAAAATAGCTTGAATGAGTTAATGGTGGAGTAAAAATAGGATATAGAGTTTTGTTGATATGTATAAAGAGTAAAGTTAAAAATCAGAATTTTATGTAAATTTTTAAAAAGTAAGGAATATTAGGTAATATAGTTTCTTAAGTTTGAGATTTGTGTAATTTATCCAAATAAATAAGGATAATTTTGAAAAAAGTAGAACCCACAACACTACATTGGATCTAGGTAATCAAGTTTCAAATTTATGGTTAGAAAATCGATATGCAACATTTTATACTCAGTATACAATTATGTAAAACTTCATTTTTTATAACAATATTTTAAATATGATATAAATATTTTTTTTTGGTTTAAATCACCCGGTGTCCGATACCCGTTTTTTAGGAGTCTGACTATATCCGGATTCGCCCCGTGTCAGGCCCCATTTGGGGGGAAGAGCTCCCAACAGAGCGTTTGTCTATACCCAGGGTCGAACCTTCGACATCTGGGTAGGTTGGGGCAGCCCCTTTCCGCTGCGTCATCACTGCTGTTGGTAACATGATATAAATATTATACTCCTAAAATACAAATATTGTACAAGATTAGGTGTTTATACACTCATATACAATATTATAGTGCATTATTACTTCACCTTCGTCCTCGAATCCAAATACCATATCCAACCAAAACATCTCAAAATTGCATCACATCACCCTCTTTCAGATTTAGGCTCCTTAATACGTTTCCAATTTTTTTTTTTTGCAACAATATCAATTCAAAGAGAGCTTATTGACAAAAAATTCAATTTCTAAATTTTGAAATTTCGATCTTCAACCATTATTGCCTATGAAGTTTTTGCTTCCTGTTGACATTTTTGGACCTTGAATCAATAGATAACCATATTTTTTTCAGGTTTAAATAATATTCTTCAATAGATTTTAGTTTTTGTTGTGATTGCCCCTTGGGGTGGAGGTTTGGGGTTGGGTTGGGGGGAGGGGGAGGGGGAGGGGGATAAACCCTATTTAAAAAAGTTTAAATTCATCCATAAGTAGGGGTGTATATGACCGGATTGGTTCGAGTTTTTAAATATCAAACCAAATCATTTACGTCAGATTTTTAAATTTATAAACCAAATCAAATCAATTAAACTCGGGTTTTTTAACTTCGATTTTATTTTATTTTCTTGGGTTTTTGAGTTTTTCCGATAAAGTTTTCATACAAACATAATTAACTTGTTCTTAAATATTTCTTTAGCCTTAACAAGCTACAACTAACTATCTTAGGTGTTCTTTAAGAAAAATAACACTATATATATATAAAAAGCAAATTTAGGTTATGTATTTATATAAAACTAAAGAACAAATATCAAATATTATCGTCATTCCTAGTGTTTAGTTGAATACTTTTATGGGGAATGAACAAAAGTTACCAGTCGTCCAAAAGAATTGCCACCAACTGGCCATTGGTTTGGCATTTTCACTAAATAGCCAGTTAGGTCTTTTATAGCTGCTGCCTTCGTTTTTAAAATAATAAGATATTGTTGCTCCATTTTATTTTTAAAAAAATTTCATAGGTTCATTTTTTTTAAATTTTGCTGTTATTTTTTATTGCTTCATTTTTATTAAAATTTTGCTGCTTCATCCTGTTATAAAAAAAATTGTTGCTCTTTTGTGTTTTTTTTCAATGCTTTTTTATACTTTTTTTTGCATCTGTTTTGTTATTTTAAAAAATCTATTTTTTAATTGTATTATACTGAAACAATAGACTACATATCTATATATATACACAATATTATAGTGATATAAATATTTTAATACAATAGTGATATAATTTCTGTACACATCTTATACACATACGTATATTTTATGATACAAAAATAACATCATATACTATCCATATTGATACAATCCTTATATCATGTTAGAGTCCCTATAACCATATTGATACAATCCTCATGCCCTATTGATACAACCTCTATATCATATTGATACAGTCTCTATACCATTTTCATTGTTCTATACATATATTTTATTTATCAACATATCTATACAACAACCATACAATTTCAATACCACATTCATATAGTTTATATAGATAAACTTATGCATATAGAGTTCCTATACCATATTGATACAACCCTATAACACATTCATTGTTCTATACATATATCTTATATACATACATATTTTATACAATAATTATATATTATTTTTTTATATATTTGCATTTAATTTTTTATATGCATTTATATATATATATATATATATATATATATATATATATATATATATATATATATATATATATTACTATTATATATAAGGGACAATCCAAGGACTTTGGTAGTCCTCACAAAAGTTTCCAACTTAATTTTTTGATAGTTCTCACAAAAATTTCCAAACTTAATTTTAATCTTTACAATTAATTACTTTTATGTCATGATTTTATCTTTTATAGTAATTTAATTAATTTATTAATCCTATAATATTGTGACATTTGGTTGATATAGGTGAAGTTACTTTGCCTTCTTTCTTGCTATGTGAACCTTTGTACTTGGTGCATGTGTCATAGTATGAGAAGTTATTATTAAAGTTTTCTTGTAATTTCAATTATTTAATTAATTATTTTAAAAAAAATTAGGAATAGGACAAGAAAAATTAGGGAGCAGATTACAAATCAAAGAATTAAATATTTATCAACAAAGTGGAGTTTAGGTAGTTAATCAATTGAACGATTCAAGTTCTCATATTGTTTAAATAATCAATAAATCATTTTTAAAATCATCCATTATGATGTTTTGTTTCTCACACTTATATATTATTTAATCAAGTCAATTGCAAAATATAAATGTCAAATATCCTTTAATTATTTTATTTATTAAATTACTTGTACTTCATGCTTTATGAAGTACAAGACCAAAAAGCTTTAATTTTTTCCTTTGCTACTCACAAGACCAAGAAGCTTGAGAAAATTGAAGGAAAGGTGTCTTTTAAGTCTTGAATGAAGGATTAATGACATTGACCAACAGATAGGGTCAAACATCAGTAGGAAACTTGATTAAGTTAATTGTGGACTTGATTAATATTTTCAAAACTTTCTTATCTTTTCAAAAGTACAAATCAACCCAACCCACACCCCTCTTCAATCCAAATCAACCACTCTCTCCTCTCTCTCGACAGCTTCTCTCAACTCTCTCCCAACCAATAGTTCTCCAAAATTTCTCCCTTCAACCCCCGACGACTTCTACCTCCGGCGACAAATAGTTTAGCTTCGAGTTTCCCTCTTTTCTCCCTTCAACCCCCGGCGATTTCTACCTCCGACGATAAATAGTTGGGCTTTGAGTTCCCCTTTTCAATTCAAATCAACCTGTCTCTCATCCTTCTATCTACAGCTTCTCTTAACTCTCTCCCAACCAACTGTTCTGCAAATTTTTCATTTCAATCCTCGGCGACTTCAACATCCGACTACAAATAGTTGGGCTTCGAGATCCTTTTTGACTTCAACCTTCAATCGACGTGACAGCCTTGCTCTCCGGCCACAACAACTTTGAATTCTTCATCGTTCCTTTTCTTCTTTCACAGGTAAAAAATAATGACTTTTTTAGTTTTGAAGAAAATGAGAAACTTGAGCAAACTTCTCTTATAGTATTGGTTAACAATTTCAATATTTGTTGCATTAATTTAAAATGCGGTCTGAATAAAACCCTAATTTCTGGTATTTCTTCTCTTCTCTTTTCGAAGTGAATTATGATATTTTGTTTTTTATTGCATTTTTTGAAGTTTGATTTTTATTGTTTGTGTTTATAAAAACAAAATGACAATTTGGGTTGATTTGTTCTGTTCTTGTTCTTGGTAAAAATGGTGAAATTACTGTTTTTTGTTGAACAAAATTGTGCTACTATTTTTTATTTTCTTCGATAGATTACCTATCTGGTGCAACATATTAACCATCTAATGCAACAGATTTATCATACGATGCAACAGATCAACCATCTGATGCACCAGAGAAACCATCAGATTATAATTCTAATGCAACAGATTAATTATCTTATGTAACAGATTAACTATCTGATGCAACAACTTTATCATATGTTGCAACAGATTAAGCATCGGATAAAAAATCTGATGCAACTAATTAACCATCTGGTGTAATGGAAGAACCATCAGATTAATGATCTGATGCAATAGATGAACCTCCTGTTGGATAAAATCCTATCAACTCTTCCTACAGGAAATGTCCAAGACTTGATTTTTCGAACTGATCATTCATCTGTCGTGATAGATAACCCTATGTCAGAAGAAATCTAAATAATATTGACCGTTAATAACTGTTCCAATAGATCACTCATGTGTTGCAATAGATGTGTGACCTGTTGCACATATCATTCATTTTTCTTAATAGATAAGTGATATATTTTGTATTGTTATAACAAATTACTCAGTCGTTGCTGCAGGTTAGTTAACTGCTCTGACAGATCACTCATATATTACAATAGATGTGTGATTTGTTGTATAAACCATTCATCTTTCTCAACAGATGAGTGATATATTTTGTATTATCACAACAGATTACTTAGCCATTTCTATGAATTATTTAACTGTTCCAATAGATCACTCATATGTTACAACAGATGATGTCACAATAGTTGTATGATCTGTTGAACAGGCCATACATCTGTCTTAAAAGATGAGTGATATGTTTTGTATTGTTGCAACAGATTACTCATCCACTGCAACAGTTTGGTTATATGCTGCAATAGATATACTACCTGGTGTAATAAATCGATGATCTGTTGCAACTATTATTTTACTATTTTGCTTGTTTGATTTACTGTTATCCTTTTTAATGATGCATTAATCAACAATAATATATTATTTTATGTTCCTGTTAAGTTTAGATAATATGGTTTCCAAAAGAACAGAAACTGAATCAAGTCCAAGTAAAGGAACAAGTGAAGCAGCTAGGCTATATCCACCACTCTATGAGCTTGCTTTATAAACGTTATCTCAAGCGGGAGTAGAATATGAGGAACACGGGGAAGAGAAGTGTTTTAAAAAAGATGATGCAGATGCTAATAGCCCTTCCACCAAAAATTTGGTCAAAGCCTTTAGCATTGATCATTATCCTGTGAGAATGCAGTGCGATGGTGCCGCAGATTTAACGGGTGATTTCGTGGTTAAGTCAGCCGTGGGAAAATCTTTCAACGTCTTTAGAAAATACTTCGAGAAAAAAATTGGATGCTTATTTCAGGGACAGCTTCTTTGGAAAATATCTTGATTTGTTGGAGGACAACAATGCTCATTTTCAAATGAAAATGGTAGATGAACTTCTCAAGCGTAAGTTTATGTATGAAAACAAAGATAAGATGGATGAGGTATGGATAAATTACTGTGGCATGCCTGTTTGTTTTGGTTGGAAGGAGTTTGCCATAGTTACTGGACTAAAATATTATCCTCCTTCTCAAGTTATACCTATTCTAACCCAAAAAAAATACCCCGCACATCCAAAAAAGGCAAAGGCAAGTCGTGTGATCATGATGACCTAGTGTCCATTGTTGGTCCAAGCTTCAAAAACAAAAAATTGATAGAAGTGTTGAAAGGTAAAGGACTTTCAAAGAAGCACAAGCAGTCATTGTGCTTGATTTGGTTTGTACATAATATTCTTTGGGCGAGAGACGTTAACAACAACATAAGCCTCGATTTAATAAAGCTCTCCGAGGATCTTGAGGCGTTTAACAGCTATCCTTGGGGGTAAGAAAGGTTCAAAATGACTGTCAAATATTTGTTGACTCCGTTAGCACCAAAGACAGTCAACTTATATGGCTTTCCATGGGCTTTCATGATAAATGTTTCTTTCTTCTATTATAATATCATTCATTTTTTTCACTCAATAATGGTTTTGATTTATTGGCGTTATTTTATAGGCTTGGGCGCTTGAAGCCATTCCTTATTTGAGACAATAAGTGAACTGCCAGAAAAGAGTTTCCTGTCTAAGAATCTTGAGATGGTTGTAGGCCAAAACTGATAAAAATGCAAAATTTCTTGATCTCTTCAACCCTCCAAAGGATGCAATAAGTATAATTATAATTAATTTTTTCTTTTAATTAATGATTTTTTTGAATGATCTAATCATCATTCTAATATATGTAATGATTTATGTTAGATTGTGCATCTGTCGCTAGTTCTGACCAATCGAGATTTGAAAATGCCATTTTTTCTTACTTTACGATCTGTGCAAACTTTATCGGACCCTAAGGTCATTGACAGAATAAAAATAAAATTTTTTGGAGCAACAACCATTACAAGAAAAATAATTTTAAAGGGTGGGCTTGTTGTTGTTGATGGTCTTAGTAGTGATGGAGCTGTTGGTGGTGGTAGTGGTGCTGCTGTTGGTTCTAATGATGCTCCTCTAACAGTATTTAAAGCAAACCATTATGAGTATGATCGTACTGGTTATACAGATTTTGCCTCTCCTAGCAAATGTTCTGTATGAAAATGTCAAGACTGCAGGACGAAACATGATGTAGTGATTAATGATATTAATGCATTAACTACTTCTGTAAAAGAATTGACATCTAAGAGGGGTCTCATTCCATCAAAGAGGATTTTATTTCCATCTGCTCTATTAGAGATTAGGGCTAAGAGGAGAATGAGAGTGATTTCCAGGGCATTATCAAGCATCCAAAAAAGCGAAAGTACAACTCCTTTGTCTGTGTGTTGCACTGAGCAACATACAATATCCAAAGGAGAGCAGCACGAGCTGAAGAAGGTGAATATATTATATGTCTTCCAACCGACAAAACAAACAGACATATATCCGTTTCAACAGATGACACATCTGTTGAATATTATCAAATAAATATATACATCTGTTCCAATAGTTGATAATCTGTTGCACCAGATATTTTATCTGGTGCAACATATGTCTTCTCTATTTTAGCAAATTAAAAAGCTCTTCGTACCACTTTTATTTGTACCAACAGATGACCTATCTGCTGCAACAGATGATTAATAGGTTACAACAGATGGTTCATCCTTTGGAAATTATCATACAGGGTCTTCCTCATGTAAAAATTTGTCCCAATAGTTGATTCATTATTGCAACAAAAATATAATCTATTTGGGATAATTTAAAATAGGAGGAAGACTTGTTTGATTTCCTAGAAGAGATGAGTTATCCTTTTCCATTTTGTTGTATCTCCGTGATTGGCATTGACCAATTTTAGCTTTTCAGGTGGATATAGAATAAGCTACTGTTGAACAACATTGACAAATGCTACTCTTTTTATGGAAATACGGAGAACAGAAAGCGCAGAAACTGTACGTAAGCGACAATAAAGATCCACGACGAGCAAAGCCAAATTCCATAGCACCAAATGAAAAAACTTGTCCATATTGAGTAGATCTTTATAGCTTAAGCCTGTCAAAGCAATCCTTGGTAGTATACTTAAATTGTTGTTGATGTATTTGTTGAGATCTGTACGCATAACAATTTTTTTACATTTCATTTATTCGTTGAATTATTTCAGCTAATTTATGAAGGCTTTGATTTGTTTTATTTTGTCTATGAATTTTATTTATTCCTTAGATTTGAACTTATTAATTGAAAAGGAATACTAGATTCAAATATTGCAATAGATAATATATCTGTTGCAACAAACGACATATCTATTGGAAAAATTGAACAGATTTAGACATATGTTGCAACAGGTAGGTGATCTGTTGGAATTTATCAAACATGTCCTTCCACTATTGCAACAGATGGACTTTATATAAAAACATCAAGATAATGCAACCGATGACCAACCTATTGCAACAGATAAACTATATGTCAGAACAAGTAGAATAACTATTACAACGGATGGAGAATCTGTTGCATTATAAAAATTCAACTTTCGTTGGACATAAAAAATTGCCACTACGTGTAAAAAGCTTAAAGTGAATTGAATTGAAATAAAAAAGGCGCAACCCATCGACGGTGGTCAGTTCAA
>NC_061111.1:65400951-65549658 GCF_002878395.1 Capsicum annuum
AATTCAACTTTCGTTGGACATAAAAAATTGCCACTACGTGTAAAAAGCTTAAAGTGAATTGAATTGAAATAAAAAAGGCGCAACCCATCGACGGTGTTCAGTTCAAACACCTAAAATAAAATAGGCATCAAGTAGACAGTGTTCATTTTAAACACGTAAAATAAAATAGGCATCAAATGTGTCAGTCTGGTACATTTTGCTGACTTGCCGTCACTTGGCCCCCTAAGGTCATTTTCCCTCATTGTCTTATATATTCATCTTCCTCTTAAAATTTAACCCTAAATTCCCAAATCTTCTTCTTCATCGTCATCTTCTTTTATCTATCCAAATTCTTCAAATTATTTCTTTCATTTTTTTCAACTGAGCTTGATAATGTTGAGTGCATCTTCCACTGTTTTTTGTGATAAAGATTTTGATATTGTAAGTGCGGTCATGGAGCTCTGTTAAAGACTTCTTGGACTCAACAAAATCCGGGTCATAGTTTTTTTAATTGTAAGATTTCAAAGGTAATATTTTTTTTAATTTAATTAGTTGATTAATTATTGACTTGTAATTGTTTTGTAATTGTATTCTCTTTTTTTATAGAAATTGGATGGTTGCGATTACTTTGATTGGTATGAAGACTGACACCCTTCACAAGTAAATCGTGTAATCTGAGGTTTATTGAACAAAGTCAAGGCTTCTGAAGAGAAACAAAATCGAGCAAGAAGATACTACATTGTTACTGTTATTGCTACTGGTTTGGTGTTGTTGGGCACATGGATATTCAAGCCTAATTGCTGAAATTTTCATGGTGGTGTGTGTATTTGCTACTGGTTTGGTGTTGTCGAGCGCTTGGATATTCAAGCGTAACTGTTGGAAAATATCAAAAAGATTTAGGCATATGTTGTAAAATTTAGGTCATCTGTTAGAAATTATCAAACAGGTCTTTCCACTGTTGCAACAGATTAGACTTAGATTATTAGATTATTCATAGAAATAACATCGGCGTAATGCAACAGATGACCAACCTATTACAACAGATAAACTATCTGTCAGAACGAATTTAATATATTTTACAACAGATTGATAATCTAATCTATTGCATTATAAAAAACTCAACTTCATCAGAAAAAAATTATTGCCACTACATGTACATGTAATAAAGTGAAGGGTGACTTAAAATTAAAATTTTTTATTTCACAGTCTCTTCTATATACACAGGCTTCAAGCGTCCAGTTAGTACCCCATAAGCCCAGACCTTTTGCAGGTTTACCATAGCGTTGTCGCACAGAAAAGTCATTGACTCGGCCATTTCTGTGCCGGTCAGCAAATATTCGATGTGTGCAAGAGCGTGCGAGCTGCTCGCTTTAGCGACATCAGTTTTTGGAAGGATCATTCCCTTGTTTTGACCTTCAAAATTCTATGATTTCTTCATCAACACTTTCTTTGGCAAATGATTCATCAGTTTACTCTCCCTCAACAAGATGGGCAATAGCACCATCAGTGGCTCCATGAGGAAAAAAAGATCAAAATCGTCGATGAGAGGTACATTGAAGTCATAAACATTGATATTTCCCTTCTCGAGTAGTATCTCAACAGCCCGATAGTACATGCCGTTCACGCTAATGATTGCAAAAATCCTTTTTGCCTCGGTCCAGCTCTTGCCGTGTGGATTTGGCTTGTCTCCTCTAACATATTTTATTATTTCTTATTCATCTAAGACCAACGTAGGAACTAGGAAATCAAGTCCCACGCCAAGGGCTAATGCCTCCCCATTGAGTTGATCATACCTATACTTGAGCTTCTTGCAGAAGTCGAGGTCCATTATCCTATCGGTAGCGTTATAACCTTCCCGGTACATTAATTGACTTTTTCTCATGAGGTAGAGAATTATGTCAACATGCTGTGAGATAAGAAGTCAATTTTTAAATAAGTTAGTAATGGTAAAGATGTAACGGATGGTCCATCTGTTACATAGGGTCCATCCAACTCAACTTATACAACAGATGGATAATAAGTTGCAACAGAACCACTACCAGTTGCACCAGTATACCTAACTGTTGCAAAAGATGTGAAATCTATTGCGTAACTTCTTCTTCATGGGTTATATTAGAAGAGATAGGTTAGGAAAAGTAAACTTGCCTTGTCCTCGTACGGCATATGCATATCAGTCATAGTCTGGAAGTCTTGGGGGGAAAAAGGAGGCCTGGGGTAATCTAGTGCGCCTGGCTTCGCATTCTTGGCCTATCGCAGATCCCTCTTATCTTCGGCGCCAAGTTCCTCGTATATGTCCACCTTCTTGACTGAACCCTGAACTTTAACAACTTTTGGAGAGGGAGGAATTACAATTTCTTTTGATTTCTGATGGGAGAGTACGTCTCTAATTGCTCTTTTCTTTCTCCTAACCAACACTGTAGGAGTGTACGGCTCCCTCACCTTCTTGGATGGTATGACACACCTCTTGGATTTAAATTCATTGATATCTTTAGAGATATCCTTTACTTTTTCAAAGAGTTTATCCTGTCTGTTCTTGCACTCTTCGCATTCACAATGAGAACACGGGGTGAAGAGGGGTGAGAGGGACCTGTGTAAGGGCGAAAAAGTGTGTTTTCAAACATATTTATTCTTTCTTGAGCATCAACATGCTCATCATCATGAGTGGTATCAGTATCGCCTGCCACCAACACCAACAACTCTACCAGAAGATGCACCCGAATCTGCCTTAGTAAAAGGTTGTCATAAAGAGCCTCAACATTAGGCTGACCTTTCCTAACTGCTCTTCTTATGGCTGTTGCTCCAGCCAATTCCTTTTTTATTAACTCCACCATTGGTTCTGCTATAGTATCAACATAACCTAGAGTAATATAAGAAGTCATCACCGACTCCTCCTCAGTAGGCACGATCCATGGATGCACAACCTATAAAAAAGAAAAAAAAAGACAGATACATTTTAATCATATAATATAATAATTTTCATAGTTGGGATACATTTTAAAAAAAGACCCATCTGTTGCATAGTTTGCAGTATATGATTAAAATCCATTTGAGTCTGGTTCAGAGAAACAGAGCAACACATGGATAATCTGATGCAAAATATCAATCATCTATTGTAATAGTTGCATAAGACAGGTAATCTGTTATGCAACAGATGATCTGTACATCGCAATAGATGAATAATATGTTATCAGATTACACATTTGTTGCATAATTTACAATAGATAGTTAATCTTTGAGGAGTCAGGTTCAGAGAACCAAAGAAACAGATGGGTAATCTGATGCAAGATATACCTGTCACAATAGATGTCCCATCTGGTGCATCAGATATAACATCTGTTGCACCAGATATAACATCTGTTCAATATCTTTCTTATCTTTGAGTAGAATTATTTTACTTAAAGAAAACGTACTGCATCATTTGGAGGGTTAAAGAGACCAACCTCCTTATTATTGGTGTTGCTCTTTGAAGCCAACTACCTAAATATCCTTGGATAAGAAACCTCATCCGGGTAATCGATTAACTGCTTTCGGATGGGAGGAATGACTTCAAATACCCAAGCCTAAAAAATGTAAATAGGAAGCAAGCCAAAAAAAATTCATAATAACTATATTCAATATAAATTAATGGATGAGTAAAATTAGTGATTAATTTTACCATGAAAGCCCAAGGAAAGACATATAATGTGGTCGTCCTTGAGGATAGCTTTGTCAGTAAATATTGGACAGTCAAGTAGAAGCTGTCATATCCCCAAGGATAATTGTTGAATTTATCAAAATCCTCATCACGCGCCAACAAATCATCTTCTATAACCTTGTTGACATCTCTTGCCAATATAACCGAATGGGCAAACCAAACTAAGCACAATTGCTCCCTGAACTAATCTGGTATGGTTTTATCCTCGAGATATGTCAATAAATTAGATGCTTTATAGCCACGTCGAGCAATGTCAAATAACCCATCTATTCTTTCCTTGTATTTTCTTGTCTTGGATCGTTTGTGGGGTGGTGGTCCTTCTGGACGATGGCATCTCAAGCCCGTTACTATGGCAAACTCTTGCAAGCCAAAAAAATGGGCATGCCACAGTAGTTGATCCAGATTTCATCTATCTTTTTTTGCCCTCTCTTCTGGATCTTTATCATCCCCCGCGTAATTGATCCTGTGCTTGAGAAGACCATATACCATCATCATAGGGAAATAGATATGAGCAAAGGGGTCCTCAGGCAGCTTAAGAAATCATCCAAAGGAGCTCTTCTTAAAAAGTCCGCCTATGTTTTTGTTCTTCATAATTTTCATAAAATATTCAAAATTTTCCCCATCTGACATTTAAGTACAATTTGACCAGTTAGTTGTTTTCCTTTTGGGTCATTTTCGGCATCACAACTTGAAACTTGTCAATACTAAAAGTTTTGACAGGATCATCCTGGGATGTCGATATTAGTTCATGCCCCATCGGTGATCCATTATCATCATGTTGATGATCATCCTCTTTCTTTTTTTACTCTCCAGTTCCTCATCTTTCTCACTTTCATTTTATTCATCACCATCTATGGACTCTTGTCCACCTCCCTCAATGTTGTTTTCAGATCTCTTCTCAGCTTCGCTTTTCCCTGATTGAGATTGTTCAGGAAGCTTCTCTGAATCCCTCTGTACTGTAGCCTTTTTTTTGGGTAGTCAGACGTTGATCCACTTTCACTTTCTTTTCTTTTGGGAGACATGTTTTACCTACAGACAAAGAAAAACAAAAATTACATTACAATTGATGTATGCATAGTTTTAAAAAATACATTACAAACACCAAGAATACCGACACACCAATAGCCGCCACCACAAACACCACCAACCAATGCCAACAAAATAAACACCACGAATACCGACACACTAACAACCACCACCACAAACACCACCAACCAATGCCAATAAAACAAACACCATGAATACCGACACCACCGACAGCCGCCACGAACACCACCAACCAATGCAACCATGACAACTACAAACACCACCACCACCACCAATACCACAAACACCCTCCAATAATACCACGACAGTCAACGAAACACTACGACGAAAACTGGGGATTTGTCAATTTTTTCCTATGATTTTACCATCAAAACTCGAAATTTTAAATCCATTCTCGAAGATAATACAACTAAAAGTTTTATTTTTCATCATTAACTTAAAGCTCTTATTTTTTAGAAAAAAATAACAAATATAGAGCTCTTGTTGAAATTTGTCGCCTACAAAAACAAAGAAAATGACTGATAAAAGCAAGAATGAAGTAAAAAATAACACCTATGCGGTTGGAAATAAGAAGAAAAATGATATGTTATGGAGGGTTGAAAAAATTTGTTGAGTAGTTATTGTCTGTACTGTATTATTGAGTGAGAACGAGAGAGAAAGAGCGAGACATCGAGATTTGAAATGATGAGACATGTTGTATGGGTTGATTTGTATTTTGGAAAAGAATGACAAGTAGTTTTGAAAATGTTAATTTGGTTTGAATTGATCTTAATTATTTTTAAAATCTTAAAATATATGAGTAATTTTTAACCCTCTCATCATGCAATTGCCAAAAGGGTAATTCAATTGAAATTGTATAAAAATAATTGAAGTTGTAGTTGACCGAGTACTCTAGTTAAACCTATGAAAAGTCACCCCTGGTCCTAGATTAATCAATTTAGGTACTATTAGTCTAACATATGAACTCAATTGAAATTGTAAAAAATAAATGTTCAACATATTGCGTTAGATTTCTCATCTGTTGTAAATTTCAATCAAATTATAACAACAGATTATGAATCTATTGTAAATTATCAAACAGATTAAGTCATCTATTGTGATAGATTACCCATCTATTGTAAATTATCAAATGGATTATCATATGTCACAACAGATTACCCATATGTTGTAAATTATCAAACATCCGCTGCCATCTGTTGTGGATAACCCTATGAGAACTCACCTCCTGTCCTAGATTAATAGATAGTTTACGCTATGAGAACTCACCCCTAGTCCCAGATTATTCAATCAAGGTATTAGTACCCTAGTCCTAGAATAATCAATTAAGGTATTAGTCTAACATATGAAGTAGTAAGAATCAGTTTGGCTCAGAGTTATCGATCAACGACTCTAGTCGGAAGGAATGCAGTACCGTCTCATCATGCAATTGCCAAAAGACTTAATTGAAGTTGTAGTTGACCTTATGAGAACTCACCCTTAGTCCTAGATTATTTAATTAAGGTATTAGTACCCTAGTCCTAGATTATTCAATTAAGGTATTAGTCTAACATATGAGGTAGTGAGAATCGATTTGGCTCAGAGTGATCGATCGATGACTCTGGTCTGGAGGAACGCAGTACCATCTTATTATGCAATTCCAAAAGACTAAATTAAAGTTGTATTTGACCCAATGAGAACTCACCCCTAGTCCCAAATTATTCAATTAAGGTATTAGTTGAACATACGAGGTAGTAAGAATCGGTTCATAGTAGAGTAATCAATCGATGACTCTTGTCGGGAGGAATGTAGTACCGTCCCATTATACAATTGCCAAAAGAGTCAATTAAAGTTGTAGTTGACCCTTTGAACTCATTCATTCATCCCTAGTTATACCTAGATCGGTGTAGGTACTATTATTAATCTTAACATTAAGTTAATGAGAACTCATTTCAACTCAGAGTGAACGATTGATTACTCGGGTTGGGATGAATGCAATACTAACACTATGCAAATGTAACAACTCAATTGGATTTGTAGTTGACCTTGTGAGCTCATTCATTATTCCCTCGTTCCACCTAGATTGATGTAGGTACTATTATTAATCTTAATATTAAGTTAATAAGGAGCTCATTCTTTCATCTTTAGTTCCACCTAAATCAATTACAATGAAATCTGTTGCAACAAATGGCTGAGCTGTTGGAGAATTTCAAACAGATAACAATATCTGTTGCAACAGATGACATATCCGATTTAATTGTCAAATAGATATTCACATATGCTATAACGGATGACTGAGCTATTGGAAATTTTCAAACAGATATTGATATCTGTTGTAACAGATGACATTTTTGATTTAGTTATCAAATGGACATTTCCATCTGTTGTCACAGATGACTGAGCTGTTGAGATTTTTCAAATAAATATTTAAATCTGTTGTAACAGACGACATATCTGTTTTAAAATCTTTTTTTTCTTTTAATTTTAAAGCAAGCTTCTTTCCGAGTAGATAAAGTAGTAGTACTACTAAAGGTGGTAAAAAATGTTTCTTGGATAACTAAAAAATCTCATTGAGTAGTCTTTTCCTGTCTTTTCAATGTCACCCGTTTTCTTCCTCGTGCCCCTCAAATTATTAGTGAAATATTAATTAATGAATATTGAAACACCTAATACTTCTTCCGTTTCATATTAACTTGGCACACCCATTAAGAAAATATTAATTAGGGGTTTATTTTACTACAAAATTAGCCTTATTAATTATGCTTTGAAAATATAAATTTGAACAAATACACTTTATTTAGTCATTTAATATTAAGGGTAGTACATCTAGAAATTAGAATTATCTCATCTCTCCTCTCCTCTCCTCTCCTTCAACCTTAAATTTATTTTATTCATCTCTCATTTTTTTTCTTTCTATCCTCCTTAGGGTTATCACAACATTTTTTTCTCTCCTCTTTCTCATAAATTTTCATTCGAATCTAAGTCGATCCATATCCATATCTTAGATTCATCGACTAAAATTGCTATTTTGACTCCCTTTTGACATTAAGGTATGATATGATTTACTGTTGCTCTTTCATTCTCATCTTCTTCTTGTAAGTTATTTACATTTTTTTTTATTTAATGACCATTTTCTCATATCATATCTATTTAAAAAATTGGAAGGAACTTTTAATTGTTGAATAAACAAATCGAGAAATTTTATTACAAGATGCAAAAAAAAGTCATTTGTTGGGAGGAGTTTAAAAGCCTTGTTGGCAGTATCATTTTTTATGTATTTTGTTTGTTTCTTTATTGTGGATGCTGTTATTGATGTTGTTGGTGGGGTTGGCATTGTTGGAACTTGTGGTGTGGTGTTGTTGACAGTGGCAGATCCAGGTGTTTTAGACGGTGGGTGCTTCTTAGCTTAAAAATAGTGGAGTCAGAACAATCAACACAAGGAGTAAGGGAGAAAAAATAAAAGAAAGTTTAAAGTGAATAAGGAGAGAAGAGTTGGTTACCAAAATTAAAAATATATGTGCTGAGTGAGAATTTAACTCAAGACCAAAAGAAATAAATAGCCTTAAGCACCCATAAACAACAGCTAGGCTAACCAAACAACTCTTACTATGGGTGCTCACTGATTAGATTATATACCTTTTTTCTTAATTTCCATATACATATATAAAGTTTGATACGAGTTCAGTCTGTGCTCGCGCACCCAGAGGACTCCATGTGGGTCCGTCCCTAGTTGTTGATGGTGTTGGAACATAGGATGTATGCTTCTTTGTTGTTGATGATGTTGTTGGAACAAATGTTGTTGTTTTCTTTGTTGTTGATGTTTTTTATTTGTTGTTTGTAGTTTATACTGCTGTTGATGTTGCAACAGACGGAGTAACTATTAGAAAAATCAAACCACCAGCAAGGCTGCTATGTATTCAATAGACCCCATATCTGTTGCATTAGACTCCACATCAGATGCAACAGACTCCATATCTGACGCAACAGACTTCTCATCTGATGCAACAAAAGGATAATTTTCTTTCTATGACTTAAATTTTTTCCTTCTTCTGTGTAGATATAAAAGTAACTGAAAGTTGATCAACTTTTGCTTGACCATCACATGAGGCTGCAGTAAAGATAGGTTCGAAGAAATAAGCTGCATGCAGATGGAACCACTTAATATGTGAGAGGTATGTATTATTGATAATGTTATCGTGGAAACACACATAGAGTACACTAATTTTGTGAATGTTGTTTTTATCGATTAGTCATAGATCATTCAAACAAAATATTTATAATTTTACGGTTAAGTTTGATAGGTCCGAACTGATAAGACTGAGGGACCATGAATATGGTTCTAATATCTTGTTAAGATTTAATATCGGATGTTACTCATGTTTATTTGTCATGCCTTTTACAGACTTTTGCTATGGCAAGCATTTCTGGCAAATGTGTAGACTTTTGCATGACAGATATGTTGTCCTCTATATGGTAGAAGAACGATCAATCTTGCCTCTCCTTGCTTATCTTGTGCATGCAAATGTAAAGAGTGCAAGGCAAAATATGATGGTGTGATTAATACTGTTAATGCATTAACTGCTGATGTAAAGGTATTGATATCTAACAGTAGTGTCATTCGATCAAAGAGGATTTCAGCTTCATTCACTCCATTAGAGATTAAGGCTAAAAAGGGAAATAAAGCAATTTCCAAGGCATTATCAAGTATTCAAAAAAAGAAAAATTTCGGATCTGATAAAGGTGAGAAGATAAAATGGGGTGGGGAATAGAAAGGAAAAACTGAACGCTAGATTTAGTTCATCTTGTTTCGTTATGTAGAGATACTCCATCTAATTTTGAGTGTTTTTTCTTTTCAGGATGGTGAGGAAGGCAGAATCTCCCCATCATTAGCTAATACCGAAAACAAGACATCTAATGTTATTGAACCACCAGGCTGCCCTGTGAAGTATGATAATCCAGAAGATGTCTTTGCTTGAGTTAGTCAACAATTTAAACGATCTCAATCACTTGGTTTTTCTGCTGATCAATCTTCTCCGTAGAAGACAAGATATCAACAAAACTGCTTGACACAACGAAAGATGGTATCGATAGATTACTAATTATGTCTTCTCAAGACTTGCTTCTACCAGAAAACTGTTCTGCATTGAGTGCTTCACTATCCATATATGCTGCAGCATATGATTTATCAGCCGAGAGAGCGCTTGCCTTGGAAAAACTCAAAGAGAACCTTCCATACTTCACCTTGACTTTGCGTAGAGCTAATAAGGACTAAGAGGAGTATTATAAGAAAACTGCCAAGAAAGAAAGTGAGTGGTCCTCGTTGACAAACTTACAAAAGATCAAGAGCTCTATACTAAGCTTAACGACCACAATGACAAAATGATTGAATTGGAAGTGGCGGTGACTTGAATTAGTCAAACAAAAAGCCATAACTGTTCGTATCCCTTAATTAAATAAAACTGGTGACTTTTTGAATATGTAATTAAAAAAAATGGGATCTAAATACAATATTTTATCTTTTTATTATATTTCTAAAAGAGACAGATTGGTAATCTGTTGCAAAATATATTCCACATGTCAGATAACTTACAATACGACATATAGACAATCTGTTACAACAGAAGGATATATCTGTTTGCTTTTCCATTAGCTGTGGCATCTTTTGCAACTTGCTAATCATTTGTTTATTCAATTTCATTGAGAGCAAAAAATTTTTCTAAGAACTTCTTGGACAAACTCAATTTTTGCTCTTGGATTGCTTCTTTTTTTTTTCTTTGCATCCTTCAAGCTGGCCTCCAAATTCAATTTTTCCCATCAATCCAATAGCAAAAATTTAATTTGGTTGAAGGTTGCCATCATGAAGATAATTTATTTTTTAATATATATATATATATATATATATATATTATGTTGCAATAGATATATTATCTGATGCAACACGTTAACTATTTATTGTAACGGATGATATATCTGTTGTAACAGATAATTTATCTGATGGAACAGATTATAATATGTTGTCCAACTCAGTGTAAAAAAATGGTTGCTAGAAAGAACTAATTATTTTAATAATTATAAAGCTGAAAAGTCATGACTTATCACAATATTGCTTAATTTAATTAAGTCATAACTTTTTACAGTAGTCAAGAATGTCATTAATAAATGAAGGTGAACAGTTGTGCCTTTAAATCTGCTTTATTAATTTATATAATTAAAAAGTCAGAAAATTTGGATGTCATGAAGATAATTTATTTTTTTTAAAAAAATATATATTATATGTTGCAACAGATATATTATCTTATGCAACAGGTTATCTATTTGTTGCAACGGATGATATATCTGTTGTAACAGATGATTTTTTTAATGCAACAGATATATAATCTGTTGTCGAACTTAGTGTAAATAAAAAATGATTCCTGTAAAGAACTAATTATTTTAATAATTATAAATTTGAAAAGTCATGACTTATCACAATATCGCTTAATTTAATTAAGTCATAACTTTTTACAGTAATCAAGAATGTCATTAATAAATGGAGGTGAACAGTTGTGCCTTTAAATCTGCTTTATCAATTTATATAATTGAAAAGTCAGAAAATTTGGATGTCATGAAGATAATTTATTTTTTTAAAAAAATATATATATTATATGTTGCAATAGATATATTATCTTATGCAACAGATTATCTATTTGTTGCAACGGATGATATATCTGTTGTAACAAATGATATATCTGATGCAACATATATATAATCTGTTGTCCAACTCAGTGTAATAAAAAATAGTTCCTGGAAAGAACTAATTATTTTAATAATAATAAAGCTGAAAAGTCATGACTTATCAGAATATTGTTTAATTTAATTAAGTCATAACTGCTTACAGTAATCAAGAATGTCATTAATAAATGGAGGTAAACAGTTATGCCTTTAAATTAGCTTTATTAATTTATATAATTAAAAAGTCAGAAAATTTGGATGTCATGACGATAATTTTTTTTTAAAAAATATATATATTATATATTGTAACAGATATATTATCTGATGCAACAAGTTATCTATTTGTTACAAATAATAATATATCTGTTGTAACAGATGATTTTTCTAATGCAAAAGATATATTATCTGTTGTCCAACTCAGTGTAAAAAAATGATTCCTGAAAAGAACTAATTATTAATAATAATAAAGATGAAAAGTCATGACTTATCATAATATTGATTAATTTAATTAAGTCATAACTTTTTGCAGTAATCAAGAATGTCATTAATAAATGGAGGTGCACAATTCTGATTTTTTGCCTAACTTATTCAAGTTCAATCCTCTATAAATAGGTCTCTCCTTACTTAGTCGTTTGTTCTACTACACACTATTTATTCCTTGCTCTTGTTACACCTTCAACTACTTTCTCTTCAAGGACTTGATAGCTTTTTCCTGTCTCTGGTAAGTTGTTTTCTTGATTTTTGTGTAAATATTCATTGTATATGACATTACATTTGAATTCTTTCTTTTCTTTACTTTTGTTTTTACGCATGTTCTGTCAACTTATGTGTTTTCTAGATATGGCTGTTCCTGTGTGGGATGTCGCTATTTTACGAGACGCCGTGCGGGAACTGCAGAAGGAGGTTCATAACCTGCATTGGGAGTTGGCCGCCGTCAGAGTAAGGATGCTGCGGGAGATCCGTAGGCTGAGGAGGGCGCTGCTGCTGCCCGTTGAAGATTAGTCGGCCGGACATACAAATAATAATTATGATAATAATAATTAAGCTTTTTTTTCTTTTATCTATGTATTTTTTTGTTTGTTTTATAAAAAATTATGTTTGATGCTCTTGACTTTTTATTTCTTATTTAATTTTTGTGTTGTCTATTTCTATTTCTTAACGAATGACATGTCTACAATTAAGGAATAATTTGATTCCAGTATCAATAGCAAGAACATATGAGTTATCTGTTAGGTTTGTATTTGTGTGTGATAGGAGCTGTATTTTGTTGTTCGAAACATATTGGTAATCTGATGAAATAAATTATTTATTTATTTAAACAGATTACTAACCTGGTGCAATAGAATACCCATCTATTCGATTCATATTACGGGCACCTAGAACCCATAAACATGAATCTAACATGAGTCTACTGTTACAACAGAACATTTATCTGGTGCCACAGATAATGGATTTGTTTAAACAGGTTGCTCTTGTATTGCATTCATGCTCGCGTGCTAGCTATTATTGAAAAAATAATACACTAGCAGTTACCCAGATTCAACTAAAAAAAATAATCTGACTCACCAAAGTCTCCTCTCAAGTAAATTCCAAAGTTGAAAGTGATTTACGAAACAAAATTTGACATAAGAATTTGGTCAAAGAGCAGAAGCTGGGGTAACAACAAAGACAACAACAATGGTCAACAAGAAGAATACGAAGATGATAATGACGTATATGATAATGAATCAGAAGATGATGAATAAAGCAGCAACAATAATAAACAACAAATATTGCGAAGAGAGAGAAAATAATAACGAATGAGGAGAGAGAAAAAGACGTCTTTTTCTCCTTCGTCCCCCGTTATATATTAACTAACATTTGGATCAAAGTGTAAATTTAAAAACTTGTGGGTTATTTTAAAATTTTCCAAACTTTCTTCAACTATAATTAAGTAATTGTCACCTCTACTCAATTATTAAGACTTCTATCACCTACACCTCATTTTAAATCTCTTTTGTCACCTGTGGACCAAACCCCCGCCTTTAATTTGACTATCTTTTGTTAATTTTTTAAACAAAATAAATTATATAATTAATTTTTGTAAATGAAAATAACTTTAACAAAATTATTATTTTATATGTACTTTTTAAAAAGTAGTTTAAGAAAAAAAAATATTTTGATCGTGGAGATCGTGGAGAACTTTTTTCTGTTGCATGAATAATTTAGTACTTTTTTTCTTCTTTCTTAGTATTAATCTTTAGTAATTTATTTTTCATAAGAAAGAGGTTTGTACAACTACCGTGGGGATGAAGAAGAGGGGAAAAAAGAGGTTAGAATTAGTTATTGTATGAAGTTATATTTTATTTCTATCGAATCGAGTATGGTTCTGATGTTTTTCTTAATTATCTTTTATCAATTGAATAATATTTTGTGGACAATTCTATCCATAGCTTTTGAAAGTATCAAACATATTTCATATACTAGAAACTAAAATTATTGATAAAGTTAAAAATTAAGATAATGATATGAATTAAGATCAAATTACTTGGGGGTTTGGGTCACAGGTGACAAAAGAGTTTTAAAATGAGGTGTAGGTGACACAAGTCTTAATTATTAGTTGGAGATGACAATTACTTTATTATGGATTAAGAAAGCTGGGGAAGTTTGAAAGTAACTCACAAGTTTTAAAATTTATACTTTGATCCCAATGTATACCTAAAATAATGGAAAACAGAGGAAAAAAAGCGCCTTTATCTCTCTTCTCATCCATTTTTGTTTTCTCTCTCTTAGCAATTTTTTTTGTTCATTGTTTCTATTTCTGCTGCATTATTCATCATCTTCTGCTTCATTATTACCATCTTCTACTTAATTATCATCTTCATCTTCTTCTTGTCGATCATTTGTTGTTGTTGTTGTTGGTACAGCGCTACTGTTGCAATCTGGCCAATTTCTTAGGTCAAATTTTGTTTACTACATCACTTTCCACTTTGGCATTACTTCATAGGTGACTTTGGTAGGTAAAATTATAATTTTTATTCGTATTTGTCATCTAAGTACACTTCTATTTTTTCAACAATGGATAGAACCCCGATCATGAATCCAGCATAAGTGCCTATAATTTAAACAGACCAATCATCTGGTACATCAGATGAGTAATCTGTTGCATCAGAAGATTTATCTATTGCATTAGATTGTTTATCTGTTGCATCAGATGTATTATCGTTGTATTAGGATGTTTATCTGTTGCACCGGACTAATTATCTGTTGTAACGAATGATTAATCTGTTTGAAACAACACAAATCAACCCCTGTCACAAATCTAACAGATAACCAATATGTTTTCAAGTCTTGATATTGCTACTGGATTCAAAATTATTCCTTACATCCAATTCCCATCCCAAATTTCCTAATTCGATTTCTCATTTTACTTGTCTTTTTCATTAATCAAGAAAAGATTAAAAAAAAATCCATGTTTTACCCTTTACATTGATCACTTTTTCTTCAAATTAAAATGGAAACATCATTTAAGGGGGAGACTGTATGCCGATCGACGTTAAAAGCTTTCTTCTCTTATGAAATTTCGATTGAATAGAAAACAATGGTTATTTCAAGCACGTCTACTGTCCCACCAACTGATCAATGGGTTATGGTATTTTTCTTAATCAATGTGGCATCTCATTTGGGATGGGTAATTTGAGATGGAGGGAGTACAAATTAAAATGCCAGAGCCAAGCAAAGCAACAAACTAGTCATCTATTGAAATAGACTATTTATCTGTTACATCAACTTCTTATCTGTTGCAACATGAGTAAATTATTTTGAACAACACATCAACCTCTGCCACAAACCCAACAGATAAATCTTGCTATTTCTACTGGATTCTAAATTATTCCTTTTTACGTCGAATCGTCGACATGTTTGTTGAGAAGATAATAGACAGAATGAAAATTAAATATGAATTAAAATGTTAAAGATCAAACATAATTTATTTATTAAACAAAAACAAATAAAAATACATATAATAGGATAAAAGAAAAATAATAATCTAATTATTATTATTATTAGTATCATCATCATTGTCAGCCGACCAATCTTCAACCGGAAGTAGCAAGGCCCTTCTTAGCCTGCGTATCTCGCAGAGCATTCTTGCTCTAACTCCTCCCAGTTCCCATTGCAGGTCACGAACTTGATTTTGAAGTTCATTCACGGCGTATTGCAGCAAAGCAACGTCCCACACTGGGTCAGCCATAATCTTATCTTTTAGCGTGTAATATGAAAGACGAGATGCAATAAATAATTAGAGTGTAGTTGAATGAACTATTGAGTAAGGAGGGACCTATTTATAGAGGATTGAATTTGAATGAGGGGCAAAAAGCGCGACTATTCACCTCCATACATTAATTATATTTTTGATTAAATTAATAAAATAAATATTGTGATATAAGTTATGACTTTTCAGATTATTATTATTATTAATTAGTTCTTTCAAAGAATCGTTTTTATTGAGTTGTGGCAACAGATTCTATATCTGTTACATCAGATAATACATCTGTGATAACAGATATATTATCTGGTGCAACAAATATAAAATATGTTGCATCAGATAACATATCTGTTGCAACATATAATCTAACTATTCACCTCCATTTATTAATTACATTTTTGATTAATGTGAAAAGTAATGACTTAATTAAATTAAGAAATATTGTGATAAGTCATAACTTTTCAGGTTATTATTATTATTTAGTTCTTTCCAAGAACCATTTTTATTGAGTTGTGACTCGATATAGGTTACATCAGATAAATCATCTGTGACACCAAATATATCATCTGTTGCAACCATAGTGAACCTGTTGCATCAGATAATTTATTTGTTGTAACATATAATCTACTTGTTTTTAAAAAATAACTATCATCATATCATTAATCCAAATTTTCTTACTTTTTTATTTTATAAATAAAAAAAAACACCTTTTCAAATTCCTTAATAAAATAATAACCATTTTATTATATGATGAATAATTTAAAAAATAAATTAAAAAATAAAAATGGTGAAAAGTCACGATCAGTTATTAAAATTGTGGTTATAAATTGTGTTTATCATTTATTTTCTTATTATTTATTTACGAAACATTTTTCATATTGAATAATCGGAAAGTCATGTCTTTTTATTTTCACCCTCTCAATAACAACAAAAACCCTTTTTTATTAATAACCGCCATGTGCAACATATGATCGATCTGTCATAGCAAATTAACCTCTAACTGTTGACACAAATTACTGCTCAATCCCTACCACCAACCGTCTACATGTTGAGAACAAGGAATAAATAGAATGATTATTATTAAATACTAAATAAGAATTAAAAATTCAAAGTCGACAACAAAATGAAATGAATGTTCATAGATTTTTGAATCCCTTGGGTAGATCCGATATACAAAAGGAGGAAAATAATTGTTAAAATAAAAAAAATTACCTAATTATTATTACTACTATTATTATTATTGTCAATCGGACATTTGTCATCCGACAGCCTTGCTCCGAAGTCAGCCAAATCTCTCTGGAGTTCATCAAACTACCTTTGAAGTTCATGCAAGGACTCGATATGAATATTCTTGTATGAATTTGGATCATCCATATTTGTAAGGAGGGACCTATTTGTAAATTATTGTATCTCAGAAAGAAAAGAAAATTGCTTTAAAATAAATCTAACAGATGGGTAATCTGTTGCAAAATATATTCTTTCTATTAGATAACTTACAATATACTGGCAATCTTTTGCAACAGATGTATATATCTGTTTGATTTCTGCAACAGGTTGATCAATTATCGTAACAGATATCTCCAATTGTTTGACAATATAAACAGATGTGTCATCTGTTGCAACAAGCTAGTCATCTGTTTATTCAATTTAAGCCATAAATGGGCTAGGAAGAATAAGGTGTGTGCAGATGGATCCACTATCATATGTGTGGGAGTTAAGTATATATTACTGATAAGGCCACCATGACAACACACATAAAGTACAATCTTTTTGTGAATGCAGTTTTTAATCGATTGTGCATTGATCATTCAAACAAGATCCTGTATTGTACTGTTAAGTTTGATGGGTTCAAAATTGATAAGGCAGAGGACCTCATGAAAATGGTGTAGATACCCTGTTAAGAATTACTGAGGATTGTTGCTCGTGTTTATGCGTGTCAAGTTTTGAGAAGGGATCAATATTTGTCGTTACTGCAGAGAACCAATAGCGATTGGACTTAACTTTAAGTATGCATTGAACCCTTAGAGGGCCCTCGAAGCCTCGCACTGTATCAAACAAGAATGAAAAACTAATATAGTTATTGCCCTAGCCAAAATTTATATGGTTGGGTTGCTCGCTCGGGGTGATGATTATATGCTAGAAAGTACGGTAGAAGAATGCTTTCAAGGGAAAATGGGTGGTTGATGGAAGACTATATCATCTGAGAGCTAATTGAACAAGAGACATAGGGTAGAAAGTAACTTCTAACGAATCTGGCTGATGGAATTGTCTTAATAGATGTGAAATCTGAATCAAGTGCAAATATGAAAGTATATCTGGTAATGTAATTTCATCTGTTGTGTCTCTAAAAGAAAAATAATATAGATGGACACTTTGCTAGGGAGCTTCGTGGTTGGGATTATCACCTAGATAGAAAATAGGAAAAGACCAACAAAGCAACTTCACGGGCATCGAGGGTGGAAATGATGTTCAGCAAGTCTAGAAAACTTACGCCAACAACAACTGCAGTTAAAATAAGGAAATTAAGCAAAGGCGGCAATTTTTGAATTTTAAATTTCATCCTATGCCTTCTTGTTTGTGTTTCCGATCAGGTTCACTGCCGTTGACTTGATTGGAACCACAAACGAGATTGAAAAGAAAATAAAGTATAATTACTTCCTTAGCAATATGGATTAATTGATTGTGTTTTCTTGCCTTAGCATGCTTTCAACATTCCTTGGAGAAGATCAGATGCTTGTTGTAGTTTGTGAATCTCGATAATTTTCAAGCTTTCCTCTAGCTTGTTGATTTTGTATTCAAGCTGGTCGTTGCCGTCTTTGAAGTTGTTAAGGAGTTTCTCATTTCTTGTGAGCTCGATCAGGAACACTACCTTTAACGTTGTGGCATTTTAGAAGCCCTTCAGAACACTTTCTTTAGAAGCCTTAAAGGATACATAGAGGGTTGTTGTGTTTGTTTTAGGTTAAAATATGTTGATGCACGTTAAAGATGTAGTCCCAACAGTTGAACAACACACTTTTATCGAGAGTTTCTCCATGCATCTTGATCAACCAATTTGATAAATTAGTAAGCATGGAGTTACGTAGCGTGTGATCTAAATCAGCTCTACCAAGCCTATCAAACGTTATGTAACTCTGAGCTCATTGCCCTATTAAAAAATATGCTTGAGTTAGTGCATAAATCAAACAAGCCCAATCTGTCAGCCTTTTTGTTGATCACTCTTCTCCAATATAGATGACAATATATTTGTTATGCAAAAGTCTACACCATCACCAGACATGTTTGTCTAGGATCAATTCTTCAGAAGACTTCAACAGATATCTTCAGAAAATTACTCCCAGGCAAGCATGTCTGGCGACAGTGTAGACTTTTGCATAGTAGATATCTTGTCATCTATATTAGAGAAGAGCGATCAACAGAAAGGCTAAAAGATAAAGCTCGTTCAATTTGTGCACTAACTCAGTTATATTTTTTTGATAGGGTAATGATCTTGGAGTTATATAACGTTTAATAGGCTTGGTAGAGACGGTTTAGATCACACTCAATCCATGCTTTCTAATTTATCAAATTGGTTAAGCAAGATGCATGGAGAAATGATCGATAAAAGTGTGTTGTTCAACTGTTGGGACCACATCTTCAACGTGCATCAACACATTTTGACCTAAAACAAACACAGAAACCCTCCATGTATCCTTTAAGGCTTCTGAAGAAAGTGTTCTAAAGGGCTTCTAGAATACAACAACTTTAAAGGTAGTGTTCCTAATCGATTCACAAGAGACGAGGAACTCCTTACCAATTTCAAAGATGGCAACGACCAGCTTGAATACAGAATCAACAAGCTGGAGGTAAGCTTGAAAATTATCAGGATTCACATACTACAACAAACATCTGATCTTCACCCAGAAATGTTGAAAGCATATCAAGGAAAGTAAACACAATCAATTATAACCATATTGCTAAGAAAGTAATGATACTCTATTTGTCTTTCAATCTCGTTTGTGGTTCTGATCAGGTCAACAAAAGTGAACCTGATAAAAAACACAAACAAGAAAGCATGGAATGAAATTTAAAATTCAAAAATTGTCACCTTCGCTTAGATTCCTTATTTTAACTGTAGTTGCTGTTAGCGTAAGTTCTTTATACTTGTTGTACATCATTTCAACCCTCGATGCCCGTGAGGCTTCTTTGTTGGTTTTCTCTTATTTTCTATCTAGGTGATAATTCCGACTATGCAGCTTCCTAGCAAAGTGTCCATCTGCATTATTTTTCTTTCAAAGACACAACAGATGAAATTACATTACCGGATACACTTTTATATTTGCACTTGATTCAGATGTTCGCATCTGTTAAGATAATTGCATCGTCCAGATTTGCTAGAAGTTACTTTCTACCCTATGTCTCTTCTTTAATTAGCTCTCATATGATATAGTCTTCCATCAACCACCTATTTTCTCTCGAAGGCATTCTCCTACCGCACCTTCTAGCAGATAATCATCACCCCAAGCGAGCAACCCAACCATATAAATTTTTGTCAGGGCAGTAACTATATTGGTTTTTCGTTCTTATTAGATGCAGTGCTAAGTTTCGAAGGCCCTCTAAGGGTCTAATGCACCCTAAAAGTTAGTCCAATCGCTATTGAATCTCTTTACAATAACACCAAAACTATATCCCTTCACAATGCTTAAGAAATAAACATAAGCAACAACCGATATTAAATCTTAACAGGGTATCAGAACCATATTCATGGTCCCTCAGCCTTATCAGTTCGGACCTACCAAACTTAACTTTAAAATTGCAAACATCTTATTTGCACGATCTATGACTAATCAGTAAAAACAGCATTCACAAAATCAGTGCACTCTATGTGTGTTTCCACAATAACATTATCAGTAATACATACCTCCCATATATGAAGTGGTTCCATCTACAAGTAGCTTATTCCTCTTAACCCATCTTTACTGCAGCCTCTTGCAATAGTCCATCAAAAGTTGATCAACTGTTAGTTCCTTATATCTACAAAGAAGAGAAAAAAATTAATGTCACAAAAAGAACATTATCTATCTGTTGCATCAGATGTGGAGTCTGTTGCAACAAATGTGGAGTTTGTTGCAATAGATGTGGAGTCTGTTACAACAGATGCGGAGTTTGTTGCAACAGATGTGAAGTCTAATGGAATACATCAAACCAGCCTTTCTGGTGGTTTTATTTGTTCCAACAGTTTCTCCATCTGTTGCAACATCAACAATAACATAAACATCAACAACAAAGAAACAACAATATTTTTTCCAACAACATTATCAAGAATAAAGAAGCAACATCCTTTGTTCCAGAACCATCAACAATACCACAACACAAGTTCCAACAATGCCAAACCCACCAACAACATCAAAACTGCATCAACAATAAAGAAACAAACAAAATACATACAAAAAATGATACTGCCAACAAGGCTTTTAAACTTCTCCTAATAGTTGACTTTTTTCTCATATTGTAATAAAAATTCTCGGTTTATTTATTCAACACTTAAAAAGTTCCTTTAAATTTTTTTAATAAATATGATATGGGTAAATAGTAATTAAATAAAAAAAATAGATGTAAATAACTTGGAAAGAAGAAGACAGAATAAAAGAGTAATAAAGAATCATACCTTAATATCAAAAGGGGATCAAAATAGAAATTTAAGTCAAGGAAAGATATGGATCGGTTTTGATCCGAAAAGAACTTCTTTATGAGAAGAGAAGAGAAAAGAGAGAAAAAAGGTTATGACCCTAAAGAGAAGAGAAAGAAAAAGATGAGAGTTGAATAAAATAAACTGCAACTGAAGGAGATGAGATAATTTCTATTCTATAGATGTATGTATGTATTGTGTACGTAGACGTGGTGGTTTTCAATATTCATTAATTAATATTCATTAATTTCATTAATAATTTGAGGGGAACGAGGAAGACTAAGACTATTGACATTGAAAAGACAAGACAAGACTGCTCAATGAACTCACTTTTGAGATATTCAAGAAATACTTTTTACTGCCTTTAGTAGTGAGTACTACTACTTGATATTATCTACTCAGACCAGAAACTTGCTTTAAAATTAAAAGAGAAATTCGAATAGCTCAATTATCTGTTACAACAGATGTAAATATCTGTTTAAAAATCCCAATAGCTTAGTTATCTGTGACAACAGATGAAAATGTTCATTTGATAATTAATTAAATCAGATATATCATTTGTTACAACAGATATAAATATCTGTTTGAAAATTTCCAACAACTCAGTCATCTGTCACAACAGATGAAAATTTCTATTTGATAATTAAATCAGATATGTCATCTGTTGCTATAGATATGAATACCTGTTTGAAAATTTTCAATAGCTCAGTCGTTTGTTGTAACAGATTTTATTGCAATTGATTTATGTGGAATTTGGGATGAATGAATGAGCTCGTAGGGTCAACTATAAATCCAATCGAGTCTTTGTAATTGCATGGCATTGGTATTGCGTTCATCCCGACCTGAGTCATCGATCGATCACTCTGAGTTAAAATGAGTTCTTATCAACTCAATATTAGGATAGTGATAGTACCTAAGTTGATTTTGGTGGAACTAGATATGAATGAATGAGCTCATAGGGTCAACTACAAATCCAATCGAGTATTTACAATTGCATGGCATTGGTATTGCATTTATCCCAACCCAAGTCATCGATCGATCACTCTGAGTTGAAATAAGTTCTCATCAACTCAATGTTAGGATAGTGATAGTACCTAAGTTGATTTAGGTGGAACTAGGGATGAAAGAATAAGCTCCCAGGGTCAAGTATAAATCCAATCGAGTCTTTGCAATTGCATAGCATTGGTATTATGTTCATTCTAACCCGAGTCATCGATGATCACTCTGAGTTGAAATGAGTTCTCATCAAATCAATGTTAGGATACTGATAGTACCTAAAATAATTTAGGTGGAACTAGGAATGAATGAATGAGCTCACAGGGTCAACTATAAATCCAATCGAGTCTTTTTAATTGCATGACATTGGTATTGCGTTCATCTCGACCCGAGTCATCGATCGATCACTCTGAGTTGAAATGAGTTCTCATCAACTCAATGTTAGGATAATGATAGTACCTAAGTTGATTTAGGTAGAACTAGGGATGAATGAATGAGCCCGCAGGGTCAACTACAAATCCAATCGAGTCTTTGCAATTGCATGGCATTGATATTACGTTTATCCAGACCCGAGTCATCGGTCGATCACTCTGAGTTGAAATGAGTTCTCATCAACTCAATGTTAGGATAGTGATAGTACCTAAGTTTATTTAGGTGGCACTAGGGATGAATGAATGATCTCGCCGGGTCAACTACAAATCTAATCGAGTCTTTATAATTGCATGGCATTGGTATTGCGTTCATCTTAACCCGAGTCATCGATCGATCACTCTGAGTTGAAATGAGTTCTCATCAACTCAATGCTAGGATAGTGATAATACCTAAGTTGATTTAGGTGGAACTAGGAATGAATGAGATCGCAGGGTCAACTACAAAACCAATCGAGTCTTTGCAATTGCATGGCATTGGTATTGTGTTTATCCCGACCCAAGTCGTCGATCGATCACTCTGAGTTGAAATGGGTTCTCATCAACTCAATGTTTTAAAAACTATATCTTTTAAAAATTTTAAAATTAATTGAGATCAATTCGGACCAAATTAGCAATTTCAAAACTTGTCATTTTTTTTCAAAATTACAAATCAACCCATACAAATTATCCATTTGTGTGAAAAACTTTTTATTTTAAATCTTAAGTTTTTGCTCTTCTCTCTCTCTCTCTCTCTCTCAGGGTCTCCTCTCGCACTCAATAATACAAACAACAATTACTCAATATATTGCTCAACCCTTCAAAATAGGTTAATTTTCTTCCCATTTACGACTGCATGTAGTTGTTTTTTTGACTTCCTTTCTGCTTGTATCCATCGTTTCTCTTTTTTCGCATGTAATAGAGTTCGAGAAGATTTCTACGTTTGTTCTTTATTCTAAAAAATAGGGATTTTTAGTTAATGATGAAAAAGAAGACTTTTAGTTATATTATCTTTGAGAATGGGTTAATAATTTTGAGTTTTGATGCTAAAAAGTAGGAAGCATCCGAGAAAACCCTAGTTTTTCTCTCAGTGTTTTATTGACTATCGTGGTATTGTTGGATGGTGCTTGTGGTGTTGTTGGTGGCTGTTGTTGGTGGTGTTGGTATTTATGTTTTTTGGCGGTGGTGTCGGTGGTCTTGGTGTTGGTATTGATGGCATTGGTGGTGGTGGTCATGGTGGCATTGATGGTGGCATTGGTTATGGTGGTGGTGGTCCATCTGTTGCAATGGGTGAAAGATCAGTTGGGAGATATTAAATAGGTCTTCAAACAGATTCCCCATCTATTCCAACTGATGGGTTATCTGTTGGAGCATTTTCTTGTAATGTGGTGTCGAATAATTTATTAAAATTTGTCCACCTGTTGCAACAGGTGGAATATCTATTGGTAGATATTAAATAAGTCTTCAAACAGATTCGGTTTCCCCATCTGTTCCAACTGATGGGTTGTCCATTGGAGTATTTTTTTTGGTTATGTGGTAAGAATAATTTATTGAAATTTGTCTCACCTTTTTTAAAAAAATTATGCAGACATCAAATGCAATGTATTTTTTATTTTTTCTTTTGTTTGTAGTTAAAAGATGTCTCCCAAAAGAAAAGAAACTGAAAGTGGAGAAAGTGGACCAACTTTCGATCACCAAACAAAAAAGGCTAGAGTACAGATAGATTCGGAGAAACTTCCAGAACAATCTCAGTCAGGGCAAAATGAAGCTGAGGAAAGTGATAAATCCTCCTCACTAATGGGGCGTGAAATAATATCGAAATTCTGGTATGATTCTGTCAAAACCATTAGTATTGACAAGTTTCAAGTTGCGATGCCGATGAATAACCCTAAAGCAGTATTTGGTGATGTTGCACTTAAATGTCAGTTGGGGAAACCTTTTGACGAACTTAGGAGTATTATGAAGAAGGAAAACATGGATGTACTTTTTTAGAAGAGCTGCTTTGCACACTTTCTTGAGCTATCTGGGCCCCGTTCTCTTTGTTTCCTAATGATCATGGTATATGACCTTCTCAAGCACAGGATCATGTATGCGGGGGATGATGGAGGTCCGAAGGAGGGCAAAAAAAATATGGATAAAGTCTGGATCAACTACTGTGGCATGCTGGTTTGTTTTGGATTGAAAGTGTTTGCCATTGTGACGGGCTTGAGATGCGATCGTCCAGAAGAACCTCCCATCAAGAAAACACCCCACAAAGGGTCCAATAAACACAAGGTAAAAAAAGATGGGTTGTTGGTCATTGTTTGACCTAACTACAAAGTGGAGGATTTGATGGCAGATCTCAAGAATAAAGACATACTAAAGCACTACAGGGAGAAATTGTGCTTAGTTTGGTTTGTCCATTCCGTTTTATGGGCAAGAGACGTCAGGAAAGTCATCGAATGTGATTTGTTGGTGCATGCTGATGATTTTGGAAAATTCAATGACTATCCCTGGGGAAACGACAGCTACTACTTGACTGTCAAATATTTATTGAAAGAGCTAAAGCCAAAGACGACCACAATATACGGCTTTCCTTGGGCTTTCATGGTAAAATTGATCACTATTTTTACTCATTCATTAATTTATATTGAATATACTTGTGACATTTTTTTTTGCTTGCTTTTTGTTTACAATTTTTAGGCTTGGTCATGTGAAGCCATTTCTCTCCTCCGAAAGTATTTCAAGGATTACCCGGATAAGGTTTCTCATCCAAGGATCCTTAGGTGGTTGGCTGCAGTAGAAAGAAGCAAATTAAATATTAATGAGGCTGATCTCTTTAATCCTCCAGATGATGCAGTACGTCTTCTATCAACTAAAATAATTTGCCTCAAAGAAAGATATTAAAACAGATGTTCCATCTGTTGCGACAGATGGGTCGTCTGTTGCAACAGATTACCCGTCAACTACAATTGGTGCAATAAATGGTTAATCTGTTATGACAAACGATCCATATTTTGCAACAGATTAACCATATGTTGCTCTGGTCTCTAAACTCTACTCAACAGATTACCCATCTACTGCAAATTAGGCAACAGATGGGTAATTTTATGCAACATATTATTAATCTGTTTTAGCATATAGATCAGCTGTTGCGGTAGCTAGATCGTCTATTGCTTAAGGTAGCTGTGTTAACATAACCCGATCCCCATGTAACCCAACTGACTACAAATTATTATATGATTTAAATTCCTCATGTATTTTTTTATAGGTTGTGCATCCTTGGATCGTGCCTACCATTGATGAGCTGGGGATAACTTCTTTTCTGGGGATGACTTCTTTTCTTACTCTGGGTCTTGTTGATACAAAAGAAGACCCAACGGTGGAGTTAATAAAGAAGGAATTGGATGGACCAACATCCATAAGAAGAGAAGTTAGGCAAGGTTGGTCTAATGTTGAAGCTCTTCACAACCAAACTCAAACTGTAACAGATCCGAGTGCTTCTTATGGCGGTGTTTCTGGTGGAGTTGTTTGTGATGGTGGTAGCCATCCTGCTACTGCTTCTGCTACCAGTCGTGATTATAAGCATATTGGTGCTCAGCAAAAAATAAATATGTTTGAAAACACCCCTTGCACAGGTCCTCTCTCTCACCCCTACACCGGTCTCTCCCACCCTTACAGTGTCCCTCTCACCCTTTTTCATGCTCATGTTCCCATTATAAATGCAAAGTGTGCAAGGACAGAGAGGATAAACTCCTCCACAAGCTAGAGGCTATTGCTGAAGCTGCCGAAGATTTAAAATCTAGGAGGGGTGTCATACCATCCAACGAGGTGAGGGATCCATGCACTCCTACGGTGGAGGTTAGGAGAAAGAGAAGAAAAATTAGACAAATTCTCTCTATTCTAAAATCAGCAAAAATTGCAACTCCCCCTGCTCCAATAGTTGTTGAAGTTCAAGGGGGCCGAAGAAGGTGGACATATTCACGGTGCTTGGCAAGGAGAAGAAGAAGGATCTGGAAGAATTCATCAAGATGAAGGTTCAAAAAGAATACACCAAGCATTCATTTGCCGCCAAAGACTTCTCGAATATGACAAATATGTGCGCATGGTACGAGGACAAGGTAAGTTTACTTTTGCTAAACTACCCTTCCAATCTACTCCATGAAGAAGAATCTACGCAGTAGATGTGTAATTTGTTGCAAAAACTTGGTATTCTGTTGCAACATAATACACATCTGTTGCATAAGTTGCGTTGGCTGGGTAATCTGTGAATTGATTCAAAGAACCCTCTGCATCAGATTCTTTCGACTATGTTTTTATTCTTTACAATTACTAACCTATTTAAAAATTATCTTCTTATGCAACAGTATGTTGATGAAATTCTCTGCCTCATTAGGAGCAGACAATTAGCGTACCCAGATGCTTATGATGTTGCTGATAGGATAATGGACCTCAACTTCTATAACAATTTTAAGGATAGGTACGCTAAACTCTGTAAGACAGCTAATTCCGGTGGCCCGAGATTTGATCAGTTAGTTTCTATGTTCCAATAGGATGAAGAAGCGATTAAATATGTTAAAGGTAAGAGGCCATATCCACACGGCAAGAGCTGGACCAAGGCAAAGAGAATACTTCTATTCATGAACGTGGATGTCACACATTTTCTCACTGTTGAGATACTATTATACGAGGAAAAGATTAAGGTTTATGACTACAACTTACCTGTCTTCAGCGAGAAGACGTTTTTAACCCACATGCATCCACTCTTGAAGTTGTTGCCCAAGTTAACGTGGAGTGAGCTGATGGATCATTTGTTGGCTGAAGTCTTGGCAAAGGAATCATGGTATTTTGAAGGTCGAAATAAGAAAATCCAGCTCCCAAGAAATACAACCGGTGTGGCGTGCGGGCCATACTCGCTTGCATACATCGAGTGTTTGCTGATCGGACACAAATGACGGGTGTATGCTATACCATTGTGGGAAAGATGCAATGGGTCTTGGCATATGGGGTACTAACTAAATGGTTGGAGCCCGTGTATAAAAAAGAACATGTACAAAGTCAGAGACGAAAACGATAATAAATTTTCATTTCAAGCCAATTCACTTTACATGTGGTGGCAATAATTTTTATGTCTAGCCAAGTTGAATTTTTATAATGCAACAGATTTTATATCTGTCGTAACAGATATAGTACTTGTTGTGACAGATTTATTATCTGTTAGAATAGGTTGGTCATCTGTTGCATTATGCAGATGTTCCCAGTCGTCTGTCGCAACAGATTTATGATCTGTTGCAGCATATAACTTATCTGTTATAACTGATCGGTAATCTATTGGAACAAATAAAAAAAGTAGGAAGACCTATTATATAATTTCTAGCAAATGACCTACATGTTGCATCTCATGTTGCAATATATGTGTAAATCTGTCTGATAAGATATGTCTTCTGTTGCAGCAGATGTATTATTTGTTGGGATATTTGAATATAGCACTCTATTTCAATTAACATTTCCAAAACTAAGAATTAATTATATTCATAGACAGAATAAAACAAATTGAAACCTTCGAAAATTACATGAAATAACTCAACAAATAAATGAAATGAAAAAAAAATTATTATGGGTACAAACGATCTACTCTACAAATAAATCAATACGTTAAACCAAAGAGGATAGGTTATTACATTGACGGACTCAAGCTATAAAGATCTAATCAATATGGATAAGTTATTCTTCATCCAGTGCTACGGAATTTGGCTTTGGTCGTCGTGGATCTTTAACATCGGTTGCGTATGGCTTCTAAGATTTTGCTTCTCCATATTTCCATAAAAGAGCAGTATATATTTTGCGGTGTAATTTGGCATCAAGTCCATCATTTGGTACTTGTAATCCATCACTCAAATACTCGGTATAGGCGACAGCAAAAGGAGCACAATCCGTGCATTATAAAAAAATAGATAATCCATAACTTGCAGTTCATGTAAGTGTTGTAAAATTTGTGAAATGAAACTAAATCATGACACTTACACTTATAGGCTACTAATGGTTTGTTGAGCAATTCCGGCAACATATTATACGTCAAATGGATTAGCCATTTTATCCCGGTATGCTTCAATCGTCGACCAATTAGTACGAACCTTTTGGTCTAAAAAGCCACTCATATCAAGGTAAGTAGGCAATATTTTGACCAACTTTTGTATCTCAGATGATGGCTCGGAACGTCTCCTTCACGACATCGAGTCATAAACTCGGATGCGCCTCTCTTTAAGAACGACGACAACCAACACCCTATGGAATTCATCACCACAATTGATTGGGATGTACACTTCATCGACCAAATACCAAGGTAAGCCATCTGAAATGCTAAAACCTTTGATGATGTTGATTAAGCATTCCTCATTTCGGGAAACTTTCGGCTGCTGTTGATAATACCTATCGTAGGCATTATTGATGTAAACTTTGTACAAACAATTGCCTGTTGTCTATCTGTATTGTTCTTGTGTTTGTAACTTGGCCTTCTTTCAGAGGTAGTAAAAAATGGCATCGATGTGCTGTACATTATCAAACATTTTGAATTACGTGATGAAAAATTAATATGCAGATGCAATTAAATAAAGTATTAATTAATAGTAATATGTATGGCATTTAAACCTCACCATTCCAACAAGTTTAGGGCTGTGATATCAAATCAAACCAATTCTTCATTCCGGGATGTGCAACAACAAAGTTGAACATATCAAAATCAAGACTCGATTCATTCACTTTGTAGCACTCCTCATTTTATTTTCTACATGATGATTTATATGTTTTAATATCAGGTTCTTACAACAAGAATTATATAAACCAATATCTATAAAATTAATTTATGTACCTATCGGCTTGATGCTTTAATAGCCCATCGGCAATCTATTCTGAATAGTCGTTGATTAACTGTGTTAGTTTTTTGGAGGCTTATCCGTGATGTTGAACCCTTCAAATAGGTAATTCTCCCGTTCTCCCAAACTGACAGGCTCCACTTTTTCTTCATCTTTGGAAGCAGTTGATGGATTATCAACTGTGGTATTATGCTCTTCAGCAATAGCTGTGACATCTACCTGGAAAGTCAAAATTGTTAATACTAAGTAGAGATATACAACAGATTTTCCATCTATTGCAACAGATGAGTCTTATGTTGTATTAGATGGATTATCTGTTGGGATAAATTTGAATAGGTAAATCAGAGCAGTACGATAATTTTGAACAGATGACCCATCTATTGTAACATAAAACTCATTTGTTGAAATAGATAACGAATCTGATGCAACAGGTTAGACAACAGTTGCAACAGATGTATATATCTGTTTGATAATTTTCAGCAGATGTATCATCTGTTGAAACAGATATATGCCTATTTGTTTTTTGGAACAGATGATGTACATTCACCTTTTTCAGCTCATGCTGCTCTTCTGTGGCCCTTGCACACTGAACATCGCTGCAAGACAAAGACATAGGCGTCGCAATCTTTCTTTTTTTTATGATTGATGATGTCTTGGAAATTTTTTTCCTTCTCCTCTTAGCCACCTTGATCTCTAGTAGAGTGTCTGGATATGAAATCCTCTTTGATGGAATGGCACCTCTCTTAGATGTCATTTCCTTTACAGAAGCAGTTAATGCATTAATAACATTAATCACTCCATCGTTTTTCACCTTGCAGTCTTGATATTTGCATGAAGAACATTCGCTATATGCGGCAAAATCTGGAGAACAATCTGTAAAACCATTGTGATCATAATCATAATGGCTTGTTGTTTCAAAAACTATAAGAGGAGCATCATTGCCCCACCCTCTAAAATTATTTTTCTTCTGATGGTTGTTGCTCCAAACAATTCCTTTTTTATTCCATCAACGACCTTAGGATCTGATAAAGTTTGCACAGATCGTAAAGTAAGAAAAAATGGCCTCTTCAACTCTCGGTTGGTCGGAACAAGCCACGGATGGACAATCTAAAATAAATTGGTACATATATTAAGAATGATGATGAAATCATTTAATCATTAATTAAAACAAAAACTTTATTAGAATTGGACTTACTACTTCCTTAGGGGGATTGAAAAGATCAAAAGATTTTGCATTTTTATCGGTTTTGGCCGACAGCCAGCTTAGAATTCTTGGATAGGAAATTTCTTCCTGGTAGTTCACTTGTTGTCTCAAATAAGGAATGACTTCAAATTCCCAAGCCTATAACATAACACCAATAAATCAAAAGCATTATTGAATAAAAAATTATGAATCATATCATGATAAAAGAAATATTTACCATGAAGGCATATGGAAAGCCATATAAGTTGACTGTTTTTGGCGTTAACGAAGTCAACAAATATTCTACAGTCATTTTGAAGCTTTCATAACCCAAAGGATAGCTTTAAATGCCTCAAGATCCTCAGAGATTTATTAAATTGAGGCTTATGTTGTTGTTAACGTCTCTTGCCCAAAAATCATTATGTACAAACCAAACCAAGCATAATGATTGCTTGTGCTTCTTTGAAAGTCCTTTACCTTTCAAGGCTTCTATTATATTTTTGTTTTTGAAGCTTGGACCAACAATGGATACCAGGTCATCACGATCACTCGACTTGTCTTTTCCTTTTTGGGGTGTGCGGGGTGCTTTTTTTTTTTGGGTTAAAGTAGGTATAACTTGAGAAGGAGGAGGATCCTTTCAACTAAAACAAATAGGCATGGCACAGTAATTTATCCACACCTCATCCATCTTATCTTTGTTTTCATACATAAACCTGTGCTTGAGAACATGATATACCATTTTCATCTGGAAACGAGAATTGTTGTACTCCGTCAAATCAAGATAATACCCAAAGCAGCTTTCCCTAAAATAAGAATCCAATTTTTGTTCTCGAAGTATTTTTTTGAAGGCGTCAAAAGATTTTCCCATGACTGACTTAACCATAAGATCACCCGTTAAATTTGTGGCACCATCGCACTGCATTCTCATAGGATAATGATCAATGCTGAAGGTTTTGACCAACTCTTCAATGGAAGGGCTATTAGCATTTAGATCATCTCTTTTAAAAGATTCCTCCGCCCCGTGTTCATTATTTTCTTCTCCTGATTGAGATAATGCTTGTAAAGTAAGCTCATAGAGTGGTGGATATAGCTGAGCTGCTGCACTTGTTCCTTTACTTGGACTTGATTCGATTTCTTTTCTTTTGGGAGCCATGTTATCTTAAATTAACAGGAATATAACATAGATTATAATTGATTAATGCATAACAGTAATATTATAGTTCCAACAGACAACTAATCTGTTATACTAGGAATGTTATCTGTTGCAATATATAATCGACCTGTTGCAATGGATGAGTAATTCGTGGGAACCATAAAAACATTACTAATCTGTTGCACCTGGTATTTTATCTGATACAACATATAACTGACCCATTGCAACGGATGAGTAATCCGTTGAAAACCATAAAAACAGATCACTAATATGTTGCACTAGGTATTTTATCTGTTGTAACATATAACCGACCTGTTGCAACAGATGAGTAAACCATTAGAAAGAGTAAAAATGGATCACTAATCTATTGCACCAGGTATGTTATCTGTTGTAACATATAACCAACCTGTTGCGACGGATGAGTAAATTGTTAGAAAGAATAAAAATAGTCCTAATCTATTGCAAAATGAAGAGTAAACCGTTGGAAAGAATAAAAATAGATTACAAATCAATTATCTGTTGAATCAATATTGTTTAGATTTCTTCCAAACAGAAGAGTCGTCTGTCACAACAGATGAATGGTCTGTTAGATTGTTCACTTGTTGCATCAGATTTTCATAGCTGCATCAAATTTTCATCTGTTGCATCATATGTTTCATCTATTACGTTAGACTTTTCATCTGTTGCAATACCATTTTTACCAAGACAAACAACAAATCAACCCAGCAACACCAACACATCACACACACACACATACTAAGAACATCAACTGTGACCAAAAATCACCAACAAATTCGAATCAATAGTACGACAATAAAAAGAAAAAATGCCAGAAATTAGGGTTTTATTCAGTCCACATTTCAATACTAGAAGAGTAGTTGGCTCAAGTTCCTCTGTTTCTTCATAATTTTTTTCCAGTGAAAAGGGAAATGGAACGATGAAAAACTCAAAGTTGTTGTCGCTGGAGAAGTCTTCACATCGATTGATGGTTGAAAGTCGAAAAGGAACTCGCCCGACTATTTGTCGCCGGAGGTTAAAAGGAGAAAATTTGCAGAACTGTTGGTTGGGAGAGAGTTGAGAGAAGCTGGAAAGAGAGAGTAGTTGATTTGGATTGAAGAGGGGTGTGGGTTGGGTTGATTTATATTTTTGAAAAGATTTGAAAGTTTTGAAAATATTAATCAAGTCCACAATTAACTTAATCAAGTTTCCTAATGATGTCTGACCCTTTAAGTTGGTCAATTTCACCAATCCTTCATTCAAGACTTAAAAGACACCTTTGCTTCAATTTTCTCAAATTACTTTTAGATCTCTTTTTTGGTCAATTGAGAATCAATATTTTTAAGCTCAACCATATAGAGAGAATCGATTGATTCTTGATGTTCATTTTAGTGAGTATAATTTTTTTCTTAATTTGGTATAAAATTACGCTTAAAGCACCACATTTAACTAGCATGAATTCTTGTCATGTGAAATTATAAATAAAATCATATATTTTTCATTACACACAAGAAGACTTGGGCAAAATAATTGATCCAATGACTTTCGTCTTCATCTTCCTGATTGCAAAGATGAAAGTAAATTGAGAAATTGGAAAAGAAATTAATTATATGCGCATAAATTCATTGACTAATATTTTTCAATTTTGATGATCTATGCAAGTTATAATTATATATATATATATATATATATATATATATATATATATATATATATAAAATCATGTTATTCATAAAATATCACATTACTTGAGTTTGGGTACGGACTTAGCATGGGTCTTATAAAACTAGACTATATATAAGGAGAATATCTTATTTTGTTAGTCCTCACATGACTGTATTTTGTCTATTTTATCCTTAATTGAGTTGAAATGACCTTTCAAGATCTCATCCATTTTAGTAAATTTGAACAATTACATGCATATTTAAAATGCTATACAAAATGATGAGTCATAAAGAAGTGATAGCGACACTATAAAATATCTATTTATCCAACTAAATTTAAAATTAATTCAAAATTGTATTGTCTTCTTTTATGTGGGATAATAGTAATTTAATTAAAAAATATTCTTAATTCCCACAAAAAATTTGTGAAGCTTTAATAAACTTGTAAGGACTCTTTGAAGAGACATCTACAAAAAGTATTTTATTGAGTCTGGCTTTTAATAATTTAATTTATCATAAATCATACAATAGTTTGTAGCATCTATCCAATGTAAATTTTAATTGAGAAAAAATAATGAAATTAATTATACATAAGGAAAAAATTAGTTTAGATCGTTAAAGACTTTCATTCAAAAACTTTCAGGGAAATAAAAAGGAGAAATTTTTTCGTATTTGCATTTTTCTGTGTGCATTTGTTTGAAAATTAAAAGAAAGACTAAAATATACCATAAGAAAAATTGTTTATTTTTACTTATAAAATATTTTACTCCCTCCATTTTAATTTACTTGTTTGGTCTTGACTTAACACAAAGTTAAAGAAAAAAGTAGTAAATATTTTTAAATTTTATTGTCTTAAACTAAAAATATGTAGAAAGGATCAAAATATTTATTGATCTTGTTGTCTTAAACATGCTACGTGGAAAGTTGAAATTAACCCAAGAAAGAAAAGTGATATTTTTTTAAAACAAATTAAAAAAATTAGACAAAAATTAAATAAATATATAATTTAACATTTTAAAAATATTAAAAATAAAAACTAGACCGTTAACTAATATAATGGTACAAAACAAATAAAAAGCAAAAATAATACGTTAAAAGAAATTACAAAAATAAATATTAATGTAGTTTGGGTCCGGGCTTAGCACGGGCTAAACGATACTAGTATTACTCTTATATAGAAATGAAGAGGGGGTAACGACTCTTTTGTCTTACTTGAGGATATTTTCGTTAATAACATCAACAATAATGGTTTTTTTTTAACTAAAGTCTTCAATCAATGATACTTCCACCTGCCTTTTGTCCCTACTATTTAATTTCTCCAAAATCTTCTTCCATCTCCATTTTCTCTATTTTCACTTCTCCTCACTATATTCCCTACGCACCTTGACACCAAAATACATGCTTCAAACAAAATTTTTTGTTGGATTCATTCAGCTTTAGTGTATTATTGGTTGTAAGTTGATAGTTAAGAGTAAAGCTAAAATCTTGAGTTAGATGTAGATCTGTCATAAGAGAAAAAATATTCAACTTTCAACTATGATTACGACCCGAATAGAGGATTGATTAGCTGCCTTTCCAAAAAACTTTGTAATCATTCTCGCTCAAAGATCACTAAAGTAAGTTCTAATTTCAGTATGTAAGTTATTTTTTTAATTTGTCTTAATATTATTAGTATTGATGTTGTTTTTTCTTGATTGAGCAGTAACTAATTTTGGGGAAATTATGGAATAAGGTTTGTAATTTTGGATGAAGTAGTAAGAAGTAACGCGTGCATTACACGTGTCAATGTCGGGTTAGGTTTTGTGAGAAGTTATTTAACATCCATTAGAGCTGGATCTGGAGCTTGAAAGGAGGATGTTAATAAGGCATATTTGCAAAGGGTGTATTTTGTTGGAATTCCACAAGTTCTTTTGCAGTAATGGGTCAAAGAAAAGAAGCGAGAATGACTACTTATGCATTTGGGTTTTTTTTTTTTTGAGTTTTGGTGATGGATTATGGTGGTTGTGTTTTGATTTTGTACTTTTATTTTAAATCTGTTATTATTATTGTTCTATTATATCAATTAATTAATTCAAGTTTTAATCTATTTTCTTTAGATCTGTAGTTAATATTGTTATGATACTAACTAATTCAATTATCCTTTGGATCTCTTCTTAGTGTTGTTCTGTGATACTAACTAATTAAAGTTTTGATCTTTTTATATTAGAATCTATAATTAGCTTTGTTTTTTATAACTTAAATTAAGGTTAAACCTCTATAATTGTTGTTGTTCTATGGTGCTAATCGACGACATAGTTCCTAACTTCGCTATATTATTCATCTTTAAAAATGTCTTTGCTAAAGAATCTTATGGTGTTAAGCTGTGCTCCTTCTGGTTGTTGATTGTCTGATATCCGATGGTTTTATTGTAGATGTCTCTTGAAGAAGCCATAGGATATGTTGCTTTTGATGAGCTTATTGAGGTATCTTTGCTATTTTAACTTCAAAAGTGATGTAATGACTCCCCGTTACGGACAACTTTCTATATTACTTATTTTGAATAATGGGTTGTTCGGCTGAATATTTGTACCTTGGTATCCAGAATAAAGCAATCCTACGCTAACGACAACTTTGTTACCCATGCTGGAAGTTGAAGTTCACTTAAAAGTTTAGGTTGTGATGTGATATTATATTCTAGGAAAAATTAGACAGGACATCTTTATAATTGCCTGCTCTATGTTAGCAAAGTTAATATTTTATCAATATAGGTCACTTTAAATGATTTTAACCCCTTATTGTAAATTGTACAAAATCTTATCCCCTTTATCTGATGATTCCAATTTACAGGTTTCTTTTGGTTTCCCTGCTGCTGAATTTTTGAAACGAAATCTGTCCTAATATCTCTAATGTACTTGAACGCAATTCCGTCAGATGATTAACAACTGTCAGTTTGTTACTTGTCACAGGTTTGATAGCAAGAGGTTTTGTTGAGATTGTAGAAGGAATGTTATTCGTAATTTCAAGGAGTTGAAGGAATTGAAATGCATGCGCAGAGAACCTCATTACAGTAGTTGGTTTTGTGTTGCTGATGTAGTATTCTAGTATGAGGTGCGATCAATTCTTAAGCTCATCTGTTTCATTGTTCATGTGGTGTGCAAATTATGAAGTAGACGCATTGCTAAATTTGTGCCTGATATCATTTTTGCATCCATATCTTATAGGCGACTGATATTTGGCTTTTTTACCCTTTAGTTTTTAACTCATTTTAGCTTTTTCTTCCACCTTTTTAATTTTTAGATTCATGGATTATTAGTAAATCGTTGCCACTATGGTTTATAATTGTTACTGCATATCGTATCATTGATGGCATTTCAGTTGTGAAAAACTCGAGAGTGAACACTTGCCCAAATTTCCCTCTTCCACTACATCACCCCAGCTACCCACCAAATGCTGAATTAAAGAAGAGCAAAAACTGTGGAACCGTGAGGCCTAACATACTAATTCTACCAATCAAAATATGCTACCACTCATCTTAGTGCAGATAAAATGAAAGTGGTTGTTATATACCACAAGATTAATGTCAGTTTGCTTTCTTGTGTTCAGGTTTCTCTTTTGGGCTTGTGAAACCTACTTCTAATGGAGGGAAGAACTCCGTGGTCACCAAGCTAGCTAGAACTTTTATATATCTAGCACCAGAATATACCGGAAAGCATTTCATTTTCTTGTCAATCTACTCGCAAACATTAATGGTGATTTTAGTAGTATATTCAAGATTTTGGTGTTCTAATACATCTTATAATGATTTATTTCACTATTATTCCACATAAATAACAAGGATGGTTAAAAAATTGTGAGAATCAATATCTACACTATTTATTCATTTTCTAAATCTTATGCCACGTAATAAACTGTGGACCGATGAGATGATTTTAAAAGGGTAGCCCGGTGCACTAAAGCTACCGCTATTGAAAATCACAAAGTTTGAAATTTATATTCGTGGACAAATTTATGGTGACGACATTGTTGTATTGTCCTGTGGAAAGTTCTTTTACAAATGCATCACTGGTGGCCACCTTGTGAGTTACTTACCTAGAGCCTTGGGCTATTTGTATGGAAGAATTTGTAGAACTTGATGAAAATTTGTCATAGTCTAATAAAAGTACATTGAAGAATGCTACCACGTCAACTTTACATGGTTGTACCTTCTCTTGGCAATCTTTTGTATTAGCTAACTACTTATATTACAGCTTTTTGGTTATGTATTTTAGGTTTGCATTGTACTTTGTATAGCTTCATGAATCAAGTTGATGGAGATATTAAAAGTAGTAGTTGTGGTGGCGGCTATAGTTATGATGAGGGCAGCAGAAGCAATATGGCTAGAATTGCCAACTTCAGCTGACAAAGAGATGTCATACATGATAACGAGCACTATCAAGGTGATATTCTACCTACTATCTCTGTTCAGGTAATTAAATAAACCCATGATTGGAATATGTTTCATGCATAGATTTAGGGATTCATTTTACATATATATGAACCTTAGATGCAGTTTTTGTTGTGTGTATATATATGAAATATTGGTATTGTAGCTGAAGGAAGATCAGATGTGTAAGAACAATTCTGATTAATATCTTGAAGGCACTATTGACGGAAAATGGCAGAGACAGTTTCAAAATTTAAGTTTTATGGATTTAATATTTAACATTTTTAGGATTGAACCCGTTATATATTTAAAATCGCATATGTATTATTCATTGCAATTTTCATGAATTTTTACATATAAATTTGTGCTTTCTTTAGAAATTCATAATCTAATGACAGATTTGGAAATGGTTCATAGATATGTTCCATCCACCCTGACAACATTCCCTGCACGGACAACAATGATCTGCGTAAAGGAAAGTTGTCACACCACGAGGTATTTAGCGAAAATGCCACTAGTCTAACTGGTTATTCCCTTTTAGCCTTAGCATTTAAGCATATTCGTACTCTATCTTGTAGAATTTTCATAGATTGTACAATGAATATAGCAAAGTTCGTGCATCTTCTTCTTACTTACAAATAGTAGTGATATATTTTACTTAAAAATAAAGTAAATTGCAAGATGTGGACATGTGGGTAAGACTACATACAATAGATATTTGTGGTTTGACATTTTCCCGGACTCCGCACATAACAACACTTTAATACACCGGCCTGTCATCATTCTTAATTATAAGGATTGTGGTTGCTACTACCATTTAGAAAGTATTTTGAAAATAGGAACAAGATTTGTTTATGAAAAAAAAGAGCCTTCAGCTAGAAAAACCACATTTCTAGGATTTACATTGGGAAGTTTAGTTCACAGCTGATCCATTTTATAATTATAAGATTCTCTAATTCTGACTTGATATGGAGTTCATTTAAGATATGTAGAATGTCCAAAATAAGGTAGAATCTTATTCTTTCTGGGAAATGTAGGTTGCAGAAACAAAAGGACAGAAAATCTGAATTTCGAAGAACAGTGGAAAAATCGTTACAAAACTCAGTGGCCTCCTCGTTGTCGGTTTTGTAAGAATTTTAAAAGTAAATTATTTAGCGAATCAACAAAAGAAAAAGAAGTAAAATGTGAATCCGCAATTGACTGACAACAAATGTACTGGGAAGCACAGTTGCAAAGGTACGAACATCAAATGATCTACTTCCTAGGGATAACAACTATTTTACATGGTTTTAATTAACCTGTAATGTGATGACTCCATTTTGAGTTTTTGGAATGTTATCCCTGTTATAAGAACTCTGCTTCATTATATTGTTTTCCCTATCATATATCAGTGTGTCTAGCTGTTCTTGATTATTTGTGGTTATTTTTTGATTCCTTAGTGTTGCATGTTGGTATTGCCATGTAACTCTATGGTTCCATCATGTTTAAGACATTTTTACGTTCAAGCTATGAACTTTACATGTTTTGATGAAAACCCATGTCCAATTTCAAGCGAATTACATGTGAATTCCCCAATTCATGATTTTATTTATGTAATCATGCAACTCTCCCATGTTTAAAATATTCCCATGTTTAAGTTCATGATCCCTATGTGTTTGGAGAATTGCCACATATTAAAGTATTAATCCCTACATGGTTGATAGAATGCCTGAGTTGAATAGGGTAATAATGACATGTTACCATGTGTTCTCATTCATCTACAAGTCCATAACTTCCAAAAGTTTGATAAAATGTCTTAGTGAATAATTATGCTGGGAATTTTAATTGTGATTTTAAAATTCAAATTTGCAAATTTCTAGATGGATGGAACAAATAAATGAAATAAATAATCCAATTTGACATTGGATTCTTCTTTTCCAGTTTAATAAATAGAATTTGAAAAATACTATTGTTTTCACATATTTACTTAGTACTTTTACTTAAAAAAAAGCTTTTTACTTACTTTTTAGGATTTCTAGATCGATGAACCAAATATAATTGAAATAATTCAATTTGACATTGATTCTTCTATTTTCAGTTTAATAGATAGAATCTTGAAAACATTATTGTCTCCACATATTTACTTTCTACTTTTACTTTAAAAAAAAACTATTCACTTACTTTTTGCCTTACTACTATTTTATTTTCATATGTGTCATGTCTACTTACTTTTTACCTGAAATCTGAATTTTGAGGAAGAGTGAAAAAATCCTTATGAAACTCAGTGGCCTCCCCGTTGCCGGTTTTGTAAGAATTTCTATAGTAATTTTTGAACATTAAGGAATTTGAGATTTTAACTTTGATTTCAAACTTTGCGGACTTCTAGATGGATGGACCAAATAATTGAAATAATCCAATTTGACATTGGATTCCTCTTTTTCAGTTTAATAGATAGAGTTTGAAAAACACTAGTGTTTTCACATATTTACTTTCTACTTTTACTTAAAAAAAAGCTTTTTATTTTTTAGGATTTCTTGATACACATCGACATTGTTTAACAAACATAAAAATTAAATATCATTTTCCACAGAATGACTCCCAATTAATACAACATGCTGAAATGAGACAGAATCAGAATCTGTTCAGAATTCAAGTGAAAAAAGTAGTTTCCCACACTGATCATACAATCTCCCTTGCCTTTTGTTTTGTTAGTGGGATGGTGCAGACTTCCTTCCTTCTTTATGCTCATAGGCTTAACCAACCTAGAGCACGGTGTGCTTGTATACTAGTAGGCTATTACGACATTTTATCCTGTACTGAAAAAGCAAACATCGTGCCCTCTCTTCCTATACCATCCACATTCCATATCAAAGAAGGAAGCAAGAAGCAAAAAAAAGATTTCACTTCTTCTACTGAACAGTTCGAACAACGAAGTGAACGCCAGAATATGCTCAAGATAAAAAAAAAATGGAGCCATCGACTCCAATGAAAATGAAAAAAAATGTTGCCAACACATTGCTTTCATATTATATCTTTCAATAGTTATAAATTAGCTTTAATATAATTTATACTATACTATTTTTTCACTACTTATATTACACTCTCTTTCATTCTTGTTAAGTATATTTGTAGGTTGGTGAACCACATATTATGAAACATAACTGTATTACCTGCAAACATATCTTCGCCCGTGCACAGAATAGGCTCGGGCACACTAGTATTATATATAAGAGAGAATACCAATTTTTGGTAGTCCTCACAAAGCTATTATAGTAACTTTAATTAATTTTTAATCCTCTAAAATTGTGACACATTGGATGATAAAGATGAAGTAATTTTATCTTTTTTCTTGCCATATGGACATTTACACTTGGTGCATATGTCATGAAATGAGAAACTATTATTTAGTTTTTTCTTGTAATTTCTATTGTTTAACTATTTTCTATTATTTATTTTTTTGCCAAAAAAATAATTAGGAGTAGAGGAAGGAGAATTAAGGAGGAGATTACAAAGTAGAAAATTAAATATTTACCAATAAAGCGAAAATTCAAACTCTCAATCAAGTGAACTATTCAAATTCCTCTATTGTTTAACTAATCGGTAATTCACTTTTAGAGCTTTCGTTATAATGTTTTGTTTCTCATAGTTACATATTATTTAATCAAGTCAATTACAAAATATAAACGTCAAATATTTAATAATTAATTTTTTACTTTTACTTCATGTTTTATGAATCATCTTTCAATGATATAATTTATACAAGATTTTGATAATAGTTATCCGACAACAAGACCCAAAAGCTTTAATTTTGACTAATTTTTGTTATTTTTTAATCAAAATTGATTATTTAATTGCTTTAAAATATTAAAATAGTCTTAAAAAAATATTTTACATGAACTTTTCTTTAACATGGTTAGAAATTATATGCTCAAAATTCATAAAAATGCTAATATTTTTCAATTTTTATGATCTTTGTAAATTATAATTATTTTATATTATTTTAAATCCTATTATTACATAAAATACCAATTCACTTGAGTTTGGGCCCAGACTTAGCACGAGCCTTATAAAACTAATACATATTATAGCATGTTATATTAAAAAATTTAGAAAATTTCCCTAAAGCTCACACAAAGAAGGCCCAAAAGTTTTTTTTTAAAAAAAAAAAAGAAAACCCGTTCTTTTAACTTTGATGGTCCTTTTTTTTTTTGGAAATTTTCCTTATAATCAAATGTTCGTTTTAAAAAAATAAAAAATATAAAAAACTAAATGTCTATTAATTTTTAAATAGATTTTAATTATCTTTATAAATCACTTTAAAATTAGGATTCCTTTAACCAATTAATTAATGATAGTTATTTCTTTGTTTAGGTTTAGATCTATTCTTGATCCACAAAAGCTAATTGAGAAGTTTTTTTAAAATGAAATTTGGATGTATCTTATGTTGAAGAGGCAAATTTGTTTGTGATTTGAGGTAAGCTTTTTAAAATTTTAGTATGTTCTTGAGTTTACAATAAATAATTTATCATTTATTATTGCTAGACAATTGTTAACCGAAAAGTTGATGCAAGTTTTCTAAAATTTTAGTATGTTCATGAAGTTTCCTGGGTAGACAGTTGCTTATCAAGAAGTTTCTTTTGTGATATCTTATGATTGAAGGAACAAATTTGCTTGTGCTTTGAGGTAAGTTTTCTAAATTTTTAGTATGTTTTGACCTAAAATCTTAATAGTATCTATATGATTAAAGAATAAATTTGCTTGTGATTTGATATAAATTTTCTAAAATTTTAATATGTTTTTGAAGTTTACAATAGTGAAATTATCATGTAGTCTTGGTGGACAATATTTTTTTAAAAATATTAATGTTATCAATGATTGAAGAAGTTTTTTAAATTTTAGTATATACTTTATCTTTATAAAAATAAATTATCATGTTTTTTATATATAAACTTAATCTTATAGAGTAAAAAACAGGTCAGTGTCCCTGCAATATTATTAAGGTTGGATAGATTATGATCTTTTATTTGTTTATGATTTTAGACATTATTTTATCATGTATGGAAAGTTGTATTCATTGTAGAAATAGAGCATGATGTATTTGTTAACTTTTACACTTCATTAAAAATCTCCGCGATAGATAAAATTATTTAATCTTAAATAATCAAACGTTACACATGCGATCAAATATATATATATATATATATATATATATATATAAGAGAGGATCTTAAGATTTGGTAGTCCTCACAAGGGCTTTTTTGGTAGTTTAATTTTTTGGTGAAATGAAATTACTACACATGGCAACTAAAAGTGTTTTTTTATTACATATTTCCATTTTCACCCTTATTCTTTTTATTAATTAAGACCATTTCACTTGAGTTTTTATAATTGATTTCTTCTTGCAACATGTTAGATTATTATTTAATTAAAACACCTTTCATTTTAAATCAACAATCACTTTAACTCACAAAAAAAATCCAAGCTAACTTTTAATAAAAAAATAAATTTTTCAATAATTTCAACTATGACCTTATAGTTCTTTCTGATATTATAGTATAATAAATAATATCTTATATTTATTATTTCTCGTAGTGGACATGTAAAAAGTATAGACCAATAATTAAAATGGGACGATTAGGTTACTCTTGTGAGGGGTGTGTAAAAAATAAACATAATAAGTAAATAGATCAAATGGAATAATATATTAATGTAATACAATTAGCATTTAATATCTTTATTAAGTTAATTTATAGAAAGGCTCTTAATTAAGGTTATAATTATTATAATATAAATTTGAAAACATTGACTTTTTTTTCCAGATGATTCTATTAGATGAAAAAATGTAATTTGCAGAATCTATTGCCACTAAAATCACGAGGAATACTAAAATACAATAAATACCAGAATAAATTTATTTTTATCTATAGCTAAGAAATAAATTGTCGCAAATTTTATTAAATATTTATGATCTTCATCGAAGTGTAATTATTAAATATTTCAAATTATGTTATTATACAATATATTACTCGTAGCTTTTTGATATATTTCAATTCTCTATTAATATCTTCTTCCTCATAAATAATATTTTTTATTTAAAATTATTCAATTATGTGATTAACAACTATAATAATTATTAAATTTATCTACAAGACTTGTTTAATGGATCATTAGATATACTGCTTATAAAGTAAAAATAGATAATATAAATTATATTTTTAAATTAAAATTATTATTTTTATACTTTGAGTTTGGGTCTAGATTTAGCACTGGCCTCGTGAAACTTTATTTTATAACTATATATAAGGGAGGATCTTTGCATTTGGTAATCCTCACATATATTTCTTTTATCCATTTTAACCCTAATTAAATATTAATTACTTTGCAAGCTTTCACCCATTTTAGTAAATTTGAGCAATTATATGGACTTATTAAATGCCGTGCAAAAAGTGATGAGTTATAAAATAAGTGAAAGTGAAACCACGAGAGATCTTTATCTAACCAATTAAAAATTAAATCAAAATTTGTGATCTTCTTTTATGTGAAAATAACAACAACAATAATAATAAGAGAGACCTAATTTGTTTAGTCCTCACAAGAAATTTTTTGTCTATTCTATCTCTAATTGAAATTTTAATAATTACTATTTTTATATTATATACTTATATATAAGAGAGAATAAGATAATATTTGATAGTCCTCACAAAAATATTTATACAATGAAATTGCTACATGTGTCTATCATTTTTCCAATACATTATTATTTTTGTCCTCATTCATTATTTAATGATTATTTTCATTTGGACCTCTATAATTGAATTATATATAGTATTTTTTTTGTAAATCCCTTCTTGTTTACTATTAGATTACTTATTCTTTTTTGTACATATTTCTTATATTGAAATTTAATTATTTTTTAATTTATTTTAGGAAATTAATTAATCTCTAAAACAATGGCATGTGATTGATAAAGATGAAGTATTTCCTCCTTGTAAAATGAATCTTTGCACTTGACAGTGTTAATATGAAAAATTACTATTGAGTTTTTCATTGTGTTTCAATTGCTTAATTATCTTTTTTTTAAAAGGGAGTAGGAAAATTACTACTTTAGTTTCAATTGTCTTTATATAATTTAATAAATAAGAAAATTTTAAAGATGTTTTGCAAGACTTAAATTCAATCTCTAACCTCTAGAAAAAATTAATCTCAAAATATATATTGATTCACATAGGAGTGCAACTATTCAAGAAATTAATCTAACATATGATTAAGTTTAATTTGAATTATTGGATGTTATATTCTCAAAACATTCCATGAAAACAACTTTTATATTACATATTGATTTAAAAATACAAATAATTTTTCCTTTTAACTTGCAAATACGTTTATACAAAGATTTAATTTTTAAGAGTTTGCAGGAAATTTTGAACTACTCTTTCGATAACTTAATGTCACAAAAAGCAAAAATATAAAAAAGTAATTACAAATTTAATCTTTTATATTAGGTAGAATCTAGGCTTATAAGCATCAGGCAAATGTAAAACTTTAATAGTTCTGAAATTTTACTGTCTAGATATGATTAATCTAAATAATATTGTTGAAAATATGGAATAAATTATACTTATTTGATAAATTACATACTATATTTATATCTTGAGGTTGGGCCCGGGCTTAGCACGTGCCCCCCAAGACTAGTACATATATAAGGGAGAATCACAAATTTTGGTAGTCCTCACAAGGACTTTGTAGACATTTCACTTCTTTTGTGAAGTAAAATTGCTACACATGTCAAATTTATAATGTATTGATGATGATCTATTCTTGCATATTTTCATTTTTTCCCTCTCCTTTTTTTGTTAAAACCATCTCCACTTGGTCTTTTGTAGTTGGTTTCTTCTTGTTATTTATTGGATTGCCTTTTAATTACAACTTCTTCTATTGATTAAAAATAATCACTTTAACTTGAAAAAAAATTATGCCAAAATAAATTTTAATACAAAGTTAAAGTTTGCAATGATTTTTTACTACACCATTGAAATTTTTTAAAAATATTATTTATTTTTTTTAAAAAAATATAAGTACTAAATAGGACAACTTAATAAATAATATCTTGTATTTATTATTTTTCTTAGTGGACATGAAAAAAAGTAACTTAACAATTAAAATGGGACGAAAAATTTATTTTTTAAGGTGCGTATAAGAAAATAAATATAATGTATTACTGTAATCCAATTACTATTTAATATCCTTACTGATCATTATTAAGTTAATTTGTGTTAACGCACTAAATTAATGTTATAATTATTTTTATATAAACTTGCAATCATAGAAATATTTATTGTATTAAATAACTCTATAAGAAGAAAAAAAGATCTTTTATCAAAATAAATTTATTTTATCTATACTAACAAATTCATAAAAGTATCATATTTTTTTTATTTATATACTTTAAATCATGTTAATTTTTAATATATCTAATTCTCTGACAATACTTTATTTCTCAAAAACAATATTCTAATTTAAATCATTCAATTATATTATTATGAACTCAAATAATTATGAATACTTATCAAAAAGGCATGTTTAATATTTCATTAAATAATATTGATTATAAGATAAAAATCTGATATAAATTAATATTTTATTTTTTTATCCTGAATTTGTCCTCGGGCTTAGCACGAGCCTGGGTGAAACTAGTTTATATATATATATATATATATATATATATATATATAGTTTCTATATTTATCTTTTATTGATACGTATTCCACATAACAATTATACAGTATCTATACACATTCTATACAATTTTGAAAAATGGCTAGTTGGTGGAATTAAAATAGGAGAGTGGCTACCTCATGATATTACATTGAAAAATGGATTTTGGTGGATGTTTTAATCCTAATGGATATGAGGTGTCCTTTTCCTTACTTTTATTAGCATTAGTATTGATGATTTGGGTTTTATTTGAGTTACTACTATCTATGGGCTATAAAACTTATTGGATCATTCAAAATTCTAAATTTAAACTTGAAATAATAGACAAAATGACCTTCTGGACCTCTGTACTATGTCAGTTTTGTAAGTTGGACACTTAAACTTATATTTTTAATATCTGGACCCTTAAACCCATCAAAAAGCAACATTTTGCACTCTTTGACCGTTGACCTTGCCTATGTGGCAAGGTCATGGTGACTAGGACAAAGAGAGTGTAGCTACTCGCCTGAGGGTGCGAGTGGGGGTCAATTTTTGGCTAATTTTACATTAAAATAATTAAAATAAATATTAAAATTCAAAAATAAAAATAAAAAAGGTTCCTTTTTTTCCTCCATCTTTTTAAATTTAAAAATATTTTTAAAAATTTAAAAATAATTTAAAAATATTTTTAAAATTTTAAAAACAATTTAAAAATATTTTTAAAAATTTTAAAAAATAAAAAGGGTCCTTTTTTCCCTCCATCTTTTTCAATTTAAAAATATTTTTTAAAATTTTTAAAAAATAAAAATATATTTTTTCCTCCCCACCCCAGCCCGTCCCCAACCCCACACCCCACCCAGCCACATTTCACCACACAACCAGCCTCCCCACCCCACCCTAACACCTGTCCAGCCCTTCCCTACCCCCACCCCAGCCCGTCCCTACGCCCACAACCTACCCAACACTATCCCACCCTACCCCCAGTCTCTCCACCCTACCCAACCCCGTCCCTACCCCCTCACACCTTACCAGCCTTGTCCAGCCCCGTCCAACCCCCCCCCCCCCAACACTCTTCCAGCTCTCCTTTCCCCCATACATATTCACTTTTTATTTTTTATTTTAATTTTTCCTCTCAATTCAATTCTTTTCATTTTTTTAATTAAAATTTAAATTTGAAATCTTTTTATTTTTTGGGGATTAAAATTTAAATTTAAATTGAAAGTGAGTAATAGTGAATATTGAAAAAAAATTAGTGAATTTCACTTGAAAAAATTAAAATTTTTGTGAATTGTTAAAAATATTCAAATTTAAAAATCAAAAATTTATAATTTTTGTATATATGAATTTGTAGTTAAAAATTTAAATTAGTTGGAAAAGAATTTTAATTATTTGGAATGAATTTGATGTTTAATTTGTGAGAAAAAATAAAAACATAATTATTTAAATTTTTCTACAATTTATATATTTTTCTTATTTAATTAAATTAATTTTAAAATTTAATTTGTTATGTAGCATTTTAAAAATGACTTAGAATTTAATGTAATATTTTATTTTTTTTAATTAACATGACAGATGACGTGGCAGATGTGGCAGGCGTGGCAGCTGACGTGGGGGAGAGTGTGTTATACTCACCAAAAAAAGGTTTAAAATGTTGCTTTTTAGTGGGTTCAGGGGTCCATATGACAAACATGTAAGTAGAAGTGTCCAACTTATAAAACCGACATAGTACAGGGGTTCAGAAGGTCATTTTACCAAAATAATATATTGAAAGATAAAAACAATAAAAAAGTTTAAGAAATATATAACACTTAAACCATAGTAAATATTTTTATGAATAAAATATTTTTAAAAATTGTACAAATGTAATATCGAGTTAGCTCGGTTCGATTTGATTTTTTTAGTTTGTTTTTGATAACTGTGGTACCAAGCTACCTTATGCGCACCTTGACTAATTCTATGGGATCCCTGCCAACTCCCATCAGCAACAAGTACCAAGTAACTATATTAATCAAGGTAGAACAGTTAAAATCAAACCAAATCAATTATAGTTGAAATTTTTCCAACATCAAACTAAGTCAAATCAAACCACTAGTCGGGTTCTTTTGGGGTTTGGTGTGGCTTGTGGTTAGGTTTTATTCACCCCCATTCGTAAAGGAATAGTTGAGTAGTTGGGAGGAGGGTCACCCATGTTGGAGACCTAGAATTGAATTCAGTCTCTATCTGTTGCTTGACTATGAACCTCGTTGATTAAGGCATGCCTAGCACGATTTACATCTTCTGTGTGATTTATTTGTGACCTGTTACACATTGAGAAAGTTAACACAAGTGCTCACCACAGAAATTGTGGACCTTCTAAGGGGTTTCGTAATAAACATTGAAATTATAAATCAAATTATTAATATTTGATTTCATGGTCAAACGCCTACTTTGTATTTGTTGAGAAGTTATCATTGAAATCCTAAGCAATTTTTAATTTTAATATATTTCATGAATGAAACGAGAGACTTGATTTTGTTACCCTTTACAAAATTTATTTTTTAATTAATTTATGCCTTTTTTCAAAACATATTTATTTTTATATATGAAAGATTAGAAAATATCATTTTCTTCTATTTTATTCGTAAGAAGTCATACTTCCTCGGTCTCATTTTAGTTGGTCATCTTACTAAAAATAAATATCTCATATTAGTTGATCACTTACTAAATCAGGATAAAATTAATTAACATTTTCTCATTTTTTCCCTACAATTAATAGTATACATTAAATGTGAATAATTACAATTCTAGTCCATTTCTATGCCCAATGAATATTATTAACATACGTAAAGGGTAAAATAGTAAAATTCATCATTTAATTTATTTATTTCTTAATAACCGTGTGAATGAAATGTGCTTAACTAAAATGAAATGGAGGAAGTAAGAGATTATTTTTATGGATGAAACTTACTCTCCAGAATTACATATTACAACTTCTTAAATACAAAAAATAGCAAAAATGGAACTACTGAATTAGGAGCCAAGTGGAGGTTTTCTAAGAGAAAAGAAACAAAATTATTTTTTTTTGGTTAAAAGGAAGCATAATATTTAAAAACAAGTAAAACTGCATAGAGTATTGCCTAATCAGGCTCAATTACAAAAATGGGGTATTCCCGCCTCTGAGTTATCAAAAATAGGAACAGATCTTTGATAAGTAATTCTTGCAATGTCGTTCCATACTTCGTTTACAGTAAAAGGGGGTAGTGCAACAAAAACTTTGTTTTTACCAACAAAAAACTGGGCTGCTCCTTTTTTTGCAAGTGCATCGACAACTTGGTTTTGTTCCTTAAAGCAATGTTGTACGGATGGTCTTCCCAACCTTTTTTTTAGTAATTTGAATTCATGAATAAGAGGGTCATATAGGGGGTTTCCCTTCGATAGCATGTGGATTACCTTTTCAGAGTCGACATTAACTTCAATGGGGGTGAGGTTATGCTGCAACACAAGATTAAGCCCTTCACGAAGAGCCATCAGCTCTATGTGATTGTTAGAGGCATGCATGAAACTTTGAAGAAAACCTACTACTCAACGCCCCTTATTATTTCTAATTACCCCCCCCCCCCTCCCGATACCTCCTTTGCCAGGATTACCCATGCAAGCTCCATCCGTGTTGAGCTTGTAATGGTTGGGGAGGGGGAGACCAGTAAACATTGATGATGCCCCTAGACTGGGGTTTGGGGTGTCTGCTGATGAGGTAAAATTCCATAGATTCATCCTAGGCATACTTAAAGAAGGGGATATTATGTTTGCCCTCGAAAAGGTTATTCTTTCTAGTTTTCCAAATAGACCACAAACAAAAGGGCAGGAGGGTTCCCCAGGTGATGTTGTTGTCAAAGTTGAGATGCTTGACCCTATCCCAAGAGTTCTTCTAGTTATCAGTAGAGAACATGGAAGGCTGGGTGTGTTCAGGCAAGGCTTTTTGGTAGAAGGAGGTCCATAAAGATTTGGAAAACTCACACTCAAAGAAGATATGTTGTGTGTTTTCCAAAGGATCTCCGCAGTTACTGCAAGAGGGATCAAGATTGATACCTCTATGGGCTAGGATAGATTTTGTAGGAAGGTTGTTGTGCTGAATCAGCCAAAGGAAAATTTTGATTTTGTTGGGGGTGGTGAGTTCCCAAATCCGACCAAAGGGAGAGTTACTGTGAGACTTAGAGATAAAGGCATAGGAAATTTGGTGGTAGGCACTCTTATAGGAAAAGGTACCATTCCCAGTCAGCCTCCAAGATGGAGTATCCTTAAAGAGTTTGGGGTGAGGAACAAAGGAGCTCGAAATGTTGAGCATTGTGGTTGTAAAATACCCTGGTTTCTAGATCTTAGAAAATTTCCTAGAATTTTAGTTTCTGGACCTAATACAACTCATGGATGCGAGACGTATGTTGGGGTACAGATAGTATGGTCCAGTCGTATGCTGACCAGTGTTGGTTGTTGGAATAGATTTTAGTTACTAAAATGTGTACGACCTGGTGGTATGAGTCGTACTGATGGATACAGGTCGTTTAGTTACTTCTCTTAACCTTAGACTTGGTAACTTAAGTTTGGTCTGAGGATGAGTGGCTCACCATGAGCCGTAAGTCAGGGTACGAATCGTACCAGGGACTCGTATGGTGGACAGTAACTAAATCTTCCTTGGGTCTATTCTGCCAAGGGTACGGGTTGAGGGTACGGATCGTATGTTGTGGATACGACTTGGTTTGGATGAGTCGTACACTGGACAGTATTGGGTCCAAGGGTTGAGACTTAGGATACGAGGGGTGGGTATCACTCGTATCGGAAGGTACGACCGGTGAAGGGAGTCGTATTCCTATGACAAAATTTTTGAGCAACTTAAGTGGGGGTATTTTGGACATTTCCCCACTTAACCTAATAAGGCCTCACGACTTTTAACTCTCTTAAAAGGTTATTTTCCCCTATTATTCTATTCACTAACATTTAGAAACACTTTCAAAACACTCTATAATTCTCTCAATAGCTTTTGGGGAAAGAAAGCTATGGTTTCAACTAGAGTAATAATTTGAGGATCTTGTTGGTGATTTCTCTCTATCTACTATGTCAATTAAGGCATGTTCTTTTCCCTCATTGTTAGTTCCAACTAAAGGCATGATTTTTATGAATGGTTTCAGGGTTTCATTGTTGTATGATTTTGGTTTTCAAATATGATCTGGGGTTTTCATTATAAATGATTGGTTGTGGTTTCTCATGGTATTAATTATACTTTTATATGCATTAATGGTGGTTTTGGATACTTGGTTGCATTGGAATAGTTTAAAGGTGGTTGGGATTGGTTTTGGTTACATTATTCCCCAAGGTGTTTGACAAAATGCTTATGAGAATGTTTTCATTGCATAAATGTATTTTTTTATGGAACTCTTGCTTGTTTTAACTTGGTAAAAGAACTCAAATGGTTTAAATGGTTTTAAAAGGTGGATAACTAAATGATAATGGTTGTAGGGTACAGGGGAATCCCCCAAGTGGTCTAATATGATAAATTGAAGCGTACATGGGAATCCCTTCATATATAAATGGATGGCTATAGACATTACTTGTAATTTATAGTCGGTATGACGATACCACTACTAATGACTTTGGTTAATAAATGAAAAACAGTTTTATTGTTTGGTAATAGTTTTAATTGGGCAATAATGGAGGGGGTGTGATATCTAACCGTGAAGGTGTGAGTCTAATGGACAAACACTGAACACTTGTGTTTTCCAACATGAGGGTAGCCTTGGGGTCTATATATTTAGGGGGTACATGGGAATCCCCTATTACATGTATATATGTATCAAATAGAGCGACGGGTACACAGGAATCCCCTACTCTTATGGTATCTCTACTTTGTGTGACTACATGCATCAGGTCCCGTTCAGGGATTACAGTGGACCCATATATCCCGTGGGTGATTTTATGATGATAAATCTACACATGCCCAGGTTAATGATTTCAAATGCATGCTAAACTCGTTTCCCCTTTTCGGCATAGTTATATATATGTATAGTTGTATGCATATGATTGATTTACTTGGTTTTATCAAAGAGAAAATACATCAACCCCCCACCCCAAACTTGTCGCCAAAACTTCATTTAGATCCTAAACCAATCAACGATTATTTACCGTCCTTAATAACTTTCAAGTGCATTAATTTCCCCCTCTATGGCTGACGTGGAAAAAAAAGGAAAGCGAGTGATTTTTTTTTAAAAAAGGGCGCACTTTATTATTATTATTATTATTATTATTATTATTATTATTATTGTATATATATATATATATATATATATATATATATATATATAAAAAAAAAAAAAAAAAAGAAACCCAACTTCTTCTTCTTTCTCACACCCTCTTCCCCCACCCCCCCCCCCACCCCCCCCCCCACCCCCACCCCGTTTCTTCATCTACTTTGAACTCCCTCCCCATTTCTTCATCTACTTTGAACCCCTACCCCGTTTCTTTGTGTATTGGTGTGTGTCTTTCTTAAAACTTTTACTTGTGGAATATTGGTTTTTGAATTTGAATTCGTTGAGGTCTTTAGTGGTGGTGTTTCTTTGGATGTTTTATTCTTTGGCAAATAAGAGTTGGTTTGGGATAGATTTGGGGAGGATTTTTTAATTATAGGGGAAGTGGTTTTGGTTGAATTTGAGTATCTGGTGGAAGTAAAATTGAACTTTTTTAATTGGGATTTTAGTGCAGGTTTCTCTTCTAGGGTAGGCTTGATAAGCTTGATTTTGATTTTGGTTGAACTAAAAACTAAATCAGACAAAGAAAATTTCATTTTTGCAAGCTTGATTTGATTCTAGATTGTACCAAAATCAGAGGAAGAGGGAGAAATCTTGGTTAGTTTGGTTTGATTCTTGGAAGAGCTTGTGGATTTGATGAGCTTAGTTTAATTCTTGGAACTAGAAAGTGAACTTATTTTGAATTTTTTTCTTGATTGATTGTAGAGGATCATCATCATCAATGGTTGAAATGGACTTTTCTTGATTGGATTAGGAAGATCATCATCTTCAATGGTTGAAATTAATTTCTTCTTGACTGGTTTAGGAAAATCATCATTAATATCTAGCTCCAACATTCCTTTTCTAATTCTTATTGATAAAAACATTAAATTTATATCTTTATGGTTGTTCTCTTTGTGATGTTAATGGCGAAAAAAAAAATTGAAGGAAAAGGCATTTTCGTAGCAGTGGTAGGGAATGGAAGGGGAGAAAAATGGGGGGTGGGGGGGGGGACAGGTGGCTGCTGTGTCTACTGAAGAAGAAGAAATTGAGGGGGGGGGGGGGGGGGGTGTGAAGACATATATATATATATATATATATATAAATTCTATATATATATTTTTTCTTTTTTTAAAAAAATATATAAAAAGTATGTGTGTAGGATTATTATTTTTTAAATATAATTTCTTATGTGGCAATGACGTGGTACTGATTTGGCGATGACATGACGCATGTGTAGTGCACTCTCCGTTGTGAGAGTGGGATTTTGATTTTGAGGTTGAAATTAATTCACTTAAAAGTTGTTAAGAGGGGTAAATAATTATAAGTTAAGTTAAAGTGCTAAAATAAGTTTTGGCTACAAGTTCGGGGGGGGGGGGGGGGGGGAAATGATGTATTTTCTCTTTATCAAATGATATTATTTTATCCTTATCCTGAGTTCATGTTAGAGATCACTCACTAACCCATCTTCGGGCGGCTGTATACCCACGCTATGCAGGAATCGGCCATTCCATTCTTTCTGTTTAGCATTCGGACTTCGGTATCAATATTTGGATTAAAATGGTGAGCTTCTATCTTTTCGGAAGACTCCATTTCATAATATGGATATTCCTATACACTTTAATTTTATTTTGGATATTGGTTTTGGCTATGGTTGGGGCATGTCCTAACCGGTTGTTCTTACTCTTTTGGTTAGAGGTCTTGTGGTACTACTATGGGTTGGTATGGTCAAAACCGGTATGGGTGTCAGTCTTAGTATTGACATTGGTATTGGAGATGACATTATTGGACATAATTTCTCACTATTCCATTATATTTTATTTTGGGATTAATTATATTACATTTTGGTACTTCTTTGGTTATAGCCCTTGGTTGTGGTTTGGTTGGTATGGTTGGACATTTTCCCTAAGGGGGGTGTTTAGGGATCTATCTGTCATTCCAAACTTTCACATTTTCCCCATCATGGATGAACCATTGAATAGCATTTTGATAGAGGGCTCTTCAGGTTCTAAAGTGGTTTTGGACTGAAGCGTTGGTGTCATTACTGTATTTGTTCTAGAGGAGCCTGGCCCAGGTAGAAAAGAGGTTTAAGTGGAAATGCCAAGCCAGGCTACAGAGGAGGGAATCATTCTTGATGCTGAAATTCTGCATACCCAGACCCCCTCCCCCTTCTTTTTTGGGTTTGGTAATGGTGTTCCAGCTAACCATATGCATCTTTCTTTTATAGGAAGTGGTGCCCCATAAGAAATTCTTTTGGCTTTTGTCAATATGCTTGTAGATTTTCTTAGGGAGGTCAATGAATTGTATAATGTGATTAGGGATGTTACTGAGAGAGGATTTTGCTAAGGTAGCCTTGTCGCGCCTTATTTCGAACCGGTCAAAACATCACACAACGTATGGTGGTCGTCGTGACTCTTTGGATTTGAAAATAATTTTAGAGTCGCCACCTAACTTTTTAGGAAAAATTAGGAAAACTCATTTTCTTGTTGTAAAACTCTGTTTAGTCTATTGAAAATATTTTGAGATTCCGAGTAAGGTTTTTGATTACTCCAGGGGAAGGTGTTAAGCATCCCTCAGAGCCTATCCGAAGATAGTCCTTACACTTGGTTTAGAAAAATATTAGGAAACATTTTTATTCATTATTTGCTTAAAACGGTGATAAGAAAACTTTTATTATTATTTTTATTTATTCTCTTGACAAGAAAGGAAATTTAAGGTATAAAAGACATGACACTACCATATACAAGGAAGTAATATAATTGTTGCAAAATATATGTACGAGTAGTTTAGAATACAAAAAGGGTAGTATTGTAATTTAGATATATTAGAAGGTGCAAAGTCTTATAATTCTATAAATAAATTTAGGACATCTGAAGTTTGAGTGTACGACTAGAATATAAACAAATATATTTTTTTATCACGTGAAATTCATTTGCGAAATGTATATTAAGAGTATGTGAAGAAATACATGAAAAATTATGAATGAGTTAATAATAATAATAATAATAATAATAATAATAATAATAATAACAATAATAATAATAATAATAATAATAATAATAATAGTAATCATATAATGCAAAACCCATGAAATTGTTTAAACCGTCATCATGATAATAATAATAATAGTAATAATAATAATAATAATAATAATAATAATGATAAATTAAAATGGTGATGATAATTACGGTATAAATAATAACGATAATAATAGAAATATTGGTAATAATATTGATCGATAAAAAATTATCATGGTAATATGTAAAATGATATACCTTGTATGTGGTAGCGGATGAATACATATACCTTGCATTTCTATCCTGAAAACTCAAATAGTGTAAAAAGAATAAAATATAATGGAAAACATTAGAATTATTTATTACAAAGAATAAGTTAAAATGGGTAGGAGGACCCTTTTACAAAAATCGTAAATTTGGCAATGGATTTTCCTATTGGATTAATTTGAAATTTTTCACTATTTTTAGGACATGAAAATTACTACGTCCATTTTATTGAAAAGTCTCTTTAAAGTAAGATAACCAACTAAAAAGTAAATCCAAAATTTTAAGATTTGCTAGTCTTTTAAAGAAAATTTGCTTCTACAGACTAATTAATTAAGTGTTAATCACAACAACATGATAACAATATACTATTTAAGAGATCGGCACGTAATAGAGCAATTATAAAGTGATAAATAAAGTTATCTCAATCAAACTTAATAACAAAGTGGAGTTAATTATCATTCTAAATCAGAACATAATATAATATGAATAAATTAAAGGAAGAACGACTAAGGGGTACTAGACTCCATTTCGAAGCTTGAAATTTTAATTTTGCGATTTCGGAGCTCTTGTAATCCTAGTAGCGATTGACCCAATATTTGGATTGAAGCGAATTTTATTGCAAAACTCCAAACTTCCGAGTTCACAAGTAACAAAAAAAGATAAGGATTAGAAAAATAATCAATAAAGAGAACTAAATGATACACACTTGGATAAGTTAAGTTGTGTGGCATACATAAAATGGACTAATTATCATGATAATGTAGAGAGCGATTAAGGAGAAAACATAGATAATGTATGTAAATGGATTAAGGAGCGAACATGGCTATAATATATGTTAAGAATTACGTAAGAGTAGCATGAGGGGTCACAAGCACTTGTTTAAAAAAAACCATGATGCTGGGGTCTTAGTTGCTAAATCCACAAGTAAAACATATTGTTGAGACCATATTAAGGCAAAAAATGTTACTAAGAACCACCAGCAAAAAAGAAAAAAATGAGAATTCTGCACATTCAAGCATAAAAAAAAATCTTTTCTTTTGTTTTTATTTAGTTAAACATTTGATCCTTTGCCCCATTTTTTTTAATACAGCAGAACACGATAGAAAATGGGATCAAGTTACTTTTTGGGGGAACATATTTCACGATCATACACATTTACAACACCCACATTTAATTTTCTTACAACAAAAAGCATACGATGCAATCCACCTACAATATTAATTCGATACAAATTTATCTTTTATCTTTTAACATTCACTATTCTACGTATGTACGCACACAGCCTAAACAACAGAGCATGTATACATTCTCTAATCAATTTAATCAATACCCATTTGATTAAAAGAAGTCCTAATGAAAAAACCCTATCGTAGTAATAAACATACATTCATATTTTTGCATGAGGCAAGAAAACTTTCCTTCAACTCAATTTTACCAAAGATAAACAATGCTAACTATTTCAAAAGTTTCAACTGCTACCACAATATTCTAAAACGATTTTTTGGCTTTAAAAAAAACCTCTTACAAAAGCAATTCGAAAATGATTGAGCAATTAAGATGGGACACCTTTTCCTTGCACAAAGCAACTTTCAACCATAAGAAGGGAATGTCCTTAAATTAAGAAAATTTAAAACAACATCAAATTTGAGAAATTAATCCACACATAATGAAAGACAATAGCGACCAAACAGGAAAACAAAGGAATCGAGCGTTTTCCCACAAATCAGCGACGACGTAATTTCATTGAAATCAAATATAAGCGTATTTTGGGATCAATAACGAAGACACAAGCTTGGTCAAATTCACACCCAAATTCATTTTTCTAAGAGTTAACAACAAACCCGGAAGAGACTTATTCAAATACTAACAAACCCGCGAACACACAACATAAACTTTCATATTAAAATCACGTTCATCGATGAGATTCCCAAAGGACCACAACAATAAAACAAGATAAACAAATGTATAAACATATGTATTTAGCACCAAATGATTTTCCAATTCACAAACTACAATATCTACCCGCAGAGCCAGGATACCAACAACAACATAGCTCGAAATCAAAATACCTCTTATATTTAACACAATTGAAAATAGATGAAGAGAAAAAAATGAAAACAAAGCGAGAAAGGGGTGTGTCCGCATCTTTTCAGGTGCAGTAAACTGGAATGGTGACGTTGGGATAGTTTCCGGGGACTATGAACCCACTCCGAAACTTCAAATTTGGACAAAATCAAAAGAAAGCACTAGAAAAATCAAAATTTCATACCCCTAATTTTGGAACCTGTTCACATCCCCTTTTTTTTTTTCAGATCTTCCCCCGCTTCTCTATGGAGATGGAGAAACACCCATATTTATAGGTGAATCCGGACTCAAAAATCCGAATTCAAAACTCAAAACAAACCAACATGTGATAAAATTAATTTGACGTTTGAAAAGAAAACCTGAGACGAATCTTTTTTTCTTCAAGACATTGATGGCGGATTTGAAAAGTTTTTCCGTAGTATCACAATTTAGGAACTGATTTCTCTAGTTTTTGCGGATTCACGGGCTTGGACGGGAAAAAAAGAGTGAACCTTGAATAGGCTAGCGGAAGACTACACTAATGCGGCTAGATTTATTAGTTGGTCATTTTTGGCATGAAGGGGAAGATGGATGAGAAGAGAGAAAGAGAGGGCGATGGTTTTGGCTCTTTGGGGGGAAATTGGACGTTGATGGGAGCTAATTAATTTTTTTTGGGAAGAGGATAAGATACGTGTGATCTTCGTATCTGTATGTTAGAAAGAGAAAAAATAAAACCGATTCTGATGCTAGGGGGTGCAGGAGCAATTAATGCGCTAGTTTTAAAATATTGAGCAATTTTGATCCATTCAAAAAATAATAAATAATATTTATACATATATGTAAACATACGAAAAAAATTGATTTAAATTTAATTATTTTTTATCTTTCGATTTTTGTCCGAAGTTAATCTTAAAAGAAAAGAGAATATAAATACGTAAATAAATAAGTAAATAATTAGATAAACAAAATACATTATGTACACATATATGTGAATATATAACGATGACTGAAGCTTTCGAGATCCTCGATTTGGAAACAGTCGACGGATCGGACTAAGTTGCACTGGTTGAGTATTTTGGTGTTTTGATGATGTGGTAGTGTATGATTGACGAATATCGTGTGTGGTGGACTGATAAAGCAGACATGGATATTGGACTAGGTTTTGGGCAAATTTTGGGCCTCTTGTTTGAAATTTATAAATAAAGAGTTGGGTACGGATGAAATAAATAAATTGAAGTTGAATAATTATTAGCCCGAATACTCTTTTTCTACTGAAATTAAATTAATCGATGCTTTCTGCTACCGTAAAGTTATTTTTAACTTAACGCATATAAATTACAATCATAATTTGTATAAGTGTTCAATTTAATATCTTTTTGTGATTTAATATTAACCAAAATATATGTGTATATATGCATATTTATATATATATATATATATATATATATGTGTGTGTGTGTGTGTGTGTGTGTGTGTGTGTGTAAAAATAAGAATATATAAAATATACATTTTATATAACAAAATGTATTTATATATGGTCACAATATCACCTAAAACTAAAATTAGAAAGAGGCCAAGCGATTACCAAAAGATATTTTTTGTGACTTTTGATGTTAAAATATTTAGTTATATTTAATTAAAATATTTTATAATATGATAAATAATAGGTTCTCTTTTATTATTTATAAATCTATAGAAATGGAGATAAAATACGAATCTTATTTCTTATTTAATTTTCAAAAATTTAGGGCCAAGAAGCATCGGAAAAGTAATTAAAGGAAAAAAGGCGACCCAAAATTGGGTGTCAACAAGCCCTACCAGCCATGTTGAGGAATCTGGTTTTCCAACCAACTATTTTGCTATTGAGGTTGTCAAGGATTAAATAGAAGTCAACATTAGAGGGTCTTTGGTGGAAGATAGGGAAACCCAGATACTTCTCAAAGGTGTTGGAAGTTTTGATATTGAGGAGGCTGGACATCTCTTAACATATCTCTGTCACACCCCTTTTTCGCTCGAGGGTCGAGTCGAAGGATTTTTCTAGTTAAAGTGACGATATTGAATAGGGATTAATTTATTTACAGAGGCGCCACTTGAAATTGAGTTATGGTGTTCCAAGTCACCTTTTTGAATCCCTAGTCAAAAGGAAGTGACTCTTTATTGGTCTAAGAAAATAGAAGACTGGGTAAAGAATTCTGTTAATCGAGAGGAAGGTATGAGGCACCCCTCGAGTCCCGTGGTTCTAGCATGATCGCTTTATTGACTTATCTTTACTTAAACTATTTTGACAGATTATGTTAGTAGGCCCTAAAATCGTTATTTTATTATACTAAAACTCGTCTATTATTTTATATTAAATAAATCTATGAAAGTTAAAAAAATATTTGTCAAGGTGTATTTTTTATATCCTTGAATTTTAAATATCTCAAAAAGATGTGTACGCCGCATTCTTAATTGAGACAAAAATTTATGCAAAATGTGTCTAAAATTTACCTAGCGTTAAAGGCATGATTAATCTGTTATAAATTCATAGCAAATTTATCTATTTAAAATGCTACATAACTTTAACAATAAAATTTAGCATATTCATTTAAAATGATACATTAATCTAATAAATAATTATTAAGTCTTGTTAAAGACAATGAATAAGTAAAAAATAAAATAAAAATTTAAAAAATATATATATATATATATATAATAAATTAAATAAATAAATAAAGTAAAATAATATAAAGCTACAATTCTATATTTTCAACAAAGTAAACCAAAAAAATTACAAAAGAACAAAAAGAACGACCGATGCAATTGGGATCCCACCGGCAACCATGGTAGCCGACGTTGGTGGTGTCGCGGCAATGTGAAAGGGAAAATGGAGAAAGAGAACGGCATACGGTCGTTGTTAAGCACCGAAAAAAGGGTAGCGGCCGAGGTAGCTGGTGGGAGGCCGGTCGTTTTCGGCGAAGAGCTTGACCAGAGAGAATTTATTTTAATCGTTTTCTGGTAAATCCGCCGGAGGAGAGTGATTCCGGTGACGGGAAAGGGGAGACAAGCATCAGAGGCACCAGATCTATAATTTTCTAGTATTTTTCCAACGGTTTCCGGCGAGTTTTCGATGGGTATTCGCCGGAAAATGGATGGGGTCTATTTTTAGTGGTTTACCGATGATTTTGGTAGTAGATCAGTGGCAGCAGATTTGATAGTTTTTGGCTTTCCACTGCCGTAACAATAACAGTGCTGAAATAGGTTAATCGAAAGCTTAATTCGTCGATGAACATGGCTAGTCCGGTAATGATTCACCAGAAAAGAAGTCATTGTCTCTATTTCATTCAATTCTATTTTTTTTCAATTTCACTCCGTCTTTACTATTTTCTCATTTTTTTACTTCCCCTTTTATCAAATCTTTCTCATTGGTTTTCTCTCCCTTTTTAATCTATTTTTTTTCTCATTTCACTGTATTTTTGTGTGTATAAAGTGTCCAGTGTGTGTGTGTAACGCCCCGAATCTGGTAATCAGAATGCTATACGGTGCTCATAATCCTGAAAGACCACAAACTAACCCATGACTGATATCTGTACATGAACACTGCATAATATATTGTATAAATACGGAAATAAAGGCTGAAAGGCCATAAGGTTCAAAATTGATAAAACATAACATCTGAAAGTACGGTATATCAATACCAAAACAAACTGAAACGAAACTCTCTTAACATATTGTAGCCTGAAAGCCTCTAAAACTGAACTGTCTGAACAAGAAGTTGATGGGACATGTCCCCAACTAACTCCAACTACTAAAATAAACTATGCAATGAAGAAATAAAGTAATGATCATGTTCTCAAAAGATGAGGACTCACTGATAACTCTGACTGTTGAAACTGGAATGCTACAATGCTATGGAGCTCATGCTTCTGAACCTATGGTATAGAATAAAACACCATAGCGCAAATGTGTCAGTACGATTGAATGTACTGGTATGGATGTGAGGTAGGCTAAATGTAAAGGGTTCAAATGCATGAACAATGCTAACTGACTGTATAACATGAACGTGAGAATATATGCATGAATAAGTGTCTATAGCTGAATTTGTGATAGTACTGACTACTGAGTCCGATTACTGATAGCATGAGTTACTGATAACTAACATAACTGATAATCAACGACTGTATCTGATAGTCTAGGTTCTGATGAATCTAGTTGAGTTTCGTACTGTGCTGAGTTGACTGTATCTGACAGTCTTAAAATCTGAAGAACTATCTGAGTTTTTTTACTGAAACTGAAACTGTGGAATGTAGTCATCTAACCAACATGCCCCAAATAATGCATTATAGCTGAGTTGGGGTCCAATCTGTAACCCCAATTAGAAGGGTGTCAATACCGCACCACTAGTAAAGACAAGTTGCGGGGGACCCTCATCTGGTAGTGTCCCCAAAAGAGAACGGTGGGACCCTCATCTAACAGTGTTTATCCACCTTATCAACCCTCATCTATCAGTGTTGATGTCTCAACCTATGCTGGCTACATAGTTCTGGAATGCAAGGATTTCTTCTAAGGATCACACCCTCAACTGTCAGTGTGTGTCCTCATCATTGGGTTTACTCGGTACTAAATCCTACTCCAATCTGAATATACACTGAACATGATTAACTGAACTGAACTGGACTGAGTTTATTGAGTTCCATTGACTAAAGGAATACTACTGAGATTACTAAATTACTAAGCTTTCTGAGATTACTGAGTTTAATGAGTTTTCCTGATCACATGACTGACTGAATTCTACGGAACATGGCTTGACTGAGGATATTGTGAAAATATAACACTGGCTCTAGGCATATAACTAAATTTTCGGGTACAAGTACCCCCAGGACTCGATAGAAGAAAACTGACAAGGCATGACATTCTTGAATAAATGACCAACATCAACAATCCATAATACAATAAGGTGGGGATTTCATGAAGTACATGGTTATCATAATCTTGTACATGATAGAAATGTATATATTCAATGTCAAAATTTCATACTCTAACATCATGAGCATTCCAACAAACATCTACATTGCACATCAATAGCATGGGAGTCATTTGAACATAAGGGTAGAATATGAATCCATCACATAAATCACAACTGAGCTATATTACATAATTTGTAGTCTCTTATGCGTTTTATCAAATACTTAGGTTTCATGACTTAAGGCATGGAATAATCCTCAAATTAACATATCATAACCAACTAAAATTCATGGTTTTCAACTCACATGCTAACATATTTTTGTAAAAACACATAAAGATTCCAACTTGGAAATCATACAACAAAAACCACATGAACATAATCAACCCATAGCATGAATATCATAATCTATAGTTTAAAACTTAATTCTTGGGATCCATGGACGAAAGGAATCCATGAATGAACACTGTGCATACCTTAGTACGTGATTCTATGAAGATTTACGATAGAATTTTCTTGAATTTGAATCCCCAATTAAGAATCCTAACTTGTTCTTGTGAAGTTTGAGAGAAGTGACTATATTTTGGTTGAATTGCGGCTAAATCCCATGTTATAGGCTTATATAGGGGTGAGAAATACCCATTCTTCCCTTAAAATAACTCAAAAATGAGGTGTTTACGTCATTTGGGCCATAAGATATGCGGCACACAACTTATCGCATAAGCTAGGTTGTGCGGCGCACAACTTATCGCCTAAGTTAGGTTGTGCGTCACACAACTTATGGAATAAGTTAGATTGTGCGTCGCACAACTTATGGCATAACCATTCCAGTAGCCTCGGGCAATTTGTTAGGCGACGCACTTCACTTTGCAAAGCCATAATTTCTTGCTCGGGTGTCGGATTTTAGTAAAATTGATATTGTTGGAAAGCTAATTCAATTCTCTACAATTTGTTAGTCTAAATATGCTAAAATACCACATATATATCAAGTTATTCTCGCTCAAAAATGACTCTTGCAAAATCAAACACTAAAACTTGATGGATTCAAAAGCTCGTAGCTTGCTTTACTGTAAGTGACTCTTATGAACACGCCTAACACATCATAATCTCTCTTCTCACTAGGATACTCATTGCAAGTCATGTACTCAAATATGAATCACAGGATAGGAGGTTTCATACGTAGGAACAATGGTTTATTTTCTAGCTTAGAAATATACGGGGTATTACAGTGTGTGCATGTGAATGTGTCATAGTATATATTATATTATGTTGTTGTGTGTTTTTGTTGTTGTTGTGAATGAAATTTGAAAACCAGTGTAATGTAGTGTGTAAATAATATATTAGAAGCGTGTGTGAGTCTGCGTATGCATGAATTCAAACATATAACTATCCGATAACTTAATCGTATAATACATAGTAACAGAAAGTTCACATAATCAAATAATCATACATACTAAATAGTGCATGAAAACACTTGATATTTTCTTTCATACTTTTCTACGCTAAACTTACAACATAAATGAAATAGGATTGAAATAAAACTTGTATGCCAACTTTAATTGAATACAACAGCAACATTTTGTCACTGGAACCTTGAACGAAAATATGGGACTCGAGTCACAACCCTTTATCTTTTCTCTCTTTTATTTCTGATTTTTTCTTTTACAGATATTCACTCTCTATTTTTTTTCTTTGATTTTCTCTATCGAAGTGTACGTTGTTTTTACTGAGGTTGAATGAGTCCTTAAGTACAGGAACTCTTAGGGGGGAAAGTTGGGGAGGGGGGGAATAGTTACAGATAAGGGGTAGGGGATTTGAATTTGAAAATATTTTTTGTCTTTTTTTTTAATCTATTAATGATAAAAAATAAATAATAAATAATAAATATAAATATAATTAATTAATTTTTATATTTTAAGAAGATATAATAAAAATTACAAATAACCTTAAATAAATATAATTAATATATTATTAAAACTACCATTTTATTTATTTAAAATTTTAAAATAAATATATATATATATATTATTTTGAATTTTTTTTATTTATTTTAAAATTAGAATAAAAATAAAATAAAATATCTCAAAATTAACTTTATTTAATTATTTATTTTTTAACTAAAAATTTATTAAAAATAAAATAAGAATTAAATAATATCTGACCAAATATAAATATTTAAAATTGAAAAATAAGTTAAAATTCGAGGAGGATAAAAAATCATGTGTCTACATTTTTGCCCCTCTTCGTGTGGAATCTCAAAGAGTTTTCATATAAAGAAGTAGACAAGATATGATTTTTGACCCTCCAATTATTTGAAAGGTAAGAATAAAATAAAATTAAAATTAAAATAAAAGAAAAAATATTACCTAGTCCTGGTTTTGCACCTCCTACCTATCCCAGGTTATAAGGGAATCAGGTTACAGGTAGTTCAAAGGTAACATGGTAAGAGAATGAGTTAGGCATCAAGTGAGATTCCATCGAGTTTTTAGCTAACGACTTTTGCTTTTTACATTCAAATGACTAATGAAAATAAAAAATGAAAATACAAATGCAAAAATGCAATTTCTCTAAAATTTTAATTCGAATCTTCATGACTTGAATTTGAAAATTCACCCTATTCTTCAAGCGGGCTCTTGGCTTGATTTTTTCCTCTTCACCCTGTTCTTCAGGCGAGCTCCTGACTTGTTACTTCTTCACCCTATTCTTCAAGTGGGCTCCTAACTTGTTACTTTTTCACCCTATTCTTCAGGCAGGCTCCTGATTTGTTACTTCTTCACCCTATTCTTCGGGCGGGCTCCTGACTTGTTACTTTTTCACTCTGTTCTTCGGGCGGGCTCCTGATTTGTTACTTCTTCATCCTGTTCTTCAGGCGGGCTCCTGATTTGTTACTTCTTCACCTTGTTTTTCAGGAGAGCTCCTGACTTGTTACTTCTTTACACTGTTCTTCAGGCGGGCTCCTGATTTGTTACTTCTTCACCCTATTCTTCAGGCGGGCTCCTGGAATTACTTTTCCTTAACTCTGTTCTTCAGGCGGGCTCCTGGACTTACTTTTTTCTTCACCCTATTCTTCAGGCGGGTTCCTGGATTTACTTTTTCTTCGCCCTATTCTTCAGGCGGGCTCCTGGACTTACTTTTTCTTCACTCTATTCTTCAGGTGGGCTCCTGAACTTACTATTTTTTCACCCTGTTATTCAGGTGGGCTCCTGAACTTGTTTTTCCTTATATTTCAAATATGTTCCTGAACTCAAAATAAAAGGTGAAACAGAAAAATAACATCCCCTTCTTCAGGAGGGTCCTGTCCTATTCTTCAGGAGGGTCCTGTCCTATTCTTCAGGAGGGTCCTAAGCAAAAAGTAAATTCTCATTCTTTAGGAGGGTCCTGGAGAAAAAATACATTCTCATTCTTCAGAAGAGTCATGAGAAAAAAATAAATTTCTATTCTTCAGGAGGGTCCTGAGCAAAAAATAAATTTCTATTCTTCAAGAGGGTCTAGATCGAAAAATAAATTCCCATTCTTTGTGCACGAAATTCTTTCATTTTCCAATATTTTCATTTTTTTATTTTTTCATTTATTTTTTTCCCCAGTTTATATTGGGAAAATTTGTGTGTGTCACGAGATCTTAATGCTTTGAAAAATATAGTGAAAGAACAATCGAAGCATGAAATAGCTTTAGCAAGTACGTCTTGCAAAGAGTACAATTTACTCTAACCAAGATCCATCATCGTGTTCTGTAACCATTCTTCTTACATTGACAGGAGTGTGGAATTGCATCCTTTATCTAAAAATTTTAATATGAAAAAAAATATCCCATCTCTGTTTCAAACAAAGAAAAATTGTGAGTTTTAAAACATGTGGTGGTTGGTTTGTAGCATTTGGCTTTTAAAGTGACTGCTCTTGCACTTTCCATGATCAATTCCTTTTCTAATCCTTGATAAATATTTGTTGACTTGTTATAATTCTGATCTCAAATTCTAACAACTGAGACTCTCAACTCAAAACATATTTCTCTTGTATGATGTCTCTGGGTTTAACTTCCAATACACCTTTTATCTTTCCACGAGTTCATAATTATCAGATCACAATCATTCTGAGTACTTTATTTTGAAATGGTGTCCTTGTGCATCGACCCTTTATCTTACTTTGTACTATTAAAAGAGTTGGTAGCAAGTTTGGAATTCTTTCTCATTTTGACTTGACGTGAATTTGACTCAAAAATATACAAAAGATGACAATAATTTTCATTTGATGACAAGGACACAAGGAATCAAAAATCAAAATAAAACAAAAAAGGAAAAGGAAAAGACATTAGGCATCTCTTTCCAAAACAAAAAGAAAAACTTATCTGAATATGGAAACTGATTATGGTAATTATGACATGCATTTTGAATCAAACAACCAAATCTACCCATACCAATCTTTACAACTTTTGTCCCATTATTGAGTTTGAAATGGAGTCATTCTTGAACATATTCCTTTTAGATCACAATCCTCCTTCAGCTAGTGACACTTCAATAAATTTTTACAAACAAGCCTATCTCATTTTTATTTCTTTCTCGACTCACAGAAGCCTTATGGTGTCCATAGGGGTTTTCACCAATAAAACTCTCTCATTTTATTATTCTCACAACTCACTATCGCCTTATAGTGCCCAAGAGGGTTTTCACCAATAAGACTCTCTCATTTCCATTTTCATTTTTTTATTTTTTATTTAGAAAGAAAAATAACACCCAAAATGTGAAATATCATGCACCCATAACATGTTTATCCTTGACATTCTCAAAGATTGATCCGAAGGTCTTTCTTTGGTTATAACTTGATTTTTGAAAAGGGTTAGAAAGAAAGGGCGGCATGAGGCTCAAAAACTTACATAACATTGGGTAAACATACAACTTTTTGAATCGACTCTTTAAGGAAATAAACTTTTGCCCCAATTTTATTTCATTTCATTCTAGGTAACTTGAATTTTCTTTTGGTTGGACCGAACTCCAGAATAGGGTTGCCTACGTATCTTGTCATAGCAAGAATCAGGTCAAACATAGTTCATGAGAGTCATTCTTTTACTTGATTTTATTTTTTCATCATTAAAATCATTTTTCATCTTCTTCTTTTTTTGTGAAACTTTTGACTTTAATCGATTTCAAAGAGGGGTACAAAAAAAAAAGATAAAATCTCAAAGGGGGTAAGTAAAGGTTGATATATTATTCATATAGAAGAACAAAATTCCTTCATTATTTCAATCTTTTCAAATACAAATACAAAACATATATAACATAATTGTATATGAATATCATACATAATATCTCTTAACTGCATCAGCATTGACTGACATTCCTTTTATTTTGCCTTCTACATCAGTTAAATATAATACACCATTAGGTAACACCTTCTGTACCATGAACGGTCCTTGCCAATTAGAAGAAAACTTTCCTTTGGCTTTAATCTGATGGGGAAAGATGCGTCTTAGTACTAACTGACCGACTTCAAATTGTCTGGGTTGCACCTTTCTGTTATAGGCATGAGCCATTCTCTTTTGGTACAGTTGGCCATGATATACCGACGCTAATCTTTTCTCATCAATCAAACTCAATTACTCCAATTGATTTTTGACCCATTGATCATCATCAATTTTGGCTTCTACAACAACTTGAAGAGATGGAATCTCAATTTCTGCAGGTATAACTGCTTCAGTTCTGTACACCAGCGAATAAGGAGTTGCACCTATTGAAGTCCAAACTATAGTACGATAACCCAATAAAGCAAAAGGCAATTTTTTATGCCATTGTTGGGATCCTTGTACCATTTTACGGAGTATTTTCTTTAGGTTTTAGTTGGCAGCTTCCACAACTCTGTTCGCCTTCGGGAGATAAGGAGTTGAATTCCGATACATAATCTTAAATTGCTGACACACTTCATACATCAAATGACTATTGAGATTTACAGCATTATCCGTGACAATTATCTTTGGAATGCCAAACCGACAAATGATGTTAGAGTGAACAAAGTTAACCACTGCTTTCTTGGTCACTGAAATAAAAGTCATTGCTTTCATGCACATTGTGAAATAGTCAATGGCTACTAAGATGAACCTATGTCCATTCGAGGCTTTAAATTTAATTGGTCTAATTACGTCCATTCCTCAAGCCACAAAAGGCCATGAAGTAGTCATTGTATGCAACTCAGATAGAGGAGAATGTATCAAGTTCCCGTGTACCTGACATTCATGATATTTACAAATGAAACGGATGGAATCTCGCTCCATGGTGAGCCAATAATAACCTGCTTGAAGTATTTTCTTTGCCAAAACATACCCGCTCATGTGTGGTCCACAAATCCTAGAATGTACTTTAGTTATAATTTTTGGAGCTTCTTTAGCATCTATGCGCCTTAAAAGTCCCAAATCTGGAGTCCTCTTATACAAAATTCCCCCACTTAGGAAAAATCTGCTAGCCAGAAGTCGAATGGTTCTCTTTTGGTTACTATCAGCGTGTTCGGGATATTTTCCAGTCGGAACATATTCTTTGATATCATGGAACCAAGGCTCTCTATTAGGTTCTTCCTTAACCACATTGCAATATGCATATTGACCATGAATCATTATATGCATGGGGTCAATATGAGTCTTGTTGGAATGTTGGAGCATCGAAGATAAGGTCGCCAAAGCATCAGTAATCTCATTATGAGCTCTAGGAATATGCTTGAACTTTACTGATATAAATCGTTAACAAAAATCTTGCAAACAACCTCGATATGGTAGGAGTTTTGAATCATGAGTCTCCCAATCTCCTTGGATTTGGTAGACTAACAAATCTGAGTCTCCTAACACCAATAGTTCTTTGATTTCCATGTTGATAGCTAATCTCAAACCCAGAATGCAACCTTCATATTCTGCCATATTGTTGGGTATAGTAGAATTGAAGTTGGGCTGTTAGAGGATAGTATTACCCCGATTCAGAAATAAAGACTGCCCCTATCCCTACTCCTTTTATATTAGCAGCTTTATCAAAGAACAACTTCCAACTTGAATAGCAATCATCAGAAATAACCTCATCACCACACAATACCTTCTCATCTAAAATTTAGGTCTTCAATGGTTCATATTCCTCATTAATAGGATTTTCAGCCAAATGATCCGCTAAGGCTTGAGCTTTCATTGCAGTTCGTGTCACATAGACAATATCAAACTCTGTGAGCAGTATTTGCCATTTTGCGAGTCTGCCTGTGGGCATAGGCTTTAGAAAAATGTACTTTAATGGATCCATATGAGAGATGAGGTAAGTAGTGTAAGATGATAAGTAGTGTTTTAACTTTTGTGCTACCCAAGTTAAGACGCAACATGTCTTTTTGAGAAGAGTGTATTTAGCCTCATAAGTGGTAAATTTTTTGTTAAGGTAGTAGATGGCATGTTCTTTCCTGCCTTTGACACCACATTGACCTAATACATAGCTAAAAGAATTGTCTAACACAGATATATACAATATCAAAGGTTTGTCTGGCTCTGGAGGAACCAAAATAGGATGATTCGACAAGTACTTTTTAATTCTGTCAAATGTCTCTTGACATTCTTCAGTCCATTCAACTTTAGCATTCTTTTTCAACAACTTGAATATCGGCTCACAAGTTGTTGTAAGTTGAGCAATGAATCTACTAATATAATTTAACGTTCCAAGTAATCTCATTACTTTCGTTTTGTTCTTTGGTGGAGGAAAACATTGAATAACTTTTATTTTTTAAGGATTTATCTCAATGCCACGTCGACTGACTATAAACCCTAAGAGTTTTCTCTATGGGTCTCCAAATGCACATTTTACTGGGTTAAGTTTGAGATCGTACCTTCGAAGCCTTTTAAAGAATTTCCTTAGATCTTTGACATGGTTAGACTGCTCTCTTGATTTAATGATCACGTCATCTACATAAACTTCAATCTCTTTGTACATCATGTCATGAAATATTGAGGTCACTGCCCTCATATAAGTTGCCCCAACATTCTTTAATCCGAATGCCATAACTCGATAACAACATATCCCCTATGTCGTGATAAATGATGTCTTTTCCGCATCTTCTGGATTCATACTGATCTGGTGGTACCTCGCATAACAATCCACAAAAGATGCAAGATCATGTTTGGCATAATTGTCCAACAAAATATGAATATAAGGAAGTGGAAAATCACTTTTCGGACTTGCTTTATTCAGATCACGATAATCCACACACATCCGAACTTTGCCATCCTTCTTTGGAACAGGGACAATATTTGCCAACCAAGTAGGATATTGGGCCACCCGAATGACTTTAGCTTCAAGTTTCTTTGTGATTTCCTCTTTAATTTTTACACTCATGTCAGTTTTAAGCTTTCTTAACTTTTGCTTGACAGGAGGGAGAGCAGGATCAATTGGCAACTTATGAACTACCAAATTAGTGCTTAAACCTTGCATATCATCGTAAGACCATGCAAAAATATCTTTGTAATTAAGCAAAGCTTCAATTATAGCTTTATTTTGTTGTGGTTGAGCATGTACACTTATATTAGTCTCTTTAATATTTTCATGATCGCCTCAGTTTTATCCAAATTAAGATTTGACTTATTCTCAAACTGCTTGAAATCTTTGCTTATATCTTCAAATACTTCCTCTTCATCGTATTCAACCTCTTTATTCATTATTTTATAATAAGATTAGTTTTTTAAATCTAGTTGACAATTCTTCATGCATGTTATATCATTAGAATCGGCATAGAAAAAACTGTCTGATAGAAAATAAATAAGTAAATATTAGACACAAAATAAAATAAAGGGAAATTATGTTTCATTAAAAACACCGATAGAAAGAGTTTTAACCTAAAATACTAAGGTAAAGATCTGAATTACAATCCTAGAATGATTTAAATTACAGAAATAAAAATAAATGAACTACCAAGATTGAAAGAAAAACAAACAAACTACCAAGACTCCTTCATAGTAGGGAGAGGAGTGGCCTCCCAATTGTTAAGCTAGACATCAGGGCCGATAAATTAAACATCTACATTGCTGGTATCTTTCCCAATTTCAACCATATCAGCTTCAATGAATATATTCTACAAAAGGCCAATAAACTTTGTATCATCATCTTGCATTGACTCTGCAGCAGGTAACATGAAGGACCCAACAGCACTGACTTTGATGAAAGACTCGTGAAGTGGCGGTATGGGCTTGGTAAGTGACCATGACTCTTTCTTACACTTTCTAGCCTTCTTTCTGTCTTCAACAGTGGGCTCATATCCCAAACGAAAGGTACTGAGGTTCTCATGGAGGTTTACTAGATGAGCCCTGCCTTGCAAGAACATCCCTAAACCTTTTTCTGGTTCAAAACCATACTTTAACATTTCATTCACTACCATAACAAGTGTTGAGGACAGTTGTGGTCTTGTGATGAGATTTCCCTCGAGGATATGCTCAACAACCACTACCTCAAAAGCTTGATGAATTAGCACTCTATCTGCAATATTTACTTCAATGGAGGAAAAATAGTAGTCTTTATACATGGATAAGTCTCCTTCACCATGAAAAACTATTTCTTGCCTGTCATGTTTAAATTTGACCATTTGGTCCAATGTGGATGCGACTGCTCCAGTCCTATGAACCCATGGCCTACCCAACAACATATTATATGAAGTATTAATATTTAACACTTGAAAATCCATGATGAAATTCATAGGACAGATTGTCAATATAAGCTCTATTTCACCAATGGCATCTATTTTTGCTCCATCAAAACCTTTGATGCATACATTATTAGGTTGGATTATTTCCACGTGAACATTCAACTTTTGTAAAGTGGACATAGGACAAATGTTAGCACCAGATCCTCCACCAATCAACACTCGAGTGATGTAGGAATGCTCAAATTTCACAGTAATGTAGAGACCTCGATTATGTCCAGTTCCTTCTACAGGTAATTCATCGTCTGAGAAAATAATCCTATTTACCTCAAGAATCCTTCCAACAACTTTTTCCAGTTGATTCACCTTAATCTCCTGGACACATATGCCTCATTTAAAATCTTCATTATGGCCTTGCGGTGATCTTTCGAGTGTATCAATAAAGGCAACAGAGAAATCTGTGCTAGTGTCTTCCTCAATTGTTCTACAACAAAAAATTCTGGTTTAATTTTCTTAAGAATTCTTCAACTTCTTCTTCAGTAACTGGTTTCTTGACTGTCATTCGTTCCTTATTGCCTTGTTTATTCTTTCTTAACTCCACTGGGGCATAACACCTTCCAGAACGGGTTAATCCCCCAACTTCATCCACCTCTTTGATTATTTTTTTCCCTTTGTGCATCACCATAATGCTATTGTAGTTCCAAGGAACCGCCTTAGTTTAACCATAGGTAGCTATGACACTGGTTTAATAACAATAGGAGCTATGGGAGCTTCTTTTATTATTAAAAGAGGCTTAACAATGAGATTTGGTTTTACATAAATTGATCCAACACTTTCTGGAATCTTTTTCTCCATGACCAAGGAAAGATTCAATGATTCAAGCTTTGTTATCACCTTTTCCACTTTTGCATGTTTTTCTTTCATCAAATCTACAAAATTTGTTGATTTTTCGAAATCAGTTTTAATTTTAATGATCAGCTTAAAGAAAAATGCAGCATCTTCACCACTGGGTATCACTTCGAGCATATTTGTTTCATTATGATCTGGCAATGGATTTTGATTAACATTTGAAGTGTCTGAACTTTGCACCATAATTTGTTGTGTGCCAATTAGCTCCTGAATAGCTCTTTTTAGATACCAACATTTCTCTGTGTTGTGCCCTGGGGCATCAGAATAGTATTCACATCTTCTAGAATAATCCAAGTTCTTCAGGGGAGGATTCAGGATCCTTCTCTCAATTGGGCTTAAAATATTTATTTTTCTCAGGCTCTGGAAAAAGAAGGCATAAGATATTCCAATAGGAGTGAAATATCTTTGCCCATGTTATCCTTCTTGTAGTCTACTCTAGGCCAGAAATTAGACCTAGGGGGGTCTCTTTGAACTTGCGGGACTGGTGGATGATTTTGAATGGTTGGTGCATGCCATTGCGGGTAAGAAGGAACCCGAATATATGGTTGTGCATTATAGGTAGAATAATAATGAGATGAAATAGAATATACTAAATTTTATGAACGAACATATTATCGTGGATGGTTATATGGGTCTAGGACATACATTTGGGACTGAGATTGTGCGTAAGGGTGACGCACACCTCTCTAATTTTGTCGTGGACCTGGCACAATAGTAGCTACATCCTCTTTTCTTTTCTTTCCACCAAAACTTCCTGAACTACTTTGAATTGCTTGTGTTGTCTCTTTCAAAGTGACCTGGATAATCTTTTTGGACTAAATTCCATTCTATACTATCTCTCTAACTTTAATAACTTCGATAAATGTGCTTCTAATAGTAGAAAGTAAATATTGGAAATAATCAGGTTCTTGTGCCTGTAAAAAGATATCAATTATTTCGGACTCCTTTACTGATGGTCTGACTCTTGCAGCCTCTTCTCTCCATCTGACAGCATATTTTTGAAAACTTTCGATTGTCTTTTTTCTCATATTAGCTAGTATGGTGAGATCTGGAACTATCTCGGTGTTATGTTAAATCCGTTGAAAAAAATCTTAAGCTATGTCATCCCACATATGCCAACGGGAAATTTCTTGGTTAATAAACCATTCAGAAGCTATTTCAGACAGGCTTTCTCCAAAGAAAGCCATCAATAGTTCTTTTTTTCCTTCTGCTCCTCTTAACTGATTGCAGAACTTTTTCAAGTGAGCTACAGGATCGCCATGACCTTCGTATTTGTCAAACTTTGGCATTTTGAATCCTAGCAGCAAATGGACATCAGGAAACATACATAAATCCTTGTATGAAACACTCTTTGGTCCTTCTAATCCTTGCATATTTCTCATACTCTGCTCCAAGCTTCTTACTTTCCTAAACATCTTCTCTTATTCCTCATTGGTAACAATCTTCTCAATCACAATAGAAAAATTATGTTGATGAGCATGATAACATGGATTCTGAGATTTGAAATTCATTTTAGAAGGATACAACAGATCGTAACTTGGTTCACCCATATTATTCTATACTATTGAATGAGAACCCACAGTAGCTGGTGCTACAAAAGTGAAAAGTGGGTTATTAGTGATAGATAGATTTGGTGGATGCATGGTAGAAGTACCAGTAATGCCAGTCACAATAGCATACGAGCCGAATCCAGGTGGGTATAATGGATCGCTAGTTTGAGCTTGAGCATGATTTGGATTATTCGTATTCTAAAGTCCAAGGATTGAGGAAGGCGGGGCTTATCCATTCAACCAAGCTTGGTACATTTCCGCCATATGTTGTTTTAATAACTTAATTTCTTTCAATAATTCTAATTCCTGCGAAATCAACTAATTTTGCTCTTCCTCACTGTCAGACCCTACACCTTCTCTGTGAGTCATCTTTTTCTTTCCTTTGTATCTGGTGTTGTACGGATGTGATGCCAGTTTAAACCACAAACCAACCATAAACTATTTTATCTTTTTTGTTACCAAGTATCAAATGGGTGAGTGTTACATATTTAACATATTATAATGCCACATTGTATGTTACGCTTCCAGATGCATTTTCCAACCTATCATGAAAGGCCTTATGTTTCATCTCGGCTTTTCTAGGCACACTTTTCAAAAAGTTATGATCAAACCCTTGGGAGGGTTGCCTACATATCATGCCAAGACATAAATTAGATCTTACGTAGTTCGGGAAAATTTAACAAAAAATAATTGATTTTTTCTCTTTTTTTAAGAAAATAAATAAATTAAGTGAAGTAAAATTATATAATAAATAGAAATAAATGAACAACTTCATATATTCCATAATTTTCAAATACAAATACGATAAAATAACCCAATTCCTAAGATAAAACCTACTAACTGACATCTGACAAATAGAACTAAAGTTAAACAAATACGATTAGCTAAAAGACATAACATCTGAACAAGAAGTTTTAAAACTAAAACTTAAAAACTATGACAAAGGAAACAACTATCCACATATACAACTGAACTCCAATGTCTCAAAGTCTTCAACTGATTCTTGTAGCTTCAACATGCTCAATCAAGCAGATTTCGGCTTAATATGACCTCCCAATGAAGTGGTGAGACGCCGGGCAAAAGTTGGTAATTATGCTAAAAATTCTTCATGATTCAACTACTGGTAGTCTAAACCCTATATAGCGGTATCCCGTGCTACACGACAGACCTTTACTAAAAGGGAACTGAAGGCCTGATCCCATTCTTGGGCCTGTCAGTCTTAAAAATCAATCATCTCTCTTGTACGCTGTTCACGAGCAGAAGCAACCTCCAGTTGTTCTCGCAATATCCCTCTTTTATGTATCCACTGAGCTATCTCTCGATCAAATACTTCTTGCATATTATTTTCAAATTCCTACAACTGCTGGCGGCGAGATGCGATAAGTTCTACAATAAGTGACCCCCTAGTGGTAGCCAATCTGATTTATCCCCGAAGTGCGACCTGAATATCTGCTGACTTAGCTTTCTATTCAGTAGATTGTCTTTGTTATTCTTCTATTATTGCCATGGCATGCTCTAATTCTTCTCTCAAATATTGGTTAGCCTCATGATGTTCTCGCATGGCTCTCTTGATCCCTATCCTGATTGCAGCTTCTTGATCTATGGGTCCCTTAATCGATCTTTTCGATCTAACTCATAGACTTAGCTATTTTTCAAACAATTCATGGTAGTCTAGATTTACTTCACCCTTATCACGCTCTGTGGCCATTGTTTCGATTCCCATGAGACGACAACCATCCCAAATTTTTTGGGCCAATCCCTCTGGAAGTGAAATCTCTGGTCTGACCTTAAATACAAACTCAGCCATATTTTCTGGTATGGGAATTACTTGACATCTGCCTAGATGACGTAATGCCCACAATGGTACATAAGGTTGAAAAACCCTAATAGACATCAATAACAAGAACAGTCGAATGACAGAACTATGTATGACTTGCCTCCAGGGGAACCAAGGGAGATTCCAAGTGATTTTATCTGCCGTCAGAGAACGAAAAAGCTTATCCTAATCTCTAATTTCTTCTGGGCATTTATATTTCTCTAACCTCTTTTCATAATCTTTGATGTGATTGAATCATTATGGATCAAACCTTGCCACTATAGGACGTCGGTAAAGATATTCCACAATCCACATCTGAAGCAAGATATTACACCCTTCAAAAAAACCCTTTCCTTTCTGAAAAATGGTTAGAGCACGGTAAATATCATCCAAGATCATTGGTACCATAGTGTAATCTTTCTTAATCAGTATATATACTACTCCAGCTAAACGAATATTACTTGTTCTCTCTCCTCGAGAAGACCATAGTGTCTAAAAAGGCTACCATGAATACAAATCGTCTATGAACTTTCAAGACTCAAAACTTCCCTTGTTACAGAGTTTTTTACCGTACTTCTCAAACCCTTCTTGCATTCAATATTTGTCATACAAAAACTGTAAGGAGACGTAACCTTTTTTTATCAATTATTCTTTTGAATTTCGTATGTTTATGAGCTTGCAGAATTTGTTTATCGGGATAAGTCTTGGGGCTATAAGTTTATTCCAATGCATATCCCCATACCTAACATAGTCCGATATCTTCTCTAAAGTTTGGGTCAACTCAAAGTCTGAAAAGCAAAATACATTATTCCTCGGGTCCCAGAAAGTCAGCAATGTATCAACCAGCTCTCTATTAGGGTTTAATGTCATGATACTTGTCAAAAAAACCCAAATACTTATGTATCTCATCGTAATCGAATGTATCCGTTTCATTCAACCACAACCAAAGCTACAAAGGGGTGCAATCTACAACTTGAAGCGGTACACTCCCATCCCTCTTTCTCTTTTGACACTTTCCACAAACTGGAGGAGACATGTTATATCTATGGATAGGGAGACAATATTAAAAGATGACTAGACTTAGGCAGAACTTAATTCATTAATTTTGACTTTTTAAACTTGACTCATTAATGTGACTACTAAATTGGACTTAGATGCAAATAATTTTTTAAAAATTGAGAAAAACATAAATGACAACATTTTTATTTTTATTTTCCAAAAGAGAGCACTTATTTAAACCGACTCTATTGAAAATTTACAACAAAAAACCTCAAGACAATTTTGACCATGTGTTTAGAGAAAATACCCACTAAGTACACTTAAAAGACAAAAAGAAAAGAAAATAAAATGACTCAGAAATAAAGAAAAGAAAATGATTGTTTTATGTATGAAGTTGTAAAAATTTCAGCCTCACGACCCCTAAAGGTTCAGGACTGTTAAAATATATTCTTTACATATTTTATTACTTTATAAAAATTCATCTCACGACCCCTAAAGGTTCAGACTATTAGGATTTGTATTAAAATTAATTTTGAGGATAAAAAGAAGAATAAGATAAAGATAATAATACTCATAAAAATAATCATTTTTAAATTTTTTATTTTATTATATATATATATATATATATATATATATATATATATATATATATTTCAAAAATATCCTTTAATAAATTTGTGAATAAATATATTTTTTTTAATACAGGGTCGTATCCCGGGTAAGATTTTCTATGTATCTTACTAAAGAGTGAGAATCAGACCGTTGTAGTTCATAAAGGTCGTAAAATTATGTTACTATATTTTTTAAAAAATTTCTTTCATTTAAAAAAATAAAATTTTTCTTTGAAAAAATGATTTGCTAAATTTGAAGATAATATAATTTCTTGTATTTCAAAGTTGCCTAAAAGCCGGTCAAGAATTAAATAGCCTTCCAAACAAATTCCAAAGAGCACGTAGGATGCACATGTTGGTCATTATAAAGTAGGTCACCTTTCCTAGACAGATCCGACCCCTGTGCCGAGTCCCACTAAGTCAAAATGTACATGATGCAAATAAAATGGAACCTAATATGGATAACCAAATTATGAGTTTTCAGTTCTTCTAAGTTTAGCTTAATAGGGATAGATGTCTAGACTGACTTACCCGAGCGGACACTCGAGTCGGGGAGGGACAACTTATTCGTTAGCAGTGCTACTCCGCCTAACATGTGCAACTATAATCCTTCACCAGGTGCCTTAACACTCCGGCTATCTCAAAAAGAAAGTAGGATGCATATGCTGCATTTCTTCTATCCTATTTCAGAGACTTAGATGGGGTGTGCAAGAAAAGACAGTTTATAAAATAGTTCAACAATATCTAAGCAGTAAATGAGCAACAAGTAGCACGTAAGACCAATAAACACAATATCAAAAATAATTAAATCAAGTAAAGTCAATATCAAAAGCTCGAATTCTTATTAGTATTCTCCAGCAGAGTCGCCAGAGACGTCACACCCCTTTTTGCTCGAGGGTCGAGTCGAAGGATTTTTCCAATTAAAGTGACGATATTGAATAGGGATTAATTTATTTACAGAGTTGCCACTTGAAATTGAGTTATGGTGTTTCAAGTTACCTTTTTGAATCCCTAGTCAAAAGGAAGTGACTCTTTATTAGTCTGCGAAAACAGAAGACCGGATAAGAAATTTTATGGATCGAGAGGAAGGTATGAGGCACCCCTCGAGTCCCGTGGTTCTAGCACGGTCTCTTTTATTGATTTATCTTGACTTAAACTATTTTGACAGATTATGTTAGTAGGCTCTAAAATTGCTTATTTTATTATACTAAAACTCATCTATTATTTTATATTAAATATATCAGTGAAAGTTAAAAAATATTTGTCAAATTAATTTTAGAAAAATATTTTTCAAGGTGTATTTTTTACATCCTTGAATTGTAAATATCTCGAAAAGATGCATACGTAGCATTCTTAATTGAGAAGAAAATTTATGCAAAACGTGTCTAAAATTTACCTAGCGTTAAAAGTCTGATTAATCTGTTATAAATTCATAACAAATTTATCTGTTTAAACTGCTACATAACTTTAACAATAAAATTTAGCATATTCATCTAAAATGATACATTAATCTAATAAATAATTATTATGTCTTGTGAAAGAAAATGAATAAGCGAAAAATAAAATAAATAAAATAAAATAAAATAAAAATTATATATATATATATATATATATAATAAAATAAAAAAATAAAGTAATAAATAAAAAAATAAAAAAATAAAGAAATAAAATAAAGTAAAATAATATAAAGCTACAATTCTATATTTTCAACAAACCAGACCACAAAAATTACAAAAAGAAAAACAAAAAGAACAACTGATGCAATAGGGATCACGCCGACAACCATGGCAGCTGGCATTGGTGGCGTCACGACAATGGAAAGGGAAAAAAGGAGAAAGAGAATGGAATACGGTGGTTTTTAAGCGCCGAAAAAGGAAAAGAAAAAGGGTGGCGGCCGTGGTGGCTGGTGGGAGGTCGGTCGTTTCCAGCGAAGAACTTGGCTAGAGAGAATTTGTTTTAATTATTTTCTGCTAGATCCGTCAGAGGAGATAGTGATTTCGGAGATGGGAAAGGGGAGAGAAGCGTCGGCGGCACCAGATCTATAATTTTCTGGTGGTTTTCCAACGGTTTTTGGCGAGTTTTCGATGGGTATTCACCAGAAAATTGATGGGGTCTGTTTTTAGTGGTTTACCGACGATTTTGGTAGTAGATCAGTGGCGGTAGATCTAGTATTTGGTGGCTTTCAGCCACTGTAACAATAACAATGGTGAGACGGGTTAGTCAGAAACTTAATTCGCCGGTGAACATGGCTATTCCGGAGAAGATTCACCAAAAAAGAAGTTGTTGTCTCTATTTCATTCAATTCTATTTTTTTCAGTTTCACTCCGTCTTTTACTATTTCCTCATTTTTTACTTTCCCTTTTATCAAATTTTTCTCACTAGTTTTCTCTCTCTTTTTTATCTGTTTTTCTCCTTATTTCACTGTATTCTGGTGTGAATAAAGTGTCCAGTGTGTGTGTGCATGTGAATGTGTCATAGTATATATTATATTATGTTGTTGTGTGTTTTTGTTGCTGTTGTGAATGAAATTTGAAAACCAGTGTGATGTAGTGTGTAAATAATATATGAGAAGCGTGTGTGAGTCTGCGTATGCATGAACTCAAACATATAACTATCCGGTAACTTAATCATATAATACATAGTAACAGAAAGTTCACATAATCAAACAATCATACATACTAAATAGTGCATGAAAACACTTGATATTTTCATTCATAATTTTCTACACTAAACTTACAACATAAATGAAATAGGATTGAAATAAAACCTGTATTCCAACTTTAATTGAATACAATAGCAAAATGTTGTCACCGGAACCTTGAACGGAAATATGAAACTCGAGTCACAACCTTTTCTCTTCTCTCTCTTTTATTTCTGATTTTTCTTTTACAAATATTGACTCTCTGTTTTATTATTTGATTTTCTCTGTCAAAGTGCACGTTATTTTTCCTGAGGTTGGGGGGGGGGGGGGGGGGGGGGGGGGGGGAAGTTGTGGGGAATAGTTACACATAAGGGGTGGATTTGAATTTAAAAATATTTTTTTCTTCTTTTTTAATCTATTAATAATAATTAATAAATAAATAAAATAATAGAATAATAATAATAATAAATATAAATACAATTAATTAATTTTTATATTTTAAGAAGATATAGTAAAAATTATAAATCGCCTTAAATAAATAGAATTAAGATAGTATTAAAACTACTATTTTATTTATTTAAAATTTAAAGAGAATAATATATATATATATATATATATATTTGAATGTTTGTATTTATTTTAAAATTAGAATTAAAATAAAATAAAATATCTCAAAATTAACTTTATTCATTAATTTATTTTTTAGCTAAAATTTTATTAAAAATAAAATAAGAATTTAAATAATATCATACCAAATATAAATATTTAAAATCAAAAAATAAGTTAAAATTCGAGGAGGATCAAAAATCACGTGTCTACATTCTCAGGCCTACAGTTCCTAGTAAACAGGACTTTGTATTTCAGATTGTTGACTTTCTGACCAGAGTGGGATCTAAAGCTTTGGAGAATTCTATTGATGGTAAGGCAGTTGTCCTTATCAACTTTAGCAAATAAGGCAAGGTCATCCGCAAAGAAGAGGTGGGAGATGTGGAGGCCTCTTCTACAGATTGAGATGGGGTCCATTTCAGGGTATCAACCTCATAGTTAATTCTCCTGGACAAGAGCTCCATGCAGAGAATAAAGGGGTAGGGTGATATGGGATTTCTCTTTCTGATTCCTCTAGTTGGAAGAAAGAAAGGTGTTCTTCTTCCATTAATGAGGATGAAGATGGGGGAGGTAGAAATGCAGGACATGTAAGGGGTGAAAGCTTAGGAGAAAAGTTAAAATAGGAAAGGTCTTGCCTAATGAAGGACCACTCCAACCTATCAAAGGCTTTTTCAAGTTTAATTTTAAGGATCATATTAGCACTTTTGCCCTTCATCCTGGTCTGATGGTTAATGTACTCTTAGAAAATAATGGCATTATCGGAAGCTCTCCTCTTGAAGAGAAAGCAGGATTAGGACTAACCAATAATAGAGTGGAGAAGGGGTTTAATTCTATTGGCTATAATCTTAGTAATGACTTTGTATTATGTGTTACAAATGCCAATGCGTCTGAAGTTTTTAAGAGTGGTGGCATTTTTACTCTTAGGGATGAGACAGAGGTAGGTAGAGTTCACCCTATAATCTATATGCCTAGAGGAGAAAACTGAGGTACAGAAGTCAATAAGAGGGGGGCCTAGGGTGTCCCAAAATTATTGGTATATGAAGGGATGCATACCATCTGGCCTAGGGGTCTTGTGGGGTTTAAAGGAGAAAACAACCTCCTTTATTTCCCTGCCAGTAGGGATGGAGTCTAGGAGTCCATAGTTATTGTCCTTTATAGAACCCTAAGAAGAGGGGTTAACCTGTCTTTTGAGATGGGCCAATTGATGATCAGTGCTGACAAGGAAGGTATAGGAGGAGATAGCCTCTCTAATCTTAGGTTGTTCATGGAGCTAGGTACAATCATCATTTCTAAGAAAGGGGATGGAATTTCTTCTCCTTCTATTGATAGTGGAAGTATGAAAAAATCTAGTATTTGCATCACCATCTATCAACCAATTAATCCTAGATTTGAGTTTCCAGAAGTCATGCTTTTGCTTGAGGATGTTGCTAAACTCTTTGGTAAGGAAAAGTTCTAGCTCATGAAGGAAAGGGATGGTGGGATAATTTTGGGATTTTTGAATTCCAGCCAATCTAGCCAGAATGTACTTTTTTTGTGAAAATATTACCAAATACTTCTTTGTTCTAGGTTTTAACTTGAATCTCAAAGTCTTTGGTGGAAGAAGAAAGATCATGAAAATCTTGAAAGGTGGTTTTAATTAGGGATTGAAGTCAGTGTGGTGGCACCATATAGACTCAACCCTGAAGGATTTAGGAAGGCCCTGAGTGGGCCTCATGAGGCTAAGGAGCTGGGGGAGTGGTCAGAGTGAGTGTTGGATAGTGCTCTCAGAGAAGAGGTCCATCCAATGATCACTGGCTAGACATCTATCTAGCCTTTCAAGAATAAGGTTATTACTATTCCTATATCTCATATTTGACCAAGTGAACTTGCTGCCTCTAAACCCAAGTTCAATGACTAAAACACCCCGAATGTTGACCCTTGTAAAATTTCCTGAGTTTGAGCTTGCTGATCATCATACAACTCATGCTTACTTGTTGTATGATTTAGGTACGATTTAGGGGTCTTAGTCGTATGTTACTCAGTATGGTTTTGGTTGTTTTCTACCCAAGGTACGAATTGACATCATACTAGTCGTATGTCCATGATACAAGAAGTATAGTGTCAACCATATGTAGTCCAGTGTCTACCTTTTGACATTCTACCTAGGGTACAGTTTGAGGGTACTTTTCATATGGTGATGGTAGATTTAGGCTAAGGATTCGTATGTTGGACAAAATATAGTGTCTAACATTCTGATCAAGTTACGAGTGGAGGGTATTATTCGTATGATATGTGTGCGATTGAAGGGGGTTAAGTCGTACCCTCCTGCACATATTTTTTAGCTTTTAAGTTGAGGGTATTCTAGACATTTCCCACCCTAAAACCCTTAATACCCTATGTCTTATAACACTTTATGGCCATTCATAACACACTTTGAAGAATTAAAACACTCTCTAAACTCTCTCTTAAAGATTGGGCTAGGATTTCTACAAGGTGTTCATCTAGAGGCTCAAGAGCCAAGTTCTTTTCTTGAATCTTCATGAATAAGGCATATGACTCTTCCTTCATTGTTAGTTCATAAAAATCATGTGTTTAAAACTTTATTTATGAATCATTAATGGTGGTTTTGAAAATAAATGTTGAGGGTTTTGTTGCATATTGTTGAGTATTGTTTACTCTTGGTTTAAATTATGAATCTACATGTTTTAATGATAGTTTTACATATGTAGGTGCTTGAAATTGTAGTTTAACAACTGAGTCATGGTTAACCCTAAACTTGGTGGTTTTTACCTTAGTTTTGGTCTTGTTAATGGTATGCCCTCAACATGTTTGTGAAAATGTCTAAAATAAACTAGTCACATGTTAAATGGTGTTTTGAACTAAGGCATTCGCCTAATGAATATGAATGGTTGGTAAATGGTTTTGTGAAGGCCTTGATGGCCATGTAATAATTTAAATGGTAACCTTGGTAGTTTAATTAGCTGAAAGGGTTTGAGTCCCTAAACATTAAATTGATTTATGTCCTTATTAGATAATGGGTTCGAGTCCCTAAAATTTGAATTGAATTCATACATTTGTTAGACAATGGGTTTGAGTCCCAAAGTCGAATGAATGATTGTTGATTGATAACGAAAATGGCATATTGTACGCTTGCAAGTGGGGTCGGTATGACAATACTAATGAAGTACCTTTGGTGAGTAATTGTCTTAATGGCTACGCATGTGAAACGATGGCTTTAAATTGGGCTTTAAAGTGGAATGTGTAGCCGCTTAAATCGGGTGGTTCGAGTCCCCCAAACGAATATATGAATGGGAGGTTCGAGTCTCCTTATACATGCAATGGTGTTTAAGTCACCTTGATTATGCTGGGAGGTTTGAGTCCCCCATATAGGCATATACGGTTTTAGATATTCTCTGGTTTGTGCGGCTACATGCATTAAGGCCCTTCCAACTAGGGGAGAGATGGGCCCATATAGCCCATGGGTGTCTTGTTATATGACGGTTATGTTACACAACCCAGGTTAATATTTTTAAAGTTCATGCTAATCTTATTCCCTATCCCAACATAGTACATACGTATATGTATGTATTACATTGGTTATGGTCATTGATTGATTGGTTTTGAGATGTTGGCATTATTTTATCCTTATCCTTGAGTTACATGATAACACTCCAATTGCAAATCATCTTTAAACGTTGTATCCCCACGCGATGCAGGAGCTGGTCATACTATCACACCTCCTGCTCAGTGACTTGGATTTGGGGACAGCTTGTGCTAACTTTAAGTGGTGAGCTTCCATACTTAGGAAGACTGCATTTCTTGCTTCTAGTTTCTTATGTCTTTATTGGTTTAGACTTAGATATTGGTTTTGGCTATGGTCGAGGACATGTCTCGACCTGATATTCTTAGTTTGTTTTGAAGGTTTTATATGGACAAACGGTGGACTTGGGTACGTTATAGAATGGAATGATTATGTTATATTTGTTGGCTTGGTTTAAGCGGTTTGACTTGGTTGGGTTGATCTCGGATGTAGAATTATCCCAAAGTCATTATCGTATAAATTACTTTATCTTATTATATGATCAAAATTCTTCTGACTCAGGGTATATGTTGGTTGGTTGGATTAGGTATCGAGGCTGGTCTCCGATCCTTGTTGGACTTGAGATGCCCATTACGACAAGGCCTTGGTTCGGGTCATGTTAAGCTGGTATCAGAGCTAGGTTCATGGCCAGTCGGGTGTCCATAAAGCCATGTCAAGTATAGTCTCTTTTATGGGTGTGTAGCTTGCTTGATGCAATTCTAGAAAAGGGGTGATCTAGTAATGCCAATGCTATTACCCCCAAACTTATCAGAGGCTCTAAGTATTTCATTAAAATCCCCTCCTACAAGCCATCTACTACAACCTAAAGGACCTAGAGAGTCAGCCATACACTTAAGATGCTCTCATAAGAGCTTTCTAGTATTGAAGTCATTGCTAGCATACACAAAACTAAGAATATAATCAGAAGGGTTGGAGCATACCTTAACTGTGATATGGATGGTCTGGGGATCAATAGAAATGTCATTGATGGCAATTGAGTCATCCTTCCACATGATGACTATGCCGCCGGAATTGCCAAGAGCACTAGACTGAATTTGGCAAAATAAACCTAGCCCCTCAGTAAGGCTTTTGTCGTCAGATATTCAAGTCTCCAGAAGGGAAATGATGAAAGGTTTGTGCATAGTGATCATAGATTTGCAGTATCTTCTAAACTCGGCACTGTTGGCACCTCTAGAATTCCAAATGATGTATTTCATCATTATTCATTTGGAGGTTTAAGGGGGATCCCTCATGACTGAATTCTGTTTCCCCATAGAGCTGAAGGGTCCCACTGTCTCCCTTGACTTCTTCTTCCTTAATAAAGGGGAAATCTTGGCAGTGAAGTATTCCCCTAGCATAAGGTTTAAGAAATTTAGCTTTAGTTCCAGTTTGGAAGTTCCTCAAGGAGGAGAACAATCACCATTTCGTGAATGAGTTTTGTGAATTCTAAATTTACGGGTCTTTCTAAAGTAAGAGCATCTGTCTTTTGGATACTGAGTTAGACTAGGTTTACCTCCATCTCTCTATTGGATTCTCTTAGTGCTTTTAAGGTCTTTTTTCTTTCTGTCATTTCCAAACTCAGGGAGAATGGGAGAGAAGGAGTGGCATACTGGGGTATCAGTATTTGAGTTAGAGGGTCTCCCCTATTTGGTTTCATAAAAACTAGGCCCTGAGCAAGGAGAAAGGGATTGGGAGGAGAAAAGAAAGGCAGGCTCAGACTGATTTGGTTGATCATTTTTTACAGGGTTACCGGGGTGTAGTCCCTCTAGAATGAAGAGTTGAAGACTTGGAATAGGGTTGTCATCTAGACATTGGAGCCAAAGTTGTTGAGACCCTGATTCAGGCATTCCATTGCTAGTTGACAAAGGTAATGTGGGTCCTGAATGGGTATTCTCACAAACCTTTCCCCCCCTCCCACTCCAAGTATAGAGAAATTGTCTGGTTGGTTAGACAGATTTCCAGCCAGGACACTAGGAGGTGGGATGGGGGGCTTCTGTTATCACTATGATCACGTTCTGTGGAGTATAGGAGGACATGATCTTTAGGAGTAAGATCAATTTGCATGCTAGAGGACTGCAAATTTAGAGGAGATATAGTAGAATTAAGCTGAAGAATTCCCCCGTTGGAACTCGTCAGAGTATTTAATACATTGTCTGTGGGAGAGACAATGTCCATCAAATCACCATGGTGAGTGGAAGAGTCCCCCCTTGTCGTGGGGAGGAGAATAGCTCTAGGCACTTGAATGTCTTAGGTGAGCTAGCTTATATGGGCCTCTAAGTGACGGGAGGTCATTTTATTATCTTTGTAAGAAGAGAAGGAAGTGTTAATTAAATTGGCAGTAAATTTTGGAGGGTCAACCGTGTCATTGACCCCAACTTTCTTTGTTAGGTCTAATAAGTTAAGGTCCAAAAAAGATATAGGAGGTATTGTTGTGGGACGTAGGCTGTCCCTTGAGTTGTTGATGGTAATTATAATTCGTACCAAGTTCAATATTTTGAAGGGGTGGGGAAAAAGGGCATACCTGGGCATCTTGATGCTTCGGGTTTCCCTGAGGCCCAACAACTAGCCCAACTTTAGGATATGACCTAAGGGGTCTTATCCTGATGCCGCTGTTGGGCTTCTCGATGGTAGAAAAAAAAGGTGACTTACCTGGTACCTCAGCTGCAGTGTGCACCTGGTCACTTCAAGTGGTCTTCCTTGTTGGGATTCGCCTGCTGCTCCTTTTCTTTGCAAAGAATACTATTTGCCATTCTCCTCAAGGATCTTTCGTCATCGAGGGAATTGAATCCTTCTCCGAGGTTTTGTTGGCCTTTGCCTTGGTTATCAATTTGTATTCTGGGCATGATGAAATTGTATGGCCGAGTTGACCATAGATCTTGCACAAAAAGCCCCCCCTCCCTTCGTAGATTAGTTCCTGTCGATGGTCTCCGATGATTAAAGAGGATCGGACTGGAACCCCAAAAGAGATTTGGATGCATATGCGCGCATATCTTCCCCTCAAGGTTGTTGAGGTACAAGCATCAATATTGACGAGCTTACCTAGTGATCTGTCTATCCACTCCAAGATGAGGGCATCGTAGAATTCGGTAGGCAGTTAGGGAAGCCTTACCCAAATCGCAGTAGAGAGGATCTTTGCCTCTGTGGAAATGAAATTTTGTTCCCATCCCTTTACTGAAAGGAAGTTGCCGACAATAAACCAAGGGCCGCCCTAGAGGACTTTTACCTGACTTTTGAATTTAACCGTGTAAAAATCTGCGCCCAAGTCTATTAAGCAAATCGGTTCGATTAGATTCCAAGCGGCTTCAATCTTGCTTTTCAGATATTGGTGGGTGAATTTCTTCGTAATAGGTCTAATGATGATTTAATGGCGCCATGGAGCGTAAAGTTAATGTTTTTCTTCAATAGAGAGAGAGAAAATTCCTTCGAGTAATTCATGACTTGAGGGATCATGAGTTGAGAGGGCTATAGATTGGGAGTCAAAAGGATTAGGGATTAAGTGAGAGAGTTTGTTGGTGGTGACCTCACTATACGAGGCTCTCACTTCTCCCATGGAGGAGTCCATCATGGGGGCATTTTGATTATCGGAGGGGGCCGGAGGAATATTCGTTAGGTCGGAATACATTTAGAAAGAAAGGGGTAAGTTAGAGAGGGATGAGACTTTCTCTCTCTAACATTGTGTTGAAACAAAATTATTTTGTTATTTAATGCAGCTGTGTTATTTGTTTGACTTATATATGTCGCAGTAGACACTTAAAATGTTTCAAAATTCAAATAAAAGATTCCAAATATAACTTTTCTATTGTTTAAATTAACTAGTATTAATACCCTCACAATGTGAAGATAATATTTAAGTAAAAGTAATCATTAAACAAAGATGGATTAAAAGAATAAGTTAGATTTACAACTTTATCAAATAGTAAAGCATAAAAACAAATTCATTGACCAATAGATAAGCCAACATAAACTAATGAAATGTAAGTCAAAATCTCCAATCAGTTATAGTTTCTTGAATAGTTCATAACAAATAATTCATAATAAATTACTTCAAAATGAAAAAAAAAAGTAGATAAAATCAATTTGAATTTGTTAAAAATATTTACCTATATACGAATATTGAAAGGAGACCAATTATAAAGAAGAAATATTATCGTTCTAGTTATACCATTTATAACATTCACATTTAAGTCAAAATAGGATCATAAAATACTAAATATAAAAAAGAGATGAAATTTATCTCTAAAAATTTTAAAATTTTAAACGAATAAATCATAATAATCTCAAGCAAGATCTTGAAATTTTTATTTTTCATTCGCGTCAAAATAATTGATATATTTTTTTTAATTTTATTAATAGATTCATTATTTAGTGAGACCATATTACGAAAATTTGTATTTGGATAAAGAAATCACAAATGTAACAAACTTATTTTTTTGAAGAAAGAAAAACACTATGAATAATTAAAATCATTTTTAACTAATAATTTTATTGTTTCAAACCTATATTGTTTGAATATATGGTGACCTTCTCATAGGTTTCTTCTTCTTGAAATCTCATTATTAATTAGTGACAATACTCCTTCAATATGCGGATCTTTTACTATACCAAAATATGATATTGAATAATGGTTAATAAAATAAAAAAAAAATCAATCATTTTTATACCATAATCCTCAAAATAATATATAATCAAGAAATTATATTATTCATGGTATAAATTTATATTTGTATAAAGAGATTAAAAAAATAACAAACTTAATTTTCTCGAGAAAGAAGAATTACTACGAATTATTCAAATCATTTTCAATAAATAATTTTCTTGTTTCAAACCTATGTTACATTGTGATTACATTGTTCAACCTTCTCTCATATGTATATTCTTCTGCTGAACTCTCATTCTGAAATATTGATAACATTTCATCAATATGTGTGATTCTTATTATGTCGAAACCTTTATATTTAAAGCCTGAAATTTAGGAAGACAATTTTGTATTAATATTTAGCAAACTATTGACAATTCTTATTTCTACATATTCATAATGAAAAACTTGATAAATACCAATATGTTTAATGATCAATAACAATAACAGAGAGAGAGAGAGAGAGAGAGAGACACACACACACACACAGAGAAGAAAAGTGTGACAATATTTCTGTGTTATTGAATTAGTATATATAGCCATATAAGGTCAAATTTTTCATATAATAAAAATAGAATGTAAATTATAAATTGACTTTTTTCAAATTAGTATACAAATTAACTTAAGTATAAAACTTAAGATATTTATTTTTTAAAATTTAACTTTTCCATATAAACATCAATGAATTGATATAAATAATATTTTAAAACATGATAAATGAATTAAATAATTCAAAAATGTTGTGCCATTATATTTTTTTGTCTCTATTTTTTTTAATACATAAGAGATGCTAAAGCCATACAATTACTCCATTTAAATGTGGATATCTTGTTGAAGACTAATACCTCACCAAAATAGATTAATGCATATTAATTTAAAATTTCAACAAAATAATCTTCTTTCTTTTATAGTCCAAACTTACCATTTCAAAATTATTTAATTTGAATTAATAAGTTCATAGTAGATTGCACAAAATAAGTTAATTAATTATATGTATTTCCATTAAATAAATAATGTATGGCATAATTGTAATACGACTACACAATCAACTAATTAATTTCAATTAATAAGAATCAATTTTATAATCATAATATATAAACTCAAGTTCCTTAAATTTAATGTTGTAAATTTCAAAATATATTTATGGCTAAAGTAGTAGCCAATGTTCTTTGTTTTTTTACCAATATATGTATATCAATTACGTAACTTTGCATATATTTTCTGTTAAAATAATTCTCAATATTTACTGATTTTTAGATCAATCTAGTCTAATTAATTTGATGAAAATAAAATTATTATTAATATTATAAATATCTACTTACCATAAATCTATCCTAATTTTATATCTTGCTTATATTTAATTAATGTACTATTACATAAAGGACTCAAAAACAGAAACAATTGATATTAGTTACCTTTATGATTTCAGAAATTCAATCCCATAAGTTTCTCATATTTTTATAGTTTGATTATATTAATTTGATATTAGTTACCTTTATAATTTGGGGAAGAATTTTAAAAAGGTAACAATTATTTTTTTCTCAATTACTGATTTATTTCTCAAAAATTTCTTATAAAATTATAATTTGACTATAGTCAATTGATTATTTAATTATCTTTATAATTTTCTAATCACTCAAATAAGGTATCAATTATTTTCTTTCCTAATTAAGGATTTTCTTATATTCATTCATTTATTATTTTACCAAAATAGGTCAAACTTATGTGCGGTTAAAGTTGAAATATTTTTTTTTTAAAATGTCAATTAAACTTTTTCCATATAAGTTGTTTGATTGCTAATTGATTATTAATTCACAATTTTTTCTTGTAATACTTTCTAGATTTACTCAGTTGTAATGAAATCATAATTTTTTAATATAATACCATTATTTATATTGTTTGCATATTTTGAGGGATGACATATATATATTTTTTTTTGGTTTTCCATCCGGTGTTTGGTGCCCTCATTGGAGCTCCAACTAATTCGGATCGCACGTTGCAGGGCCCATTAAGGTCGCAGCGCTACCAAAAGAGTTTTCTCCATATCCAGGGTCAAACCCTCGACCTCTGGTTAAGGGTGGAGCAGCCTCATCCACTGCACCAAAACCCATATTGGTGACATCTATATTATCATATTCCCCATTTGCTAATCTTTGTTTCAAGATTGGCAATTAACTATTTTCTATTATACAAAAATGTAATTAGTGAAATTCATACAAAGATTGTTTAATTAGTTGGATTAGTCTCAATATAGTAGTAATATCTAATTTTAATTATCTTTCAATTAAATTCATATTTTTGATTTATTTGAATTCAAAATTTTACATCCTTCCATTAATACTAAAAGTTTCTCTCAATTAAAATATTTCTTTTCCAATTATGTCTCTTGATTGTAATTGATTACCCTATCATATTGAGTAAATATGTCTTTTCATATATGTCAAGTAATTGCACAACTAATATTACTTACTTTTTTTAAACATATGAAGGCTATGAAATAAACAAATGAATAATCGACAAAACATAAATTAATTAACTACTAATCTTAATATGAAATAATTGAACAATCATTTATTTTTACCACAATATGAAATGTGAGATAATATTAAATAAATAAATAATCAATAAAACATAGAATAATATGACATAATTAACTACTAATCTTAATATAAAATAATTGAACAATATTAATGGTTTTCATCCACAAAAATGAAATTTAATTTTATTTTAACCACAATATGAAATAATATTAAATGAAATAGTATGAAATCATAATAGCTTCCACCCAATATAAATAAATATTAGTTATTTTTTACCAAAATATGAAATAAAAAATAATATTAAATATTTAAATAATCAATAAAATAGCTTTTTGTTATAAAATGATAGTTTTTTATTGTAAGAATTCAAGAGGATAGTTCTCAAGATGCCACATGGCTTAAATTTAGGCTAGACTATACAACTTTATTATGTATATAGATGTGTATATAAATATTTCACCAATATATATATACACACACACATACACACGTATTCACAACCTCATTTGAAATCAAATAGGGAAATTCACCTTTTCTCAAAATGATACTCAATAATTTGCAATTCTGTTAGGTTTTTGTATCTTAATTTCTTTCAAAATCTATATAGAAAAACAAAGTAGTATCAGTTAAGTTTAATGAATAATCATACCAATAATAAAGATTTCAAAAATGTAAACAAAATTGAAGTAGTGAAAAATACAGGAAAGATAATACAACTATTAATTGGAAGATAAAATAAATAGCAAGGATAAATAAGAAAATAAAATCAGTTGGTTCATAATCTAGAAATCATCACCTACTTAGAAATAAATTAAAAAACAAAAGACATATCCCCAAACAATTAGTATCAACTTTTTTCTTACAAATTGCAGAAGAAACTATATTACAATAATTAAATCATTATAGAATATGATAGTGAGTATGTGAGTGAATAATATTCTGAGAAAAATAATTGAAAAGTTCAAAACTGCTTCTCTATCGAACCGTATGTGTACATAACAATGGTCTTTTCTTTCTTCCATGAAAATACACTAAGAGTTGAATAAAACCTCTTCCTTAGTTGAGCGAGTTCTTGTTTCTATGCTTTCTTCTTCAGATAATCTCATAGATTGATATTGTGGAGTTAGAATTCACACACACACACATATATATATATATAATATTTCACATAGAGATTTTTATATAGAAATGACTCTTAATTACAATATTATTTTACCATATATGTTTCTTGACTGCTAATCAATTAATAACTTTCATATAGTTAATGTGATAATTAAAATGTAAAACAACTTTTCCATATTAATATTTACTTAAAAATCTAAACAAAGTAAAAATAAATAAATTGATCAAATAATTTGATCACGCAAAAGGTTGTGATTTAAATGAATAAGTTTGTTTACTTGTGAAAAAGAGTCCCTACATGGAAGAGAATTAGTTGAGATTATAATCTGTAAGCAATTTACCATTTTTGAGCAATAAATTAGTAATAAATTGTTTAGGTAGAATTAGCAAAAATATTTCTAGCTAAAAAAGGAAATAATCGATATTGATTGAAATTTACTATAAATCGTTTGCTTTTATATTTTTTTTTAAAATTCATTAATATGGCAAAAAAGAGATTTTATGTCATACAAATTTTTTTTATGGTAATATTATACATAATATAGTAAATATTTTATAGAATAACCTAACATGTTGAAAAAGTCTATCTATAAGGGGAAATTAATACGAATTGATAATTTTATTAGCAATTTATAATTCTTAACCTACAACTCAAGTATAAATCGTTTAAATGTAAATATTATGCTTTAATTCTGATTAATATAGAATTGCTGAAAAGTAAATACTTAAAGTTTTCTATTTTTGCGCACTACATCTCCTGTAATTTTTTATATTTAATTAATTACAGAATTATCTCTCTTTCCGCAATTATAGTTTTCATTCAGTATTAGTCAAACTTAGTTGATTTATATATACCATAATATGAAAATTTTGAATAAATCTATAATATTAATGTTCCTTAACTCTTAATATTTTTCATCAAATATAAATAAAACTTAGTTATTTTTTATCACAATATAAAATAAATATGAAATAATTAATTATTTATAAAATAGTTTTTTATTGTCAAAATGTCAAGTGGCTAGTTCTCAAGATGTCACTTGACTTAATTATAGGCTAAACTATTCTTCTTTATTTTATATATATAGATATATATATGAAATAATTAACTACTATTCTTAATATGAAATAATTGAACAATCATAATAGTTTTCATCTAACATAAATGAATATTAATTGATTTTTATCTCACTATGAAATAACATTAAACGAAATAATATTAAATCATAATAGTTTTCCTCTAATAGAAATGAATCTTAATTGTTTTTACCACAATATAAAATAATCTTTAATATTTAAATAATCAACAAAATAGGTTTTTATTATGAAATGATAGTTTTTTGTTATAAGAATTCAAATAGTTAGTTCTCAAGATGACACTTGTCTTAACTAATAATAATTATGTTAAATATGCATTTTCTTTTATAATTATATAATTTTTTTACAAAACTAGTTAGAATCAACTATGATCAGAATATATGATGAAAATATAGTACTTTTTCATATAAAATTATTTCCTCATGATTAGCTATATTACAATTTAGTAGCACTTACCATAGCCATATATGGTAATGATTGGCAGTGTAAATGTTTGATTTAATATATATACGATTCACTTACCATAGCCATCTACTTTTCATCTATGGGAGTAAGAAAATCTACAATTCACTTACCATATCCATTTACCATTTCTATGATCTTCTTAAATCACTTGATTGATTGAAATATATATTAGAAAATTGGAATACAAATTGTGGAATTAGGAGTATCGTTTGATTGTAATACATATTTGGAAATTGGAATACAAATTGTGGAATTACTCCTAATGATAGTGGAATTAGGAGTAATTGACGGATGATCTTCTTAAATCACTTGATTGATTGGAATATATATTTGGAAATTGAAATACAGATTGTCGAATTACTCCTATAGCTTGATTGAAATATATATTTAGAATACAAATTGTGAAATTACTCCTAATGATAGTGGAATTAGGAGTAATTGACGAAATTTTTATGTCGAGTTTTTTTAATTTTTACATATCTATGAAATAATCTATATACTAATTAAATAGAAGTCAAACTTACTTATTTTTTACCACAATGTGAAATATATAAATAATTATAATAGTGTTCATTAATAGGAGTCAATTCTAATTATTTTTTATCACAATATGAAATAATAGACAAAAATAAATAAAAGTATTCATCAAACATTTTGCTTTATTATATATATAGAGTTGAAATATATAAATAATTATAATAGTGTTCATTCATAGGAGTCAATTATAATTATTTTTATCACAATATGAAAATATGAAATAATAGAATAAAAATAAATAATAGTGTTAAGTCAATATTTTTTACCACAATATAAATTTAAAAATGTATATATAAAATAAATAATTAATCAGTAAAATAAATTTTGTTGTCGTGAAAATAGATTTTTGTTGCCAAAATACCAAGTGAGTAGTTAATATGCCACTTGGCATAATTTTATGCAAATTTTGGCTTTTTTAAGCCAAAAACAAGAAGTAGCAAATCCTAACTTATTTTTTTCTAGCTTATAATCTATTCACATTTGACCAAGTAATTGACTTTTTTGCCCTTATAATTTTCATTTATTGGTGCCTTTATAATTTTCATTTATTGGTGTTCGATTGGCGGGAAAGAAGATTTATTTGTCTGAATGAAAAGTTAACATTTCTTAGTGGACAATTAATGTGAAGAGAATAATTAGTGAACAATTAATTGAACAAAATATGTAACATTTCTCTTCACATTTCTCTCAAATTATACCAAGGACAAAATATGTAACATTTCTCTTCACACAAGCAATTATACTAACTATTGGCCAATTATCACAATTTTTCAAATTCTCTTCACATTTCTCTTGCTCACCTTTACTAATTTCAAAATTCAAACTCCAATTTACACAAATACTTATAACGTTTGGATAGATGTGTCATTTTCTACTACTATTATATAATGTCAAATATAAAATATTTCACCATTATATCACGTTAAATTCAACAATGCAATATAAAAAAATTAAAATAATATTTGAAATAAGTATTATTAACATAACCATGAAGAAATAAATAATCTTTTAACTGCACATCAACGTTATATGAAATCTTAACATAACCATGAAGAAATAAATAATCTTTTAATATATAACTATCTTTTTCAGACACAAATAGTCAACACTTAAACTCTTAAAAAAATATTTTTTTAACGCACAAATTAATAGTTATTCATGAAAATATTTTTAATATATATATATATATATATATATATATATAGAGAGAGAGAGAGAGAGAGAGAGAGAGAGAGAGTATATATTAACAGCTATAAAGATATTTCAGACATTTTGACCAAAAAAAGTGCTTAAAAGCATTATTTACCAAACACATCAATAAACATTCAACACTTAAACTCTTAAAAAAAATAATTTTTTAGCGCACAAATTAATAACCATTCATGAAAATATTTTTAATATATATATATTAACAGCTATAAGGGTATTTCAGACATTTTGACAAAAAAAAGTGCTTAAAAGCATTATTTACCAAACACATCAATAACTATTTTTCATTTTCAGCACTTTTATCCAAACACTTAACTGCTTATTTTTAAAATACGTTCAACACTTTTAAAAGCACTTTTAAAAAACTGTTTTTTCCAGCCAAGTGCTACTACGATATATTACCTCCATGACTTTAAAAATTCGCCCAAGAATAAGTAGGAGCCACGTATGTGTACCTTCTTTGAAGGGAATATAAGATGTGACTTCATAGTTCATACTGAATAGTTGCTCCATGAGGTCTCCTTAGTGGTGGCCTCCTAGATCAAGACTCCTACCTTGATAATACTTCACAAACAAATCAATCAAATAATCAAGTTCATATATAGAGAGAGTTTTATCTTTAAGCTTATTCGTCCTAGAGCTATTTCAAGTCTAAATGATTGATTTTATGAATTGTCAGAATGAACTCTGAATGTGGCAACTATAATCTCGTCAAAATACTAATTATAACCAAGTGTATTAATGTCCTTGAGCTATTCTCTCTGTTGGAAAGTTGAAGTTTTGATGAATGACAATATGAATGAAACAAGTTGATATACATGTTCCATTGATCCGACAAGTTCAAGAGTGCAGTCTACGATATAAATAATTAAAAATCAGAATGAGTTAAATCAGTACAACTGAAAACTTCAATTTACTGATCACGTGGAAAATAGAACAAGTTGAATTTGATTCAAACACTTGATGATACGGGAAAGCAAGTTGAGTTGAAAAATGAGTCCTACGTGAAGAAAGAGTTTCTGAGCATATCCTTAAGGGACCGTTTGATTTGCGGGACTAGAATCAATAGTCCCGGGATAAAAATGTAACTCACTCATTTGGTTGTAAATATTTGAGATAACTTATCCTGGGACTATTAGTCCCAGGATAAGTTATCCACCCGAATGGTGGGATAACAATCCCAAGACTATTTTTTTTTGGTATAAAATTATACAAGGACAAAAATACACTCATTTTCATCTCTTTCTCTCTCTCTCACACACACACATATATATAATACATTATGTTTAATTAACGTATAATATATTCATAAATAAATTATATATATAATAATAATTAACGTAAACTGGTAAACTGTATAATAATTATGTTTTGAACGTATAATATATATTATGAACAGTATAATATATTATGAACATAAATATATATTATGAATAACGTATAATATATTCATAAATATATATAAATTAGATATTCATAAATTATGTTTAATTAACGTATAATATATTCATTAATTATGAATATAATATATTACGTAATATATAACGTATAATATTATGAATATATTATAAATATATATACGTTAATTATGTTTAATTATATATATATATTATGTTAATACATTTAATTATAATATATTATGTTTAATTATATATAATTTAATTATATATAACATAATATATAACGTAATATATTCTCACACACACATAAATTATGTTTAATTAACGTATAATATATTCATAAATAAATAAATTTTGAACAGTTTACCGTTCAAAATGGTTGTAAAATGTATAAATTATGTTTATTTATATATTTTAATTTCTATAAAAAATAAAAAAAAAATTTAAGAATGAATATTTAAAGCTTAAAAAGAAATATATGAATATTTAAAGCTTAAAAAGAAATATATATATATATATATATATATATATATATATATATATATATATATATATAAGGTTAAATAAGATGGAGGGTGTTTTGGTAATCAATCAATTTATTCCTAGAAATTATACCATGCATATTACTTTGAATACAACAAACCAAACGCTCAATTAAAAATAATCCCAACATAACTAATATCAGTATAACTTATCCCATCATAATTTATACCAACATAACTAATCCCGGTATAACTTGTTTTCAAACCAAACGACCCCTAAGAGTTTTATGTGTAGAAGAGTCCTATGTGTAGAAGGAGAAAGATTCTGAAAATTTAAGATGTAGGACTCTCTGGAGAGTTGAAGTTTGATTACAACACTAAGGAGATAAGAGTTGAAATTGAAGAAGGAGTCTCACTTGTAGTAGAACTCTATGCAATGAGTGTTCTGATTGAAAGGTGAGGTTGAAATAAAGAACGACTCTTTGAAGAGTTGTGCTTAAATAGAAGATCCATCAGTCAGAATAAACTGCACACTTAAAAAAGTAGAAAAGAACAATCGACAGATTGACTTCACGAAGTGTCACTCAATCACTGAAGAAACACATTGAAGAACCCGGTCCTAAGTATAGAATCTAGCTAAGAGTTTTAGCGTTGATTTTTAGAGTTGTTCATTGTGTTTGAAATATTGATGTAATATTAGTTTCAGTGTGTTATAAACTGAACTAGGAGCTAGTCTTCGAGTTGGGAAAAACTCAGAGACTTTGGGAACGCATACCTTGGGAGGTGTGTGTAGTTAAGATTTAGAGTTTATAATTCCTAATCGTTGAGTTAAAGGAATTAGAGTTTATAATTCCTATTTGTTGGTTATTTAGTTAAAGGAATTAGAGTTTATAATTCCTATTTGTTGGTTACAAGAGTTTTGTAATCAGTCCTTGTTGAGGCTCAAAGTTACTTAGTGAAGTTGGGGTTAAATCCTGTAGAAGTTCAGGTCGTGGTTTTTTACACCTTTGTGAGTCAGGTGTTTTTCACGTAAAAATCGTTGTGTTCTTTACTTTCTGTTTTACTGCTTCCTTGGAACATGCCAGGAAACCCGTTCCATGCAACTCTTACGTTAAAGTCACTGATCAGTAGGACACGTACTCTAACACTCTCTAATAAAGTCTAGCTAATCAATTTTCTATTCACTTAGATTGCACCAAAGCTTTGTTATCTTTAATTTATCTCTAATCTCCACTATTCACGCAGATTGCACCAAAGCTTTGTTATCTCTAATCTCTTAATGTTTCAAAGTGACATTTAATTAAAACCTAACAGTCTCTCTCAAGATCAACAAGGTATGACAGTATTGTAAATTACTGGCCAGTCAATTAACTATAATCACTGAATCGTTGAACAAATAAAGATTAAACAAAACAGCTCGATTATAATTAAAAAAAAAATCACGAGTTCATTCAACAAAAGATTCCATCAATAATCCTAGAAAATAATCTAGCTATAAGAATAATGTGCAAGTAAATAACATAGATTTTTATACAAACAAATAAATAAAAAGAAATAGAAAAAATGAAATCTAGGGCGAATTTCAATGGCGTCTATTCCTTTCGTTGTTAATTCTTACGTCCCAAAAGTCAGTGTCTCTCCACTTAGATCAAAAGTGACGTCTCTAAAGTAGAACGTAACTTTTCTAGACGAGTTATTGATCTATTTATAATCGCACCTAGTTTTTCAGCAATTTCATTATCCGGCCAACCTCTTCTTTTCTAAAGTTGGAGCTACGCAAGCTTGGTGGCGTGGTCGCGTCGCGCACATTGTTTTGCTAAGAATTTTTATTTTATTTTATTTTAAAAATATTTTTACATGTCTAATTGGTCCTTGAATTCCGAACTCGACTTTGATAATTTTTCTTGGGCTTCTACTAAGACTTTAATGCTTCAAGTAATTGTTTTAGCTCCATGCACGCTCATTAGCTCAAACATCATTTCTAGACAAAGAATCACACTTAATAAGTATGAAGCGATTATAATTCATGTAGTCAAATTATAATAGAAGATGCCTAAACCATAAACCCTGAACCATAGTCCCCCCTATTTATTTATATATAAAATAAATAATAGCTAAACGTATGCATTTTCTGTATCCTAAGAGATTATGCACTCTATTTATTTTTACTCGTCATATTTTGATTTATCATATTTATTAAAAAATAATTATTAACATGATTATTTTATTTTAATATTTTTATTAATTGATGATTAATATCATGTCTTAAAATTAATTTGGAGAATAAATAACTAATTCTAAGGATAAAATAGCAAAATAAAAAAATTATTATTCCTTGATATGTCAAAAGAGACAAATAAAAGCAAAAATCTAATTCTGAAACAAGTGACAACTAATTTTGAACGGAAGAAGATTTTTTTACGGATACAACTCCTCTCAAGATTTATATATTACAATTTCTTAAATATATATATATATATATATATATTGTAGCCCGTGCCTGCATGGGCCCAATATATATTATTTAGTTATCTCAATTTATATAGCAACAATAACATTTGGAGTGTCAATTAAATTATTATTAATATAAATTTTTAAATAATTTAAGTTGTTAATCATTATTATTTATAGTACCTTTTACGTAATTTAGTAATTTATGTTAGTCGTTTTATCCCAATTTTAGAATTTAGAGAGTCAATCAAATTCTTACTAATATATTTTTTAAAAATATTTTAAAGTTGTTAATCATTGTGATTTAAGTATCTTTTAATGTAATCCCAAGTAATTTATGTTACTTGCTTTATCGCAACCTATGTGACACTATTAGAATCTCAAAAGTCAATCATATTTTTTCCTATATATTTTTTAAATATTATAAGATGTTAATAGTTATGACTTATAATTTTTTTTGCATAATTTTTAAATATATAATATTTTACCAAAATAAAATAAATAAATTAAAATAAATAAAGTACTAAATTTTTAAAACATGTTAAATTCGAAAACATCATTTGGATTGACAAATTACTAAATTAAAACATTAAAACATGCAAATTCTAAAATGACAAAACTACCTCGAATTTATGTGACACAAATATAATTTAGATAATCAATCATATTTTTAATATGTCTTTAAATATTTTAAATTGTTAGCTATTGTAGTTTATAATATTTTTTATGTAATTTTCAAATAATATGTGCTACTCTCTTTATCCAATTTTTTGTGTCATTGATAGTCAATTATATTTTAAAAATAATTTAAGTTTTTAATTATTATGATTTATAATACTTTTTTTTCTATTCTAATTTAAGTGGCACTGAAATAAATTTGAGAGTCAATCAAATTTTAGGATTGAAACAGTGAAGCGGATATGTCCTAGATGACTTATAGTAACTAATTAGAAGTAATATAGCAAAATTACTATAGTAAATATTTAGGAAAAAAATTAAATGAGTCTCATAAGATGTCATATTAATTTAAAGCATCAAGAATTGATTTATCATTTTATTTCAATTTTTTTATTAAATATTATTAATTTTTTAATACGTAAATAACTTATAATAATTAATTAGAGGTGATATAGTAAAATTACGGTTGAAGCAGCTGAAGCAGACATGTCATAAATGTCTGTTTTACCCTTTTTAATTAAATATTATTAATTTTCTTATATGTAAATGTCTTACAATAATTAATTAGGAGTAATATAGTAAAATCATGGACCAAACATACTTGGATTTTTTTTTTTAAATGAGTCTCATATAAGATGTCCTATTAATTTAAAACATCAAGAATTAATTTATCATTGATATATATTTTATTATTTATTAAATATTATTAATTTTTTAATATCTAGATGACTTATAATAATTAATTAAAGTGATATAATAAAATTGTGATTAAAAAAATTGAAATAGACATGTCATAAATATCTATTTTACCTTTTTTTAACTAAATATTATTAATTTTCTTATATATAAATGACTTAAAATAATTAATTAATGATAATATAGTAAAATAACGGGGCAAGTGAAGAAGTACGCATGTGTACGAACAACTGCCTACTTCTTCACACTTATTAATAGTAGTAATAGTAATGTCATGGTAGATGCTTAAAAAAAAATTCAAAATTCAAATAATAAAATCCAAATATATGTTTAACTTATTACGTTTACATTGGACTACTTTGAGATAAGACTTTTAATTATGAAGAGTCATCCTTTAACCAGTATATAATTAAAAAACATCAGACAATGTAGATTTTCATTCATGGTAATCTTTTGATTAAAACCAATTAAGTAGAAAAAAAAAAAAAAGACATTCGAACGTGCTAACATAGGTATCTATATCTATATCTATATTTATATCTATAATCTATATCTATATGTATATCTATAATTTATATTTATAATTTATAATATATTAAAAGTGTGAAATCCTTAGAAAAGTGATTTGAACTTTTTGTCATTCATTAAAATATTGCGCTTTAGACAAAATCGTCTTTTGACCTTTTCCCTATAATTTAAGTAATATTAGATATTGACTTTATTACCAAAAAAATAAAACCTCTCCTCACAAGAATATAATTCTTCTCCGCAAACCTAATCATACCCAAAAACCAAAAAATAAAAAAACAAAAAGATTTTCCTTCCATAAAAAAAAAAAGTAATAAGCAACGCTCCCTTCCTTGAAATCCCGAACATGAAATGAGAAAAATGGTGGTAAGAAAAAAAACCATCCCCCAACGTGTGAAACCAAAAAAGAAATATAATGATAAAAAAATTGTAATTAAAAAGAAAAATACTTTCCAACGTGAGACCCAAAAAATAATATATTAATAAAAATTCAAAAATCCTTCCCATCTTCCATCAAAGTTGTGTTAACAATTAATTTTAGTTATAACTTCTTTTGATTTGATTATTTAATTTAAGTAAGAATTCATAATATTTAACACTTCTAAATCATTTCACCTTACATAAAAAAAATAAAAAGAATTTCTACAATTCTATTTAACTACTATTTTGGATCAAAATTTACTAGATACATACCTCTACTTTTACTTTTTCTTCTTATTTTGTTATTAATTTAAATTATCTTTTTTTGTGTGTATTCATTATTGTCATCTTCTCCATCTTTCTTTATTTTTGTATTCATTATTATATCTTCTCCATCTTTCTTTATTTATTTTAGTTAATAACGATTATATATAAATTATGACTAAATAATTAACAAAACAATGAATTCTTCTTTTTTTGATAATCTCTTAATTATGTTTCTTTTTTAGTAGAGAATTTTGATCAAAAATTAAAAGAAATAGGCAAGTCGTCACAGAATGAAGTGGTCAAAAACATCAAAGGTTTGTCTCTTTCTTTTTTTTCCTTCCTTTGTTTAATTGTAGTTTTGTTTTGATTATGTTATTTAATTATTTCCTTAGTATTATAGTTGAATCTTTAGTTAAACTTGTTAGTTGAGTTCTACATATAAGATTATAATAAGTATTGAATTGATAGTTAAACTTGTTAGTTGAATCTTTAGTTAAACTTGTTAGTTGAATCTTTAGTTAAACTTGTTAGCATAACTTTTGTTTGAAAAATGAACATATAAATTTAGGATTATAGTTGAATCTTTCAATTTTGAGCTTACTAATTAAGTTTGAAAGTGGATCAAGTACATTATTCATTGTAAATCGAGTTTAATCTATCTATCTATTATTATAAAATTCTGAATATAAATGTTAGGGTTGAACAGATTAGTTGAGGAAGCTTCTGAAGAAGCTAACAAGCCTAAATAATCCAAACAAAAGGATAATTGTGTTGATATGAAATTGGAGGAGTTGAAAGAAGAGATTGAGAAGATTAAATAAAGAAAGAAAAGGTGAAAGAGAATAGCTCAAGGAAAGACTAAAGAGAATATACTCTTCTTTATAAACTTTTTTGTGTTTAAACTAATATATGTGCTTTTTGGTTGACTAATTTTTACTTTGGATAATAACTAAAAGTCGTCCTAATGTCAAGATGCTAAAAAATAAAAAATGCAATAAATATTTTGAAAGACTGTCATACTTTTTATATTTTAAATAATTTTATAAAATTAAACTCACTAAATTGAGGTACACACGCGAGACGCGTATATCTAAACTAGTTATATTAAAAGTGTGAAGGGCCTTATAAATGTTTTTTGAACATTTTGCCCTTCATTAAAAGTCTTTGCAGTAGACAACATTATCTTTTCACTATTTTTATAATATTTAAAATTTAAAATTTATTTAAATTTAATTATTAGACCTTTCTTTATTTGACTTCTATACCTAAATTTAGGACTTTAAAAATATTCAAAAGAAAAAAAAACAGCGTATACTAAAAAATGGAGGAAAAGATATTCTAAGAAATTACCCAATTCCTTTAAAACTCTAGCCAAAATTGTCTCCTATTTTAAATCTAAATCAAATATATGAGAATTTTTCCTTCTACATGTATACATGAAGGTTAAAAGGGAAGTAAAGGTTTTCTAATATAGGCTTCTTCCTTTTTTTCTTTCCAAAGTCAAAGTACCGTAATTAGTCTTGGTCACAATTAATATCACTTTTGGTATCAAAGTGCACTAGCAGTCTTAAAATTTTTCCAAGTTTAAAGGAATCTTTTTTCTTTCTTTCATGGAGGTATTTTAATACAAATCATATACATATTCAAATTTGATTTAGGAATCCTCTGTTTATCTATTCTAAAACTTCTATAAAAGGAGTTATAATTTCAATAATTTTGTCTAGCATTTTCAAGTTTTTTAGATCATTCTTTTACACAATAACACTTAGATCTTCTCTGTTAATGCATACTACTAACATGTCATTGTTGTTCAAAATCAATTTTTAAGTTTTAGTTAAAAATTTGGCAACCTATTGTCGCGGTATTTGTTCATCTTATGTGGATTCTAATTCTGCTTCTTCAAATATTAATTGGTATGATTTCCCGTAGTTGTTTTCTTCGTGTAATTAAGTTGATTAAACAAATTCTTTGGTTATATATATAGTTAATATAAAGATTGACTGTTTTCTCATGATCTTTTGACAGATTCAAGCTCGTCGTTAAGCAACATGAACCTGCTCCTCCTTTTAGAGGTAAAGACTTAATTTTGTTATAATGTTTTTCCAAATTCCATGATCACATCCAAGCCAAAAAGAATAAGGTGTGCAATTTTCTCAAAAAAAGAAAAGAAAAGAAAAGAATCACTAACATCAACATGTTTTCTTTGTGCAACCTGGTGCAGTTAAAATTGCATCTGTTTCTAGCTTAATTTTGATGCATTATTATGTCTTATCAACTGAATTTAACATAGAAGTAATGCTCTCTTATCTCTGTATGTCCAAATTCGGTAAGAAGAAAGACCACTTAAACTACTGTAAGGGAATATAATGACCTATAGACACTCTTTGAATATGTTTTTTTTCTAATGACTTCTCTCCAAATGAAAGTAGATCTTTCTTTCTCGCTTGTGGTCCTAGTATAGATCGGCATATATAGATAGATGCTACACTTAATACTGCCAATTTCATGTAAGGAGTATTGATCTATAATCCATGTTGAGCTTTTATTAGATGCTACTAAATACTATTTATATTCTTACTTTAAATTTTGGATATCTCAAGTGTTCAATGTTGATCAAATTTGCAAATCAGGAAAAAAAAAAAAAAAAAAAAGTACAACACCTTTGCTCAAGAGCTCTGGTTTCTATAATATATTAAAAGTATGCTTCTATAATGTATTAAAAGTGTGAAGATCCTTATAAAATTGATTCCAACTTTTTGCCCTTCATTAAAAAACTTCATAACAGACAAATCGCTTTTTCACTTTTTTTCCTTAATAATTAATATTTTAAATTCTTGAAATACAATTCTTTTGGACTTCAATTAGTCCAAGGATGCATCCTGTCACCAAGGACTCATATTCTTAGAATCAAAGTGGGATTAAAGCTTTTACTTTACACACAAGTTTGAACTCAACAACTAAAATTTTAGTATTAGGTAGAATCCAAATAAAAGTCAAAAACCCTTTGAATTTTAAGATCAGGTAATTTTATAAATATTCATGTTCCTGTTAAGACCAAAATAAAATAAAATTATGTTATCAATATTAACTTCAACATCAACTTTGACTTACTTATAAAATTTTGAGAAGGAAGCATGATTAGTTTGTTTGTGATTTGAGGTAAATTTTTTAAATTTTAATATGTTATGACTTTAGTTTCGCGAAGGAAGTTTGATTAGTTTGCTTGTGATTTGAGGTAAGTTTTTTTAAAATCTTCGTATGTTTTTGATGGGTTGACAAAAAAATATTTTTGATAGAATAATAAATTGTTACATGATACTCTCTTATTTGCAGATTTTATATAGATGAAGTGTTGGAGACACTAATGCAAACATCAAAAAAGTGTTACATGATACTCTCTTTAGTATCTTTTGCAGATTTTACAAGATGAAGGGTTGGAGACACTAATACAAACATCAAAGAAGACATAATTGGTAATTTTAACTGCCAAGAATAAATTTAGTTAAAGTTTTTTTCTTTCTTTTTTTACTATATTATTTTTTAAATTTATTAACGTGTATAGTTACAATTGTGAAGGTTTCTCCATAATTTTGTTATGACGTGAAACTAGAGTTAGTTGATGATATAAATTTGAGTTGATTTTAATGGTTCTTACTTTTCTCACATCAATCTTTCCTCCATGAAGGGTTAGAAAAGCACAACAATAAAAGAATTATATCGATGAACGAAAACTAAAACAAGCTCCTCCATTAAGTAATATTCACTAAAGAATTTAAAGCAAAACAAAAGAGATTTACAAGGAATGGGACAAAGTTAAAAAGGCAATAGAATTACTCTATGAGAAGGAGGATCATATATATCTAAAAGGCAGGTGCCCTATGACAAGAATGATCATATATATCTCCCACGCACCTATAAATCACTACTCCATCAGGTGACATACATATAATGCTTATATTGTAGGTTAAGCACAAATACAATTGATAGAAACACTTAAGCATATTATATATAATTAATAGGATATATATCATGATGTACTTATTTTACGTATCTTTTACATAATTATTCGGTGTTGTAGGAGTAGGACTATTATACAATATGAAGTTTAGAAGAAATTGTTAAAGCGGATACAATTTTCCCTATATTCTCTCTCTCCATTTCAAGTCTCAACCAAGGTCTCATCAATAATTATCATCACAAGTTTAGATATTTTCAAATTTAAGTTGAGTTTCTCTTTTGATTTTTGGCTCTATAACTTGATAGTATTTATTTACGTGTTGTTTAATTATGTAATACGAATATAATTTTCTAATTGTTTTAATCCTTTAACTTTGCGAACTTGTGCATGCACCGGTTCATGAAATTATGAAAATTTTTATCATATTTGTTTGAGCTTCATCCCATTGTGTGGCTTATCAAAAGCTAAGTTGCTCAGAAACACACTCATATCAACTCCTCAAAAGATCACCCCTTTTAAAGAACCCAACACATATTCAATGACATTTTTGAAGAGTCTCAGCAACACATATCAAAAGCACAGATAATATAATAGCTAGTAACTCACATCCACTATACACCGAAAAGCAATTGATAATTGGTGACTACATGCAGATGATTGTTGGGACAAATAGAGGAAATATGTTGTAACGACTCTCCTGGTTATTTGTAAATTTTTCTCATCTTCCCTATTTTAGCGCTCTCCATAGTTGTATACGTGAATTATGACTCACGAGTTGAGTAGTACTAATTTTTTTGAGGTGCTCAGGAGTAATTTAAGTCATTATCGGAGTAATTGAGTTGAGACGGTTAAACGCGATAATAATCAACCTTTGATCGAGACAGTTTCAGATAGTGTCGTAGTATTTTCAATAGACCCAGAATGTACTTTAGTGTCGTAGTATTTTCAATAGGCCCAGAATGTACTTTCTAGTCAATTTACATATTTAATTTATTTCTATGGGATTCCAAATAAATTTTGAGGATATATTAAAAGTTTTAGGTATAATAAATAATTAATTTAATTAGTGAATTAATGGGTCAAAATAACAATTTATTTACTTTTGTGGTTAATATAAGGATGAAATTAAGTGGTTAGGGTTTACCATATACATTAATAATAAAATTAGGAAGTTACCAGAGGAGGGCATAAAACCTACGATTTTCACCATTACAATTTCAAAGAGGGAGTAACGACGACTTAAGGTATGTACTTTGTGTGAATTAGCTCCTATGGTATCATCTACCTACTATTATATTCATAATATTGTGAGGCAGTAGAATTTGCTATTTGATTACTCGATTGAATATCATTATATGGTGCAGTAGATTGGGTGGATTACCTAATTGGTGATTATGTCCTAATAATAGTAATAATAATATGGTAAATTATGGGCTAATTATGCATTTATGTTAATGGGTTGCTGTTCGGCAGTGGCTTATACTAATGCCTTTAGAATGAGTTGGCGAAATCAATATAGTAGTCATGTTATCTCTTAGAAATTTTATAATAATAAAAATCCTTGTCTATAATAATAATAATAATAATAATAATAATAATAATAATAATAATAATAATGTAAAGATGCTAATGATTAGATTTCAGACGATTAATAATATGATTTGGTGTTAGGGTTACTGATTTCGCATGGCTTCTGTGAATTGGTTAAAATTGTAGTTTACAATTTCATGTTTTGCCTTAATTTCAGAAATTCTCATGCATTTTTCGATTCTTTTCTTTAATAGACATGTGATTAAAGGAATTTTATACATGTAAAAGCAGACTGAAGCCACTGGTTTTCATTACATGTTAGCTTTAGATCACTAGGTTTTGATTAGTCATGATTTTGAGAAATTTTGGTTTAGGTCTATAATTCTTAGAGTAAAAATAATAAAACAGGTGTTATTAGATTCGTATTTTCATTGGGATTATATATTTGGACAGACTTGAATCATTCAGAAGCTTTATGGAAAGGCAAGACCTTTGCAAATTAGCTTGCATTTGGATTCTTTGGTTGAGGTAGGTTACGGTTTAATTGGAGTTTAGACTCGACTTAATTGTATGTATGCTCCTAAATTGGATATTTATGGATTGGTATTCGGACATGCTTGAAATTGTTAATGTTTGGATTATTCGTGTATTAATGTTAATTGAAAATTGACTTGATGGAGTTGTCTTGTGACTTTATTTGTACTTGTAAACTTGGTACATTGTGTGGTATGCTATGAGGTTATGTAAATTGATATTGATAATACTTGGTTATGTTTATGTTGGATCGGGTACCACGCCGGTACATTTATATTTATGTTTGATCGGGTACCATGCCGGTACGTTTATATTTATGTTAGATCGGGTACCACGCCGTTACGTTTATATTTATGTTGGATCGGGTACCACGCCAGTATGTTTATATTCATGTTGGATCAGGTACCACGCTGGTACGTTTATATTTATGTTGGATCGGGTACCACGCTGGTTCGTTTATATTTATGTTGGATCGGGTACCACACCGGTACATTTATATTTATGTTGGATCGAATACCACGCCGGTACGGTACATGAACATAGATTGTTCCCTGCAGGTCATGACTATTTGGGGAAAAATAAGTTCCATAGCATGTGTGTACATATTTGTGTTATTTCTGTAGATGTTTACAGTACGATTGATACTCTTGATGGTTATGTGGCTTTTTTGTGAGCACTGTTTGACCTGTTGTTTCTGTATTGTTGATTTATTAAATATTTATTGTGTGACGATGCCTGTCTACTTGTTATTTGATTTATGTTGTGTACATGCTATTAAATTGAGTTGGCTATGATACCTACCAGTACATAGTGGTTTGTACTGATACTACCCTGTACTCTTCTTTTGTTGTGTGTAGAAAGTGTTCTAGGCTCAGACATGACCTCACCTCTAGAGTTTGATAGCAGATCTTGATCCAAGGGTGAGCACTCGGTCTCCAGGCTGTCATGGGCCATCTTATTTGTTCTTGTCCATCTTTCGGGCAATGAAACATTCTTTATTTACTTTATTTTTGGATATCACTTTAGATATGATCTTTGTTAGTAGTTCTTGTACGATGACTTTCGGGTCTTGGAAATTTTAGTAAGTAGTTTGTTTGAATTTTCACATTAATAATAATTAGTCCTGGATATTTGTTATTATGTTGAATATTATAATAATATCATCTAATATTGAGTAAGTGTTTGGGTAATGGTTCGGTTTAGATGGTTCTCCCACAGGAAGATTAATGTGGGTACCACTCATGGCCATTTGGATCGTGACATATATACTTTTCTATATGCAACTGCCCTCTTTATTTGACATTTTTGGAGGAAGGTGTTGACTTTCCTTCTATTTATGTGATTGTGCTTAGAAGTTCTTTTTGGGATAAGGTATGTTTCACTAAACTTTTAGATTCATCGATCTATGTCAGATTTATTTGAAATATTTTTTTTGCTTGTCAGTGAGAAAAATATATTGTAAAAATTAAAGTCTTTAGGCGTACAGGTGCCCTCGGTAAAGTTAGTTTCGTTATTTTTTCCTTCACTTATGAAAATTATCTTTAATTTCAATAGTTCACTACAACTTTACCTTTACTTACAGATTTCTTCGTCCAAGTTGATTGACAAAAAGGATCAACTATTTGTTTAGTTTATAGATCCGAATAACACGCTGCAAACTGTTTGCCATATAAGAGAATTTGAAATTTTGTTAATTTTAACTCTCAATAATAACAATACGAATTACCAGAGAGTAGCATTTGTTTTTATTTTTTTTTCTTTTGTTTTTATTAAATGACTAAAATTAAGTTTGTAGTGCGACACCATAATTTCCTCGGCATCGAGTTACACTAACTATTTTAGATTGTTTCAGATTTCTTCCTTTATTATTTGAATTAACAATAAAATGAATTAACTAGTTATTAATTCAAAGTGCTATTATTCTAATAGAAGTTGAAAGACTAATCTTTTTATCCTCACTTTTCTAAAAAAACAAAGTGCTGAATTTTTAAAATTTATGTTCTTTGACAATAATTTCTGGAGAAGTTTATAAAAGTGTATTTTTTCAAAAAATAGTTAATTAAATATAGTTTTTCAAATTTACACTTTTAAACAAATTATGATCTATTTTGATTAAGAATGGAATCAATGGAATTATAATATTTTTTAAGTTTAATTAAATGTATACTTAGGGTCATTCTTAATATTGTTCCATCTACTTAAATTTGTGTAGGTTCGATATAAAAAATTTCTTACGAGGGAGTCCTATTGAAAATAAAAAAATTACATAGACTTAATATAATATTAAGAATTTTCAAGTAGTTATAGTATTCAATTTAATATTATTAACGTGATATATACGTGCAACGCACGTACACTAGAATAGTAATCCAAAAAGCAAAAGAGGTAATATTGAAAATGTATATTGCAAACTCAATTCATTGAAATTAAGGTGTATACACCGTCTCAGATAAGTAACGATATGTCATGAGGTGGGATATTTTATAAGATTATTTAATGGATACCATCCTCCTTCCTTTATATGAGATACTAATTCTATCATTTTTGTATAAAGGGTGAAATAAAGTAGTTTTGGGATTAATTAACTAAAAATTACATATATACACAAGGTAACTTTACCTTATTACATAAAATTCCATATTGAAAAACAAGTTACAAAAATCCTAAATTAATTATTTAAATTCCTACCATTTTTACTTTCTCTCTCTTGCTTCTTATACATCCCAAATAGCTTCATATTTTCCTCCTAAAATCTTGCTACCTTATCTCTCTAATTATCTATCTGCATTAAACCTCCTTATTATTTCTCCACACCCACAAATTCTGATCTACAATAATCTCTCTTCAAAAAAAAATCTTTTCCATTTTCTTCGTCCAAAATCAATAAAATCTTCTCCATCCAAAATTATCTTTTCTCCGTCCAAAATCGATAAAATCTTCTCCATTTTTATCAAAAATCTAGAAAAAAACTACAATTTCATCCAATATATGCTTCTCTGAATTCGAGAATATATGCTTATCTGAATTTCATCAAAAACGAATTAAGTTGAATCTTCTTCATTTAATGGTCGCGTATTGTTATTCCCGTTGTTGGTTTCGTTCTTGGTTCTTTTGATTATGAAAAATTCAATTTCGCAGAGAACCGTTTGAAGCACCGAAATGATCCAGTAACAATGAAGAAATTGAGGGAAGTTATCGTTTCAAGTTCAAACAAGAAAGCTCCAAAATCATCAAGTAAGAAAAAGGTTGATGGTTCTAGACGACCTCATCTGCCGAAGGTTTAGTTATCATTAAAATATGTATTAGCAGCACTATTTTATGTATAAGATTTCATTATACAGTTGTTAAGATTATAAAGTGAATTGTATAAGGTGTTCGTATATATGTGAAACAGTATTAGATTATATTTATTACTTGTATAAGGTTTACACATACATGTGAAACTGTTGTATGAGGTTGTCTTTTATTTATTTTGGCAGTATGATTCTATGTATAAAATTTCATTATACATGTATTAATACTATATTATCAATTGTACAAGGTTTACACATGCATGTTTAATAATGTTCTAAAATTTGGTATTCTTATACATGAAACTATATTGTATGAAGATATTGTAACATTGAATTGGTTGATCCATACAAATGCTTTACTACATGTATATTACTATAGCATAAAACGTTACAATGATAGCTGCAAAAGAAAAATTTTTCACGAAAATATTGTACGATGATATAGATATCATGTCAAAATATTTCATCATACATGTCTATATGTACGATGAGTCATTATACATTAGTATACCAGATTTTTACACATTTTATAATGTATAGGAACAACCAATACAATAGTAATTACATTAACCACAGTAATACATTAAAAAATGAACTTCTTTAAAATCTATAACAATCAAATTTCCCGTATTTATTCAATGTATAATATAATACAATACATATCAGAAAAAAATAACAAAATTTAACAGCTATAATATGACAACTACAATTTCTATTAGAATATGTATTAGAAGCACTATTCTATGTTCATATTGGTTTTTCTGAAAACTGAAGAAAGCAGTAGAAGATTTTTTTTCATTGAACGCAATTCAACAAAGAAGAAAATTTAATGTGATGATTAACATATTTTTTTAATTTAAATTTCAGTTACTATATTTAATAATGCACCACTAAATGTTGAGTAACTAATGGCGTGAATTAAGGAACAAATTGATATTATCAGATTTATCTTTCCTTAAATATAGCCTAATCAACTTTATCATACATTCCAACAACGTATAAGGGTTGACCAGATGTATGAGTATCTTTCTCAAAATTGGGAGAGAGAAAGGCTAAAGGGTTTTATGTAATTACTTTCACTTACTAAGGGATTTATGTAGTTTATACAAATTATATAGTGTAAACAACATAAATTTCCTAGACAATGAAAATAATTACACAAAATCCCTTCTTATTTTCTCTCTTCCTTTTTTTGCAAACATACTCATACATTCGGTCGCATATTATACATTGGTTGAATGTATGATGTAACAGCTAATCCTAAATTTAAGGTAATTGAAATAATTACTTATTTTAAAGTTTCTTAATTGAAGGCAATAATTGGGCAACTTTAACTCTTTTCTGGATAAAAGTAGTAGCTTGATATTGAATTTCAAAACTTTTCTGAAAGTTCCTTTTTTTTTTTTTTGTAGTCTTGGATTCAAGATTTGGAAAGGAAAAAGCAATAAATTTCTTCTACATACATTTTTTAGTACTACTTAAATCAATATGAATATCCCCATATTGCTGCGACATGCTGGAATTTGGGAGTTAAAAATAAGTTATAAGTCATACAAAAGTGACGCAATAATTATTTCAGAAGGTATTACTTTCTTGAAATTGGTTTACACGATCGCCATGGAATTAGATATCGAAAAAATATGAAAAAAATAGAAGTTAAATATGTAGTTGAAGGAAATTCTTCTCCAATTGTCATAAGAAACAACAATAAAGTGAGGGTTTACGTTGAGTTGAAGAAACAATTTTGTGGATTGGTTAATTTTTCGCTTTGTATTTTTTGTTATTTTAGATCTAGGAAACTATGTCAAATTCTTGGATTTTTGTGGGAAATAACTTTTATAGTATTTTTGTTGAGCTTCAAAGAAAGTGAGATGCCTAAGAAAATCTTAGACTCTTTCTCATTTGTGTACATTTATGCTTCTTTTGATGATTGGTGTGTTCTTGCAGATTTGATTGAACTCCACTTGTTTAGTATTTTGTGTTATTTCAGTTCTGGAAATGTTTAGTTAGATTTACTTGTTTACCTATTTGCAGGCTCATGTAATTGGATAGATTTCAATAGATTCTGCTCTGAATATTGGAAGAACATAAAATCATCCGTGGATTTTGGAATGAAATTGTACCATTTCCGTTAAATTACGAATGTATAATATGTTGTTATACATTCAAATCATTGTATAATAAAAACTGTGCCAATCCAGTAAACATTAGAATGTATAATATTTGATTATACATTCGTCTATGTGTATAATGAAAACTGCTGCAATGACAGAAATTGCATTTTGTTCTGGTTTTATTATTTTTAACATGTTTGTTTAATTCATTGACTCAATTTTAAAAAATTTATGCAGCTATGTACTGATTTGTCCTAACAAAGACTGCAAGTGGGTACACGAGTGATAATGAGGATCCTCATCGGCCGTGGAATAGTTATCTCCAAACAATTGATGAAAGTGCACTTGTTACTTTAGAGTAGCATTTTTTTTATAATAGTCGGCATTGAAACAACTAATTCTTGATTTTGTAGTTGATGTTAAACGGTTACAATGTTACTTTTGGGATGTTAATTCACATTTTATGGATGTTCTTATTCTTATTATACATATATAACGTCTGAAGAAATATTGTGCAATTACTTACACTATATTGTAATGTTACTAATATAGTTTGGTAGTTATTGAATTTGCCTTATATTTTATTATATATTACGTATAAAACTAAATTACAGAATAATGTGTTACTGTATATCAACATATTGAATTTTTAACAGTAGGTAAATTATGTTATAAGTTAATAATACATTGAACAAGTGTCTCATACGGTAAAACATATGTATTACATAACATTATACATGTTGTTAAGCGTTCATGACTTAATAGAAGATGAAGAAAATATTTAACGTCATACATATTTATAAACTATAACACTATATCATACATTATTAACATACTTTTAATGTATTTTTTACATTAAATACATTGTTAACGTATCATACATTTACACGAAAGTATAATCTATAACCATACACATAAAATATAATTGAAAAGGCAACTTAAATTATCACAAATTATGTTACATAAGTCTGCCATTTCTTATGTTGTTTAAACAAAAAAAAATACATGTAGTCAGTTAAAAGCCATTGTTGTCAGTAAAACATCATGCATGTTAATAAAGTATAATAGTATATCATACATTATATATATATATATATATATATATATATGAAAGTTTAATGTATAATTGTGTAATACACATTACGTTTCAACAACTATTTACTATAATAGTTGCCAAATTACATAGCATATACAAACCCACAATATATGTATAAGGAGTATGAATAAGGATAAGACGTCTTCAACACCCACTTCTCGTATAAGTATCAATTTCCGATTCATTCATAGAAGACACCCTCAACACCCACTTGCAGTTTTTGTTACGACAAATCAATACACAGCTGCATAAATTTTTTTAAACTGAGTCAATGGATTAAACAAACATGTTAAAAATAATAAAAGCAGAACAAAATGCAATTTCTATCATTGCGGCAGTTTTCATTATACACATAGATAAATGTATAATCAAATATTATACATTCGAATGTTTCCTGGATTGACACAGTTTTCATTATACAATGATTTGAATGTATAACAACATATTATATACATTCGTAAGCTAAATGGAATGGCAAAATTTGATATATATATATATATATATATATATATATATATATATATATATATATATATCTGCTTTAATGTAAGCTAACATATTATACAAAAAGGAAGCAAATGTAATATTAAAAATTTAGAACAAACACTTCTTCAAAACCTCAAAGAACATTATACACTGACAGGCATGTCTAATAAAACATTATACAATCGTATATTTAGCAGAAACAGCAATAAACAAATCAACTTTAGAACAAACACTTCTTCAAAACATCAAAGAACAAATTATCATAGAATATAAGCTCAGCAAATAGAATTGACCATGAACATCAAAGTTAGGCTCATCAACATCAATCTCCCCATCACTATAATCATCATCCACCACAGAATTCGGCTCAATCTAATTCTGTGGGGCAACCATTTTCACTTTCACTTCCTTTAGCGGGGCAGGAAAGAAATCAAGATCGCCACAAAATCCCATTTCACTCAAATATCATCATCTTGAAAGCAATTCAATCACACCAAAAAATAAAGCAGGACTAAGCAGCTAATACATAAAATCTACAGATTATTCTATCTTCTTTCAATATTCAGAGCAGAATCTATTGAAATCTATCCAATTACTTGAGCCTGCAAATAGGTAAACAAGTAAATCTAACTAAACATTTCTAGAACTGAAATAACACAAAATAATAAAAAAGTGGAGTTCAACCAAATCTGCAAGAACACATCAATCATCAAAAGAAGATCCAAGAATTTGGCATACTTTCCTAGATCTGAAATATCAAATTAATTTAACTTACCTAACTATATGACTAATTCAACAAAAGTGAAAAAAAATAAAAACCATATTCAACAAAATCAAGAATAGAAAAAATACATAAAAATCCAATCTTGAAGCAAAATCTCAAATATTTACATCAAACACAATTATTTTAATAACAAAATAAACCCCATATGAAAAATCAACACTAGATCTCAGTAAAGATCTCAACTTTACCATAGAAAAATAAATATTTTCAAGAAATAGTTGTATAGAGGAAGAAGAAGAATACCTCAAAAATATTGTACTACTTTTTTTGCCAAAATCAGTGTTTAACATGTGTAATGATTAAAAGAGAGAAAGTTAAAAGCACAGGGATTTATGTGGGAGCATATGGGAGAGTAAATTATGGAAGAGATATTGGAATTGTGAGATGTATAATGTTTAAGAGAGAGAAAGTTGAAAGTAAAGGGATTTATGTAAATAATTTGGGATATATGTAAATATTTTAGCAAATTGGTATATAATGTAATTAGGTAATTTTAGTTAGTGTATATATGTAAATTTTAGATATAATTTCCATTATCCACCACCTAGCCCAATAATCCCATTTCCCAAGCCCACCGTCATTAGTCATTACTTACCCTAGACTTAGGTTTATTCACATTTCACAATTCACATTTCATTTCTGATTTCACTGCTCCTCTCACTCTCTCACTCTCTTTGTCTCTCAAACCAAAAATATCAGTAGACCCAAAAGTAGATATTCAAGATTTCAAGGCTTCAAGCTCAACATTTGATGAAAACTCAAGAGATTAGAGACGGTCAAAGACAATTTGCTGCTCGGCTTTTGTTGTAGCGCTCACAAGTTTTGCTCTTCTTACTGCTCAATCTTACTTTAAAGACTTATCATCTAAAATTCTTCTGTTTCATCTTTAATTCTGTCCAATTTCTAACCCATAATATATGCTTATACAAAGTTTGGCTTGATCCACACAAAGGCGGCATATATAGTTTGGACCTAAACCTAAATGAATAATAATTTATTGGTTAATTCATATCTAAGAAAAGCAGCCGCTGCCTCTGGATTCTGCTTGTCTTTAAGATTAAGTCAAAACAAATATTGATAAGTTAACAATTATGGGTTACAACCTTATAGTTAAAAAATGTGACCACTGACTCATATTGTTTTTAACTTATTCATTGAATAAATTTGAACAACAAGTAGTAACGGATAATTTTATAATAAATTTCCAAAGATAGTAAACCAATTAGACTGAACAAAATGCCTTAATCGTCGTTGTTATTGGGTTTGCAGTGAAATGTGTAGACTGAAATGGTCAATCAATGGGTTGCCCCTAGTATAAGAATTGAGTAGTAATTAGTATTATTACTGTGTTTGAAATTTGAACTTAATTTTCAAATTGTGTGACTGTTACTTTGAATTTTTTCTACTCTATTTGTGCTAGACCAGTAGACACTATTCACTAGACAGTTTTTAATTTGTAAATTGTGACTTTTGTTTGAATGTTTTGTTACTTTGTATTATATTTGTGGCTTTGTGCATGGAAAGAGCAATAAACACTAAGGCCTAAGCAATAGGCAGTGAGCACTAAGCACTAAGCAATAGCCTGATAGTCCGAAGTAGCTTACTTACTAGCTTTGGACTTTAAATTATATATGTTCAATGTTAACGGCTAACCCGACAACCGAATCGATAACAATGAAAAACCAATAAACTGATAACCGATTAACCGATATCTTAATGGTTCTTTAACGGTTTAGCATATATACAAACCGATAATGAATAAGTAAAACCGATAATTTTTAAAACCGAACCGAACCGACCGATATGTAGCCCTAAAAAATATCATTTTAGGTACTATTATTGACGATAATATAGTTATGCTTCAATTCCAAGTAAGTTAAAATCAATAAGATGAATTTTAAAAACTCCTTTGGACATGATTTAACTTGAAATTTGGTTGATTTGAAGTTGAGATTTTATTTGAATATGAAATTTGAAGATTCTTTTAGTTGTATTTTTTTTTCATAAACATGAAAGCTATCATGATTTCTGTGACTCTTATACAATCTTATCAAATGAGTAAATCATACTCTCTCCAATCCTTTTTGTTTGCTCCCTTCATTTTTCGTGAGTTAATTTGGTTAAGTTTCAAACTAAATTGAATTAGACTAATTTATTTTTTTAGAATTAAAATTTTAATATTCAAAAACTATATGAAAAGTACTATAAATTATAATTTTTCTTTTTCAATTTGATTAGAAAATACATCTTAAAATGTTGGACAAAATTTGTATCCTTTGACTCTAACAAAAAAAAGGAACAAATAAAAAAAATGGAGTAATTCATAAGTGGGATAAATAAATATCCTAATATGCCACAATAATAAATCACATATCTCATTTTTTATAATCAAATGTTTAGTATTAACGTTATTACAGACTTTCAAATATACATCATTTTTATAAAGATTCACTTGTTCAATAAATCAACATTGTAGTATCAAGCTATTCAAATTGTATGTTTAAAAGAATTAAAACCGCTCCAATTATTTGAAAAGCTTGGGATTTCAAATCATATACTCCTTTCGTCTCATTTTATGTGGCATAATTTGACCAGACATTAAGTATAAAAAATAAGAAAAAACTTGATGATGTTTACCAAGTTGTCTTTTATTAATAAATATAGTACTATCTTTTCTTTAATTAAGTGGGACCAATAAAGATAAAAGTAAAATTGTGTATTTAAATAATTATCAAATAAAGAAATGTGACATTAACGACACATAAAATAAGATGGAGTAAGTATTTAAAATTAAATCTGGTTCACATTTTATAAACAAAGTTAGATTGCAAATCAAAACGTTAATTTTGAATAAATTTTAAGTTCAAACACCTACTAAATACTTATAAATGCCGTGTATTTATGAGGGCATTTACTAGGAGTGACAGAGTTTGAAATGAGACTATTTGGGAAAAGGTTAGAGTGGCTGCAGTGGAGGACAAGATTTGGAGTGACTTCGGTGGAGGACAAGATGTGAGAAGCCCGTTTGAGATGGTTTGGACATGTGAAGAGGAGGGGCACGAATGCCCCGGTTCGTAAGTGCGAGAAACTTGTTTTGGATGGTTTCAGGCGGGGTAGGGGTAGGTCGAAGAAATACTGGAGAGAGGTTATCAGGCTAGACATGGAGCAGTTACAACTCACAGAGGACAAGATCTGGAGGACGCGGATTAGGATAGAAGACTAGTGTCATTTTTGGTCGCTGGGGTAGGGCATTACTTGGTAGGGTATTATTCTTGTTATGACACCTTGTTGCATGCTTTATTACGAGTTTGTTTACTACTCTTTGATTATTATTCCCTGTGGGTGGCGTAGGTATGTACTGTCATCTTGTTTCATGCTTTATTAAGGATTTGTGTATTATTTCGTGTCTTGAGCCGGGGATCTATCGGAAACAGCCTTTCTACTTTTCCGAAGATAATGATATGAACTGTGTACATCTTACCACCAGACTCCACTATTCAAACACCCACTAAATACTTATAAATGCCGTGTACCACATTGCGAGTTCTAAATGTAGAAAAATTTCATATCAATCAGTACACATATTACACCTAACAAAAGTCTCATTTACTCATCCTAACCCTTTTTTTTTATTTGGTTATTAGATTCATCCTAATCATCAAACTTTTTGAAGGAAAAGAAAAAAGATAAATTTTCAAGTACATATAGTCCAAAGTTTCCTATCATGCATTAAATACTAATCTTGGATCCTTCAGTCAGAAACTACAAAGTGGTTGGCTAACTTCCAAAAATCACCATTGGGGTTATCAACAAGTGGCCAAAATTTCCATTCCTTAGGGCCAAGAGTCTAACAAGTAAAGGACAAAACATCAATGTGCTGTCGTCTTTTGTCTGGTTCCTTATAGCCGTTGTCTGTTTGTGTTAACTTTTTCTTCTTTTATTACACTCAATGTCTCGAATTATCTTTCATGTTTTTTCGAAATTAGTTACTCCCATTCTTTATTTTTATTTATCATATTTTAACTTATATATTCATTATCAAAATAATAATTAATATAATTATTTAATCATATTATTCTTATTGTAGACGTTTAGTGTCAAATATTGAACAACAATTTAAAAAATAAATACTCAATGTTAATGATAAAATATGAAAATAAGTAATTATTTTTTCTTTATATATCAAAAGTGACAAGTAAAAATAAAAATCAATTTTAAAAATAAATGATGAGTAAAAACGATCGAAGGGAGTATCTCAAATTATTTGATACTTTGAAAGTTTAAAATAAAGTTTATTATTCATTTTCCATTTCGCTCTTGTAGTTGTTTTTGAAGAGTGCAAGTACTCCCTCCCTCCATCTAGTGTTTATGTTTGGCTTGATTCATCCCTTAATAAGCAATAAATAAAAGTTAAGTATTTTATTATATAACTCTTTGAACATAATAAATTCAATATTTTCAAAAATGTATATGATAATGACTTAGGTTATAATAAGAATAAAGTAGATATAATATGATAAATTATTTCTTGATTTTCTAAAATAGTTGGATCTAACAATTATTTTTAGTATAATGAATAATATAATATATATATATATATATATGAAGAGAGTGATTATAGAATGATATTATAATTGTTCCAAGTAATAAAAATGAAATTATATTATTATAACAAAGAATGTGAGACGAAAGGAGTAGTATTTACGAGGAAAGAGAAGATAAAGACCAAGTTGAATTGTCTTTTCTTCTTGCAAAATTCCCACACTTAAAGCCTCTCCCCCACCACCAAATGAAAACAAATGAAGTGATATCATTTTTCTTGTCCTTTGTTAGGACATGTTTGGATTGTAGTGTATTTTCAAGAATATAGTAGTCTTTTAGCCACCTTGATTCCTTCTCCACTTTAGGTAATGACAAATATACAACCAAAAAAGTTGTTCTACAGTCTATACTTACTACCTCAGAGACAACGAAAAAAGTGGTTGGATTGTGTGTAGGGAGAGGATGGTGGTGGTATTATTCTTGGATTTATTTACCTAGACTAAGTGGACATCTTATTTGAACATATTGTCAAAGTAAAGACCAGTATATGGTTACCATCTAGTAGTCTAGTTGTTTCTTTTCTATCTTCTAGTTATTGGAATTTTTTAAAGTTTTTACAAGAAAATGATATTTGAGAGACAGAAGGGGTTTGGTCGGGCTGAATCTAAGTATTAAAATTATGGTAAGAAGGGATTGTTCAAATGATAAAATATCAAAATAAATAAATGTATGTTTCAAAACTTACCATCATCTAAAAAAGCATAAAGGCATTTTACTTATTTGGTCCATAGAAAGAATAGGCTCACACATTAAGAACGTGTTAAAATATGATATACTTGAAATATTTCATTTATAAGTACTATTCAAAAATTAAATGATAGGAATAAGTACAAAAGAGAGTTACTCATGTAGGTTGGCTACATCATCGAAAGATTTAAACTTTTAAATAAGGTAATTATACAATGAATTAGTATATAAATGATTCTAAGTGTAATATCATAAGTTTGCAATCATAACCAACTAATTTATTTGAATCACCTCTTCACAACGAGGAATAGGAAGAAAATAACAAGAAAAATAATATTTCCTAAGAGTAGAGAAAGAGAGGCAAGTTTAGACACATAGAGGTCAACCACAATGATTGAATAGCTGAGGCATATGAGATCAACGGTCTACAATTCGAATTAGAATTTTTTTTAAAACACAAATTTTAAGAGATAATTAATCAGGATGTGTACAAATTAATTTAAACTTTAAACCATCATAATAATAGCAAAAAGCAAAAAGCAAAAATGAAAACAATGTATGAGGCATATAGAAGGAGGCAAGTGAAAAGAGAGGCTTTAGAAAAGGGATAATACATACACATATTCAAATTTGATCTCAACAAGTAACTTTAACTTTGAGAGTCCACGATTCAACACTTTAACTTGATCTTAAGTACGCGTTTTAAGGTTTGGGCTGAACTAGTCCGGTTCAAAAAATATTCGGTCGATCCAAGGTTGGAGTTACCGGGTTGAAGGGGGCAAATTTCAACTGAATTGGATTTATTCGAGTATATTTAGGCCCGATTTGATTCGAGTAATCGATTCAGGAGTGACGTGAAATTGCCGAGTTGGACCTATTTCGGGCCATCAATAGTCTAGGTAAGACCGTGCAAGTCCGATTTTGTGATGTACCAGCCCAACCCTGCCCCCTCTATGTGGGCCGGTTCGATTGGGGCGGAAACCCGATTTGGCCGGGTCACACTTCGCACTCGGCCCAATCCGGTCTTGCGATTGGCTCGACTTGTTTAACAATCTCATTTCAATTTTCAAGCTCTAACTTGTTTCCACTGTATCTTGTGCACACTTGATTTTAGCACAAAATATAAATTTTAGAGGTGTCAAGACGATCATTTTTATAAGGTAAACTTTTTAACTGACATAATAAAAATGAATTAAACTATCTAAATATTTACTCAAAGTCGAAGTATTTACATTGAAGGTAACACCAAATTTGTGCTCTCTTTACATGTTATGCCTTTTGGAAAAACCTTAAAACAGAAAAAGCCAAAGAAAGAGGGCTCTGTTTTTCACAAATTCCATATTCCTCTGAAATACGCAAAAACACAACCAAAAAAACATTACCGACAAAAATTAACCCCACGCTTTGTCGACAACATAACAAAACAAAACAAACTATGATCTCTCACAACACACCTTTTTATTTAAATTTTAAATACAATCAAACCTCTTTATAATAATTTAAAATAAATTTTTTATATCAAATTTTATTTTATTTTTATATAAAATATTTCCTTTATAACTATAATAATCTATATCTATCTATAATCTATAATCTATAATGTATATCTATAATCTATAATCTATAATTTATTAAAAGTGTGAAGAGCTTTAGAAAAAGTAATTTGAACCTTTTATCCTTTATTAAAATTTTTTTGTAATAGATAAAATCGTCATTTATTATTTATTTTTATTTAGTTATTATTTATGTTAATAAAATATTTGTTTAGAACATGAATTCAAATTGGAATTGGAAAAGTTATTACGTGAAACTCCACTTTGAAATTGGATAGTTTCTGAAAAATAAAGGATTTTCCATGTATTTTATGTGGAAAGTCCATTGCAACGGCAATTTCAATTAAAAATTTAAGTTAAATTTTCACCGAATATTAAGTAAAAGTTTATTTTGAAAGTTTTTTTTTTTAATTATATGAGAAACTTTCTAAATATATGGAAAGTAATATATATGAAACTTTTAAAAGTTTATTTTGATTTTTTTCTTTAATTATATGAGAAAAATCCTAAATATATGGAAAGTAATATATATGAAACTTTTTTCTTTTTATACAAAATTTAAAAATACAAATTTTCTTTGTTTACTCCTAAATATATGTGAAGTGAAACACCTAATATATGACAACTTTTTCTTTATATAAGAATAAACTCTAAAAGGTTTTCGACTATAGGCTTCTTCGTCCTTTTTGTTTTCCTTCCTATTTCTTTTATTATGATTTTGTGACATATATATAATCTATTATTTGTATTTGTGCGTCAATGTTAGAAAATTATGCACAATTGAAAGAATACTTCGTAATTGTTTGAGGGGTGGGGGTAGGGGGTGACTGAAAGTTGTAGAGTTGACTAATTATTCGATTATCGGCTTGATATTAAAAAATTGATGATTATGTATTCTTTGATTTTAATATAATTTGGGTGATTTTCTAGGTCATGGCGCTTTATGCTTCTTCTTCTTCTTCTTATTATTATTATTAGTATTAGTATTATTATTTTATTTTATTTTGTACAATTTAACAATTGTTCATCAATGTACGAAATTTGTTCGATATTCTCAACATAATCATGGAGAAGCAATTTCTAGGGGGCAACTACAATGGAAAAAGAAGGTATGATACTTTTCTTTGTTTGCAAATTAGAATATGCATCTCCCACTATTTTACTCTCTTTGATAGTTTTGTGAATGATACCAACTGAGAAGCTATTATTTCATAATTAGAAACTGCATGTAGAGGTTTTCATATTCGAACATGTACACATAGGCAAGATGTATGACATAGAGCTTTCCAAACAGAAATTATCTTACAATGTGTTATGTTGTTCGAACTCTTCAAAAATATAAACGAAATGTACATGTCATATTCTCTAAAAGTAGTGTATTTAAAGAATTCGATACAATTGTAGCATCAAAGGTGATAAATCCCGCAACTTAGACTATATCAATACTATAACCTAAGAACTAATCTTGCACCAGGAATGTGGTTGAGGGAGAGAAAAGAGCGAGCCTTAGATAAGAACATATCATAGTACACACTACATAGTAATCTTAACCCTGTGTGGACTACTTTAATTTTTGCATTCATTATTTCCTAAAAATGTATCCCTTATGTTGGTTTTGTAATATTTTTACGTATTTATGTTATTAAAAACTTTTTTAGGTAATAAAATGTGTTACACTGGCATATATAGCTTTACAAATGAATAGGCTTACCTTTGTTATAAAAGATCACAAACATAAGCCTTGATCTGAATTATCAATTCGACCCCAACCCCTACTCTTAACTCAAAACCCAACCCTAACATAATTCTTAACTCGAGACCCAATCCTGATTCCTGACTCAAGATTCGACTTTCGGAGCAAAACCTGACCTCGACTCTCCACTCCCAACTTCAACTCTTAGCACGAGACTCGATTCCTGACCCTGGACCCTACTCGACCCGGTATTAGGACCTAGCATTGAATCTTAACACATTATCTAACCCTAACTCCTGACCCAAGACTTGGGATCTGACCTCGACTCCCAACTCAAGAGCCACCCTGACTCTTGAATGGGGTTGGACCCTGAGTGTGGGTTAATAATTAGGAGTTGGGGTTGGGGTCCAAGAGTCAGGTCCAGGGTCGAGGAGGTCAGAGTTAGAGTCGAAGGTCAGAAATCTGGTCGAGATTGGACACTAATTCTTGTGTAGTGGTTGGTTTTTAAACTGACGTCGAAAGTTATTCTCGAGTTGAGGTCGAGGTCGGTTTGGTCAAGTCTCGAGAGACTATACTCAGGTGAAGTTTCAAAGTCAAATCTCAAGTCAAGATTGGATCCTGGGTCCTATATCGGTTTGAGGTTGACACTCGAGAGTGATGTGTCAGGGTAGAGAGTTAGGTTAAGTCAAGAGTTGAATCTCAGATTGAGAATCGGGGTCGGGATAACAACAATAATAATAACAATAGGCTCAGTGTATTCCCATAAAGTGAGGTCTGAGGAGGATAAGATGTACGCAGTCCATACCACTACCTTCGAAGAAATAGAGAGACTATTTCCGATAAATCCCGGCTCAGAATCTTGAATAATACACCAAAATCGTATTAAAACATGTAACAGGAAAGGTTCGCAAGCAGACATAATAATAGTTAGAGAAGCACATGCACTAAACTATTACTATTTATTAGAAGTATACTGTCTTTGTACCTCTAACAGTTACTCCCCCGTCTCAAATTATATTATGATCTCTCATAACACTCCTTTTTATTAAAACCCCTAATACTCCACTCCCCCTCTCTCTATATCTTCACCAGCAAATTCTAGAGAGACAACCCAAAAAATCTTGAACTTTTTCTTTTCCACAAAATGCTTTTTTGGGTGAATTCTTGTTGTGTTTTTTGTGGGTTTTTCATGATTTGAATAACCCAGAAAGGAATTCTTGGTTCTTGGTGGACTGGTGAGTTCTTGCCAATTTTGTCTTCTTCTTTTGGGAACTTGTGCTCTGTTTTATTACTCTGTTTCCTGCCTCTTGCTGAACTGGTGATTCATTCTTGCCTGGTTTGTCTTTTTATTCTTCTGAAGTCAGACTCATTTCCTTAATTCTTGATTTATTGGGAAAAATTTTGGTTTTTGATTTCAAGAATCTTTTGTTTTAGGTCATTCTCTTTTGGTGGTCTTGTTTTTGTTTTAGTACTGTTCTGTTACTATTAGAAATAGTTTCTTTGCCTTGAAGTAGAGGTACAGTTTGAGGTAGACCTCATTCTCATTTTGTGGGACTACCTTGGTTGTTGTATTCTTTTTGGGGGGTCTTTTTTTTTCTTAGTATTGTTATGTTACTATCTGTTGAGGTGCGGTGTACGAACACTCTCCGACCCTAATTTGTGGACTACACTGGGTACGTTATTGTTGTTGTGTTCTTTTGTGGGGGTGTAATTTTTTTTTGTGACAATGTTACAAGATGATGGTTCATCATCAGTGACTTCATCATCACCACTTCAAAATTTCTCCATGATATCATCACTTTCACCTGGTTTTGGTGGTTCACCATATCAGTGGCTTAAGGAGTTGAAATCTGAGGAAAGAGGTTTATATCTAATTCACCTTTTGCTTACTTGTGCTAATCATGTAGCTGCTGGAAATCTTGAAAATGCTAATATAGCACTTGATCAGATTTCTCATCTTGCATCTCCTAATGGAGACACAATGCAGCGAATCGCTTCGTATTTTGCTGAGGCTCTTGCTGATAGAATTATGAGATCTTGGCATGGTATTTATAAGGCTTTGCATTCCACTAAGTTGTGGATGGTGTCTGAGGACATTTTGGTGAAGAAAATGTTTTTCGAGTACTTTCCGTTCTTGAAAGTGGCTTCTGTGATCACGAATCAAGCAATCATTGAAGCTATGGAAGGCGAAAAAATGGTTCATATAGTAGATCTCAATGCTTCCGAACCCTTGCAGTGGCGTGCGCTGCTTCAAGATTTGAGTGCACGCCCTGAAGGACCCCCTCATTTGAGAATTACAGGGGTTCATCAGCAGAAGGAAGTGTTAGAACAAATAGCACATGTTCTAACAGAAGAAGCTGAAAAGCTTGATATCCCTTTTCAGTTTCATCAAGTAGTTAGCAAATTAGAAAATTTGGATATCGAAAAACTACGAGTTAAAACCGGAGAGGCATTGGCTATTAGTTCAGTTATGCAATTGCATACTCTTCTTGCACATGATGATGAACCTCCCAAAAAGTCCCCTTTGGCTTTCAAGAATTTGAATGGCCTTCACTTGCAAAGGTCATTGCTCAACCAAAATACTTTAGGGGACTTGCTTGAAAAAGATACACCTAATGTTTTTAGTCCAGGCAATGAATCGGCATCGTCATCTCCGCTATCTACTACTGCATCAGCGAAGATGGATGGGTTCCTCCATGCATTGTGGGGTTTGTCTCCAAAGGTCATGGTGGTAACGGAACAAGACTCTAACCATAATGGGACAACCCTTATGGAAAGGCTATCCGAGTCATTGTATTTTTATGCCTCATTATTCGACTGTCTTGAATTCACACTACAGAGAACATCATTAGAGAGATTAAAGGTTGAGAAAATGCTATTCGGCGAGGAGATTAAGAACATTGTAGCGTGCGAGGGAGGTGAACGGAAGGAGAGGCACGAAAAACTGGATAAATGGTTTCAAAGATTTGATGGAGCTGGTTTTGGGAACGTGCCTTTGAGTTATTACGCCATGTTGCAGGCAAGGAGATTGCTTCAGAGTTACAGTTGTGAAGGATACAAGATTAAAGAAGAGAGAGGTAGCGTGGTGATCTGCTGGCAAGATCGCCCGCTTTTTTCTGTGTCAGCATGGAGATGTAGGAGGTGAAAATTTACACCAGTTAAAAATCAAAGGGATTTTAGTTTCCTCTTCCCTTTGCCTGTTGTAATGCACTTTGTAGGAAGGTACTTTTTTCTTTGTGAAGTGAAACACCACTCCCATGGAGGTTGTAATCTTTCTGCCCTTTCTTGAGGATGTTAGGGTGGTTACTTGTATCATTTTGTTGTATACAGTTCATAATTTTGTGCATGATTTTAGTTCTACAATTTAACATGTGTAACAGCGAAAACCAAATTATTTTCGTTATTACTAAAGATTAAGTTCCTAAGTGAATAACTTGCAGACAATCAAATTCCAGAGATGAGCATTCTAATGGTTTGTCACAAAGTAGGATTTGGGGAGGGTAGAGTTACACGGATTTTACCCCTAACCCAAAGGTAGAGAGACTGTTTTTGATAAATCCTCGGCTTAAAGTGATAAGAGACACTAGTTTTCCATTCTTTGTCCATGTAAGAATGCTTGAAGGGAAGCAAACCTGAATAAAGCTTCTGTCTGATAGCAGCGTAAAAATTAGGTGGAATGGCTAGTTTTCAAGTTTGCTATTATAATTTCTTAGCCATTGTTTGAAAAGTCACAGGTAATAGCCATACTTCAATGCAGAAATAAAATTTTGGACAAAAATACCCTTACTTAAAACACAAGAGAACTTATAAAGGTTTGAACTTTATGAATCGTTCATGTTCAAAATCAAGGTACAATTCATGGTGTTTGAAACTCCAGTAAACTCTAGAACTTCATGAATTGCTCAATGAATTTCACTTGTCAATCCTTCGAATTCTTGCAGTACTTTCTGGAGGGATATTTTGGTCCAAATCGTTTAATATAATTTTAAATTCTTAAAATCTTTTATGGTGATCGAAAGAATCACATCATAGACTTCTTAAGACGTTAGCAAAAGGAAATTTTTTCACCAACATGGGTTGTGGTACAGTGGATGAGGCTACTCCACCCTTAATTAGAGGTTGAGGGTTCGACCCTGGGCACAGAGAAAACTCTGTTGGGAGAGCTTTCCCCCGAATGGGGCCTACGGAGCGCGAATCCGAATTAGTCGGATTCCAATGTGGATACCGGACACCAGATGGAAAACAAAAAAAAGGAAATTTTTTCGAACAATGAAACTTAGGATTTGATCATTGGTCTATAATTCACCTGAACAAGATGAAAGGGACAATTTCTTGATGTCGATATTAATTATGTTATGCTTGAAACATAGTGTGACATGTGCTATGTCTAAAGTATCAAAAGGCCTTTTGTCTGTTATTATTATTGATGGTTCATTTGGGACACAAACATACAGCAAAAGAAGGATACTTTGGTTGGCTAAGTGCACAGATGTCCTAATTTAGCCACAATTTAAACAATATTCGCTAAAATTTGTAAGTTTGTTCCGTTTGAAATAATTTCAGATATATAATTTGAGATTTTATATGATTGAAGTTTGATAAGTTTTGCTTGCACTTAAATTGTATGAAACTTCAAACACCATTGTTTGAAGCTGTTTCAAAATGGGGTAAACGTGCAAAAAAAAATAAAAATCAAATAAAGTACTATCTCCATGCATCTTTACTTGTCTATTATATTAATAACAGATGTTTAATAATACTTGTTCAGTTTGAAAAATCAATAAATAATTTGTCATGTTTTATCTATTTTACCCTTACTATTAATTAAATATTGTTGAATGATCCTATATATTCGTCAAATCATTAAATTTATTATATTAAAAGGGTGATATAGTAACCCTTTGTTCAATTTTTAAATTTATATTAAATTTAAGAAAGAATGTCTGCAAGTTTTTCTTTTGTTCAAATACGATCTACTTTGATAAGTCCTTGTCGTATTTTCTCTCTAATAAAGTGCCAATCAATTTCTATATGTTTTGTACGTTCATGATATATTGGATTTGATGTTATATGTAGAATTGCCTTAATGTCGCAAAAAAGACCACAAGTTAACTGTACCAGCCATACTCTTGTACTCAGCTTTAACAGTACTTCTTGACATTGTGATTTGTTTTTTGACTTCCATGAAAATTGAAATCAAAGAGTCTCTCAATTTAACACAATATCATGTAATTGATCTTATGGTTGTTGAGCATGATGCCCTATCATCATCACAAAATGTTCTTACTGTATTTGACTGTCTACTGCTCATTAATAGACTAAGTCATGGCTCCCTTTTTATGTATCTCACAACATGTGTAATCGCTTCCTAATGTGAATCTTCTGGCTCATGCATAAACTGGCTTAAACAGTGAGGTGCAAATGAAATATCTGGCCTTGTGATTGCCAAATACAACAATCTCCGTATTAATCTTTGATAGCCATTCTTTTCTGCTAACAACTTGTCTTCATGTGATCCCAAATGTCTATCAAATTTAATGCTTGTATGTTTCTGATTTTGTACCAATGATGTAATGGAAGGTATGGTTCCCCCTAAACCACATTCTTATATAATCTCTAGTTCATACTTTCTCTAATTCATTCAGATATCCTTTGCAGATTTAGCAAATTCTATACCTAAGAAGTATCTCACATCACATAGATCTTTCATCTTGAAATTGTGATGAAGTATATTTTTGGTCTCTTGAATCAACTGTGCACTATTTCCTGTGATGAAAAGATTATCTACATATATCATCACACTTCTTAGTGAACAAGGCATAATCTAGCTTGCTTTGAGTGTAACTAGCTTGTATTAGAGCAAATGTGAGCTTCAAATTCCATTGCATGCTAGCCTGTTTTAGGCTATATAGTGATTTGTGTGGTTTGCACACCTTAGGTTCCCCCTGACTACCAAATCCAAGTGGTAAAACCATGTAAACCTCTTTCACAAGATCACCCTATAAAAAGACATTATAAACATTCATTTGGCACAAAAGCCAAGAATATTGAGCAGCCAAAACAATCACATTCCTCACAGTTACTATTTTAAGTACAAGGGAAAAGGTTTAATGAAAACACAACCCCTCATATTGAGTAAAACCCTTGTCCACAAGCATGGATTTATACCTCTCAATAGAACCATCTGTATTGTATTTAACTTTATACACCTACTTACACCTAATAGGAGTCTTGCCTACAGGTAAATCAACTACTTCCTAGGTGTGATTGTCACAAAAGGATTGAATTCAAGTTTCATACCCTGTACCCAATTAACATATTGAGAAGCATGAGTAAATAAAGTAGGTTTAGGAATAGCAAAAGTGGCAGAGAGGAAGGCTTTATAGCTAGGAGAGATATGAGAGTATGATATAAAGTGAGCTAAAATATATGGGGTAGAAGAAGGAATACGAAAATCCACATGACAAAGAGGTGGTTTGAAAGACCAAGTAGACCTCCTAGTAGGCTCAGGATGAGCAGGACAAAAAATAGGAGTTGTGGAAACAACAATATCAGGGGCAATAGGCGGATCAATACATTAGGTGAGGTAGAAGAAGGTAAAACAGAAGCAAAGGGAACATGCATATCAAGGAATGGAGCAGATAAGAGGAAAGATACCATTTGAGTGAAAAAGATAACCAGGTTTGGCAAAAGTGGAACTAGAAGGAGAATGAAGAAAGGTAGCTTTAGGGAACTTGAAAGGAAAGATAAATTCCTTAAATACCACATCTCTATAAACCAAAAAGAACTATTTTCAATATCATAAATTCTGTAACCTTTTTGAGTACTAGAATAACCAAGAAAGACACCAATAATGACTTTGGATGACAATTTGTCAAAATATATAGGTATAGTGGCGCAACAAAAGCAACCAAGCATGTTTAAGTAAGAAAGAGAAAGAGTTGACCATGAAAAACCTCATAACAAGATTTTCTGGATAGGACAGTAGAGGGCAATCTATTGATCAAGTATATGACTGCAAGAATGTAATCACCTCAGAATTTGAGGGGTGCATGAGCTTGAAATCTTAAGGATCTAGCTAATTTCAAGGAGGTGCTATATTTTTTTTTCAGCAATGCCATTTTGCTGTGGAGTATGTACACAAGTACTTTGATGAATAATGCCTAAGGAGTTGAACAGTTGAGTGCATTGAGTACCATTATCAGTTCTAAGTGCCTTTACAGAAGCAAAAGTTGAGTATTTATCATAACAAGAAAAAATTTGATGTAGGTAAACACGTCACTTTTGAATTTCATCAGATAAATCCAAGTCATTCTAGAAAAATTATCAAACATTGTAAGAATGTATTTAAAACTTTGTACATTGTCAATATGCTTCCTGTATATCCATATGAACAAGTGCAAAAAGAGATACAATTTTTGTCCCACTATGGGGAAATAAGAATCTAATCTGCCTAGACAATGGACAAATAGTACAAAAGGAAGCATCTTTGTGCAATAGTTGATGCTTTATTGAGAAAATTTGTTGAAGAATTGCATAAGGTGCATGACCAAGTATTTGTTGCCAAGTGGAAGAGCAGTCGGAGTACTAAGAAGAACTAAAATAAATAACAAGAGGAACAAACGAAACAAAAGCTCTATCAGGTGCAGAGGCAAGTAAATGTGTGATGGCAGAGTCAAGAATGTAAATTTCACTCTTTACTTTATCAATCCCCTTTTCTTTGCCAGTGTAAAGGTCCTAAAAAATACATATATTAGAATAGAAGAAAGCACAACAAGCAGATCTTTTGTGAGTTTGGAAATGGAAAGAAGATTAAACTTGAAGTTGAAAATTATAGAACATTTTAAGGTGAATCTAATATGATTAAATAGATGAACCAATATGAGATACATGAGTAGATGTACCATCAGGTAACTCTATTAGAACTTACGGATGCAACAAGTTTAGGATTGTTAATAAGATCTAAGCTAGAAGTCATGCGGTTTGTATTTGTTGGGTTCAATAGGTGTAAATGGAAAATGAAAAGTTGTTTGGAAGGGACACAACTCTTCGAGTAAAAGACACACTATTTCGGAAAAAAGTATGACTGTTTGGATGGTTGTGGCTGTTCGGAAAAGACACACTCTTTCGAATGGACAGACATGACTGTTCAGAAAGGATACACCTTTCCGGTGAACCATTGCCATCTTTCTGAAGGGGCACTTAATGGCTATATAAACCTGCATTTTTTCACAAGTTTAGTATGGATTTTTCTGCACTTAAAAACATTTCTTGTCTTTTAAAATATTCCGTGTGATCATCTAACTGTTGAGTGAGTTCGAACAGAATCGGATCGTTTGAGGTACCGCTACAGATGGATTGTTAGGCTATTTTATCCTGGGAGAAAAATTCCGCAACCTTGGATACTTGAGGGGAATTATTTTCTTAAGGACATTTCGTGAAGTCGAAGGACTTGACCTTTTCTATTTCATCTAAATTTCTAAAAAAAATACACACTTCTTTGAAAGGTCTTTTTGATCTTGTGTTGAGGTTGTTAAATAACTTCATAAGTGTTCTTGTTTATACTTGAACTTGTGTTGAAGTTGTTGTGCCTAAATATAGATTCTTGTACCCGAAAATATTGAAAAACAACAATCTTTAGAAAATAAATTAATTTTTTTTTGTTTGGTGAAATTTTCTTTTCACTAAAGTTTTTTTTTTAAATCTGTATTGCTTTATTTCTGGAGATTAAAGCTATAATTTTTCTACTCCATTTGAACTGAACTAGTGATTTGAAGAAATAAAATCTTCATCACAAGTTAAAGATCACTCGGTTGACAATTGGAAGTCATAAAAACTTCATCATTAAACTAGAAACAAGAGGTGTTTAAAGTTGACGCAACTTTATTAATAGTACTTTGATATACTAAAGTTACTGTCTTGTGACAGGAAAATGACTATTGATAGTCAAGTACATGATGCTGCAATGACTGTGGCAGTAACTAGTAATGACACAACGAGTTGTGTGAATATTTCACCGGCAATGGCACCAGCGGAGAAATCCAAAAAATCCACGAGTGTAGATTTCAAAAGGTGGCAACAAAAGATGTTCTTCTACCTTACAACTCTTTGTCTTCAACGGTTTACAACTGAAGAAGCTCCTGTGGTGCACGAAGGAACTTCTGACCAGGAGAAATTTGTCGTTACTTAGGCGTGGAAACGCTCAGATTTCCTATGCAGGAATTATATTCTAAATGGCCTCCAAGATGAACTATACAATGTGTATAGTGGAATGAAGACGACAAAGGAGTTGGGGGGGGGGCTGAAAAGAAAGTACAAGATTGAGGATGCGGAAACCAAAAAGTTCTTTGTTGCAAGATTCCTAGAGTTTAAAATAATTGACAACAAGTCTGTTGTATCTCAAGTCCAGGAACTGTAAGTTATCATCCATGATCTCCTCGCAGAAGGTATGATTTTGATGAATACCTTAGTTGAATATATTAAAAATATTCTTAATGTTCACATAAACTTAATTGTAGGTTTGATCATGAACGAGGCATTTCAAGTCGCGATAATAATAGAGAAGTTACCACCTATGTGGAAGGACTTCAAGAACTACTTAAAACATAAGTAAAAGGAGATGTCAGTTGAAGATCTTATAGTAAGACTGCACATTAAAGAAGATAATAAAGACGCGAAAAGAAGGTTGAAAGAAAATTCTGCAATAAGTGGAGCAAACATTGTAGAAGACAACCAAAATAACTCCAAAAAGCGAAAAAAAGTTGGACAGGAAAGCAATCAATCTAAGAAGAAATTCAAGGAAAAATGCTTTAACTATGGCAAGATTGGTCATAAGTCATCAGTTTGTCGTGCCCCAAAGAAAGGGAAAAAGAAGAACCAAGCAAATATGACTGAGTCTAAGAAAGAAATGGACGATTTGTGTGTCATGCTGTCTGAATGCAACTTGGTGGGAAATTCTCAAGAATGGTGGATGGATTTCAGTGCCACCTGCCACGTTTGTGCTAATAGGAGTTATTTTCTGCTTTTGCTCCGGCTCAAGGGGAATAGAAGATATATGTGGCCAACTCCACAACTGCTAAAGTTGAAGGAATAGTAAAAATCTTCCTGAAAATGACATCAGGCAAAGTGTTGACTTTGAACAATATCCTGTATGTACCGGAGTTACGAAAGAACTTGATTTCTATATCACTTCTTGACAATAATGGATTCAAATGTGTTTTTGTTTCCGAAAAAATTATACTTAGTAAAGGAGAAGTGTATGTGGAAAAAGACTACCTCATTGAGGGCCTATTCAAAATGAATGTAATAAATGTTGAAATCAATAAAAGTTTAATTTATTCTTACTTGCTTGAGTCTTATGATTTGTGGCATGAACGATTAGGCCATGTCAACTACAAAACATTGTGAAAACTGATTAACTTAGAAGTTTTGTCAAACTTTGAGTGTAATAAATCAAAATGTCAAACGTGTATGGAATCAAAGTATGCTAAGCATCCGTATAAGTTCGTTGAAAGAAATTCCAATCCCTTAAACTTAATCCACACTGATATTTGTGATATAAAGTCAACACCATCTCGTGGTGAAAAAAAATATTTTATAACTTTTATTGACGATTGCACTAGATATTGTTATGTCTATTTGCTAAATAGTAAGGATGAAGCAATAGAGGCATTTAGGCAATATAAAACAGAAGTTAAAAATTAGTTAGAGAAAAAGATCAAAATGATAAGAAGTGATAGGGGTGGAGAATATGAATCTCTCTTTGCGCAACTATGTGTAGAGAATGAAATTGTCCATCAAACTACGGCCCTGTATTTCCCTTGAAGAAAATGATGAATATCTTACTTATAAGTTCAAGTTTATCGCAAAACTTGTGGGGAAAAACTTTCCTTACGGCTAACCGAATACTCAATAGAGTGCCCCATAGTAAGACATAGTCAATTCCATATGAAAAAAGGAAAGGAAGGAAACTCAACTTGAAATGTTTTAAAGTGTGGGGGTGTCTAGCGAAGGTCCAAGTTCCTATACCTAAAAGAGTAAGGATATGACCTAAGACGGTGGACTGCGTGTTCATAGGATATGCTAAAAGTAGTAAAGCATGTCAGTTTTTAGTTCATAAATCCGAACATCCGAATATCAATGAAAATACGGTAATTAAATCAGATAATGCTGAATTCTTTAAACACATTTATCTGTATAAAACTAGACATAAACAGTTTAGTAGGGGGTCTAAACGAACTCGAGATGAACCAAGTGAGGATGTATATAATAATGAGAATCCAAGATGTAGTACACGTTAAAGAACGTCAACTTCATTTGGATCAGATTTTGTAACATTTCTTTTAGAAAATATGCCTCAAACATTTAAAGAAGCGATATCATCGTCAAACTCATACTTTTGGAAAGAGGCAGTCAATAGTGAGATTGATTCAATCTTAAGCAACCATACGTGGAAACTGGTTGATCTTCCTCCAGGAAATAAACCTTTAGGTTATAAATGGATCTTTAAAAGGAAAATAAAAATGGATGGTACTATTGACAAATACAAGGCAAGACTTGTAGTAAAAGGCTTTAAACAAAAGGAAGATCTTGATTACTTTGATACATATTCGTCTGTAATGAGGATAATCTCAATTCAAATGTTAATTGCCTTGGCGATGGTATATAGTCTTGAAATCCATCAAATGGATGTGAAAACAACACTCCTAAATGGAGAATTAGAGGAAAAAAATTACGTGGAACAACCTAAGGGTTTTGTGGTTCCAGGAAAAGAAAATAAGGTGTGTAAATTTGTTAAGTCACTTTATGGACTAAAACAAGCACCTAAACAGTGGCATGTGAAGTTTGAACAAACCTTGTTGGAAAATGGGTTGATGATTAATGAATGTGATAAATGTGTTTACATTAAAGACACTCCAAATCACCGCCATTATTTGTTTGTATGTGGATGATATATTGATTATCAGTAGAGTCATTTCAGACATAAATGCTACAAAACGAATGCTTGAGAGCAAGTTTGACATGAAAAACCTTGGAGTTGCGGATGTGATCTTAGGAATAAGAATCCATATAACTCCACAAGGGTTGGCACTGTCACAGTCTCATTACATAAAAAAGGTACTTGACGAATTCAAGTATTTAGAATTTGGTATTGCCAAGGCTCCATTGGATGTGAGCTTTGCACTTCAAAAGAATGAAGGTGAAAGTGACTCGCAGTTAGAGTCACAAGAGTGTTAGGATGTTTAATGTATATCATGAATTGTAAACGACCAGACATAGCATGTGCTATTAGTAAGTTGAGTCGGTACAAGAGTAATCCCAATAAAACTCATTGGATGACAATGAAAAGAGTTTTGGGGTATCTTAAATACACTCAAGACTATGCTTTTCATTATAATAAATATCCCGCAGTACTAAAGGATATAGTGATGCAAATTGGATCACTAGATCAAACGAAGTAAAATCTGCGAGTGGATATGTATTTACTATCGATGGAGGAGCAGTATCTTGGAATTCATCGAAATAGACATGTATTACTCGCTCTATAATAAAATCTGAATTTATCGCATTAGATAAAGCCGGTGAAGAAGCAGAATGACTCTAAAATTTTTTGAAAGATATTTTTATTGGCCCAAACCAATGGCACCAGTATGTATACACTGTGATAGCCAAGTGACAATAGGTAGGGCAGGGAGCATGATGTATAATGGTAAATATCGTCACATAAGATGGAGACATAATATCGTTAAAGAACTTCTCTCTAGTGAAATTATCACTGTTGACTATGTAAAGTAAAAGGATAATGTGTTGGATCCACTTACAAAAGGCCTTTCTAGAGAAGGAGTTGAGAGGACATCCAAGAGAATAGGTTTAAGGTATAGGACAAGTTAGCATGACGGTAACTCTACCTAGCAGACTGGAGATCCCAAGAGCTAGATTTAAGAAGTTCAAACAAAGTTGTGTCTAACAGTTTCAACATTGTCAATTTACCTAACCCATTCTCATAATGTAGACAATGTTTAGTAAACGAGGATAAGACTTATGGTGTGAAGTCTTTTAATGATTATTTAAATTTGGCAGATTTGACCAAATAGTTTATTCTATAGGATTGAACGTTTAGAAATCACCTATGTGAGGGCAAAGTGGAAGTCGCTTCAAAGATAATGTTAGTAAAGGCCTATTCTCTAAGCTCTCATGAGACCGAAACGTGTTTATGGCTGAAATGAACAAAACTGTGAGAACCATAAATGGTAAAAGGTTGGTTGTGTGACATGTATTGTCTTGGTATATATTAAAGCTCGACGGTTCAAAGATATCAAATCTACCAATTAATCAAGTGCATTCGATGCATGTTTACAACGAAAAGTTCAAAGGAAAACCCACTTATCCAGATGTAATCAGTCTTTTCTTGATGATCACATACTTGTCCCTAAAGTTTTACAAAGAGTAGCCATTCCCCGTTCATGTAGGGGATTGTTGGGTTCAATAGGTGTGAATGAAAAATGAAAAGTTGCTTGGAAGGGACACAACTCTTCGAGTAAAAGATACTATTTTGGGAAAAAGTATGACTGTTTGGATGGTTATGGTTGTTAAGAAAAGACACACTCTTTTGAATGAACATACATGACTGTTTAGAAAGGACACCTTTTCGGTGAACCATTGCCACCTTTCGGAAGGAGCACTTAATGGCTATATAAACTTGCATTTTTCCTCAGGTTTAGTATGAATTTTTCTGCACTTAAAAACATTTCTTGTCTTCTAAAATACTCCGTGTGATCAACTAATTGTTGAGTGAGTTCGAAGAGAATTGAATCATGTGAGGTACCGCTACAGTTGGATTGTTAGGCTATTTTATCCTTGGAGAAAAATTCTACAACCTTAGGTACTTGAAGGGAATTATTTTCTTAAGGACACTTCGTGAAGTCGAAGGACTTGTCCTTTTCTATTTCATCTAAATTTTTGGAAAAAAAAACACTTTTTTGAAAGGTTTTTTTGATCTTGTGTTGAGGATGTTAAATAACTTCATAAGTGTTTTTGTTTATACTTGAACTTGTGTTGAAGTTGTTGTGCCTAAATATAGATTCTTATACCCGAAAATATTAAAAAACAACAGTATTACCTATGTCAACTACCCAAGATTTAAAAGTCCTATCTGCAGTAAAACTATCAGAGTAAGAACAAGTGTATTTATGCTGAGATATACCTGCCAAGTTGGCTGAGAATTCGGACTACCTAGGCTTTTTTTCAATTAGTTTCAATATTTGCTAGTACTATTTTGGATAGAAAAGGGGCATCGGAGAACCTAGGTGATGACTATAGTTGCTCATGCTTTCTTTATAGCCATCATTATAACCCTGTGCAGATGATTATCTATAGCAACTTTCTCCAGAACTAGAACCTTCTTCATGGTAAGCATTTTGTGCCAATGGTGCCTTGTTACCTTTATAGAACTTAGGCTTGTCATTTCTATCAGTGTTGCCTCTATGAAACCTAGGCGCCTCTTCTTTAGAATTGTAGAATTTTGAACTTTCTTCTTTGTCAGTAGCCTATTTTTTAGCAAGTTTATAACCAGGTGGATAACCAACCCTCCTATAACATATATTATATATGTGTCCTATCCTGTGACAAAATGAACAATAGTCATCAATATTCTTAATGAACTTGTTAAATTGTGTTAATGCTAAAGTTGTGGTGTCATTGAGACTTAGTTGATCCAAAGAAGAGTGGATTTTGAGATATTAGTCTTGAGTGAACTTTTTGGCTTCATCTTATAACAACGTGACATATACCTAGTTAAGTGTTGGGGTTGTAATAGTCATGAGAATTTGACTACAAGTTTGACTATAAGTCTAGTTGAGTCGCATTAGAAATTACATTACCTTTTGTTGCTCTATGTGCTCAACATAAAGTTTTAATTTATCACAATATTGAGAAAGAAGCAAAAAATCTTAGTAATTCTCCCATGTTGATATAACCTAGAGGAAAAAAAAAATTCTAAAATGGACAAATTTTCCTGATTCATATTTTGAATCGCATGATGTACTTGATAAATCCTGGTGTGGTCTTCTTATGTAATCATTCCCTTAGGTTATTTCAAATCATTGCTGCATTAGAAGAATAGACCATTTCACTAGCCAAATTCTTCGAAATCATGTTCATAATCCATGATAACATAAAAACATTACATCTTTCCAACTCATAATCAAAATTGAACTAAGATTTCTTACATTTTTCAGTTATGAATCCAATTTTATTCTTCGCTAACAAATAATTTATCTTGAATTTGCTCCAGATAGTATAATTTTAATACCAGTCTGTTGTTGAGTAATCAAAATACTACTTGGAGTATCATCTGGATGCAGGTATAAGGGATGTTGCGGATGAATGTCAGTTGGTTTATCGATAATTACTGCTTCATATTGAATCTCCCATAGCATGCTGTTGATTATGTCAATTATGAAGCAATTAAAAGGATGAACATTCACTAAATCAAACTCAAGTTTAGGGTTCAAATGCTTGATTTCTCAAATGTGAGAATGAAGAACAAAGCTCTAATTTTCTCAACTTAAAAAACTAATCTTCAAAATACTGTTCTCTTAACTATAAATCACCATAAAACTTGTGCTCTGATACCATATTAAAATGGAGAAATTGACAGTAGAAAGGAAGGAAAAGATCAGCTTAAACAAAGAAGAGAGGAGAGGTAGTTGTGGAAATAAGATATTTTTATTTTTTTGATAAATGTTATACCTATAATATTACAGTTGTCTATACATAGATCTACATAACTAACATGGCTAACCAACTAATTGATGCTTTAACTAACAGTGTGAAATCTCTAACTACAGACTAACATCATACAATCATCTAATACCTAACTATCTATAATTTCTAAAGAGTAAAGATGGATGAAGGGAGTACAAGTTAATAATCTATTCAAACAGGTGGAAAATGCGTATATAGTAAGGCATATTTGGAGAACCTTAGAGTAATCAGTAAAGTTACTGCCATGTGACCTGGAGGTCACAGATTTAAGTCTTAGAAACAGCCTCTAGCAAAAATACAAGATAAGACTACGTATAATACACCTTTATGGTGGGGCCCTTCCTCGAACCCTGCATATAGTAAAAGCTTTAGTGCACCAGGCTCTCCTTTTTTATTAAGGCATATTTGGATAATATACAATCAAAGCTCCCTTTAATATGTCATTATTCCAATGATATACTATGCACATCTTTGTTCTTTCTCCATAAGTATTCGAAAGAATCATTTTTAGAAAGCATCATTTTTGAAATCAACAAAGGCATATGTTAGCGACAGAATGCTACCTAACTAAGCAAATAAGAAAGTATCACATATTAGATTGAATAATAAGGTAAAATAGATTTATCCATAGAGATACTAGCAAGAAAGTATGCACTACATAATAAGAAAAAAATTTAGTAACAACATTCATTCATAAATATTAGAAAACAACTAACTTTCCTAACATATTTATTTCAAAATAATAAATGCACACTTTTATTGTCAAAGGTTTTACATAATTCATTCGATCCATCGAACACACTGACACATAATATAGATTCCTACATTATATTGTAAGGAAAGTCCCACTAACACAATAGTAGACATACAATATCCCCATCCTTTAATTGATGCATTCATAATATCCCCATCCACTGATTGACACGTTCAATGTGACAAAAGCACACAAAAAGTGATCATCATTTATTTTGTTCAGCATTATAAGAGACTCTAATTTATCTTATTTATCATATAGATAACTGTTAATTTACCATAAGATTCACCCAAGAAACCTCTTAAAAATTGAAATACCTTTTTCTTTTGATCTATATGTCTTCATGTAATTAATTCTAAATTCAGGTTGTTAAGGGTATATATGTTGATTTCGGGTTGACATACTTGTTCTTTATCATCTTTACAATTGTTTGATGGTAGCATGACATTATTAAACATTCTCTCAGAGACTGGAGAAATTTAATTTATAGAATAATAGTATATTTTCTATACATTATGTATAAGAATAATACCTGTTAAAATATAGTTTGTTATGTAATTTGTGCTATTTTTTTTACGATTTCATCGATCAACAGTTTTACTATTTCATTAGCTACAAAATTAGTTAGAGTTAGTAAAATGGTTAGTTGGTTAGATGCCGAGCTGTCAATTGAGTAAGCTTGGAGCTGAGCTGGGTAGAGATTTTTAGAAGCTTAGCCAGCTCAGCTCCAGATATTTTATGTAGAATAGATAGCTTAGTATCTCCACCTATATAAGAAGGTGCTAACCTCCATTTTAGTTATTTATATTTTTATTCAGATATCAATAAACTTTTGCAGTTTCTTATTCATTTCTTTGAGTTAAACAATAAAGTATTGAGAGTGTTTGAGTTGATTTTTTTATGGTATAAGAGCATTCAATCATGGTTATTTAGAGGAGGATTTTGATAGCGGTCTAGATCTCTATTATCGAGGAGTTTAGATCTCTGTTTCTCTATTGATTAGTATTATTTTGAGTTCAATTTTTCAATAATGGCGCCTTTGAAGATTGTTCGAAATGACCCTTTGTATATTGGTCCATTAGATGTTATATGAGTTGTGTTTATTTCAATAAAGTTAACTGGAACTGAGAGTTATGGAACTTGGATTAAATTGATGAGAATTGCATTACATGGAAAGAAGAAACATAGTTTTGTTGTGGGGGCTTTAACTAAAGGATTGTACAAGGATAAATTTCATGAACAATAGAAGACATGTAATTCAATCGTACTATCATGGATGATGAATATAGTTAGTGAAGAGTTACTCAGTGGTGTTGTATAGGCTACAAGTGCCTTCTCGGCTTGTGAATATTTGAAGGAAAAGTTTGATAAGGTGAATCGAATGTGCATCTATCAGTTACATAGGGAAATAACCATACTTTCTTAAGGTACTGATTTAGTGTCCCACTATTTCACTATGCTAAAGAGTCTATGAAATGAGTATGGTGTTGTTGTACTAACACCTAGCTATACTTTTCCAAGATCAAGGGAGTATGTAGATTATTTATCTCGAATGGGGTTAATTAAACTCTTAAGTGGTTTGAATAATCTTGTGATCAAGAAAGAAGACAAATCTTATTGAAAAGAGTGATTTCAACTATAAACTAGGCATATGCTATGATAATAGAAGATGAGATCCAAAATTCTACAAGTATGACTGTTGTTATTGAGAAACTACATCAAATTGTCATAAATGTGAATAAGAATTTGGCTAGAAACCAAGGGAGAGACTACTTCAAAGAAAGAAAATGTGGGTATTGTCACTTCACTTGTCATACTAAAGAAAACCATTACAAGTTTATTGGATATCCATAGGATTGGAAGTAGAGAAAGAAAACATGTGGCAATGGTAATTATAGAGGTTCATCTAGTTTTTTACAAACTGATAAAAGTTTAATATATGAATATAATGGTCAAGAAAATGTTCATTCTAGTTTTGGAGAACAACTTTCAACCTATAATATCATAGGAGGACACTATGATCACACTCAAAAGGCTTCAACCAGTCATGATGTAGGCAATACAGGTATTGTAGAAAATGCAACTTTTGCAAAGAGACAACCATTCCTTGAAGTCAAATTAAAATAGATCATAAAAACAAATGTGAAGAAAACTAAATAGGTCAATATGTTAGGTTTTTGTACTTGTCTAATATCATTTTTTTTACATAAGACTGAATAGTAGATTATGGTGCCTCACATCATATCACATCTAATAAGGAATTGTTGAATAACATTCATGACTTAATAAAATACAAAGGTTCAAGTACGTTTGCCTATAATAGAAAAGGTGGAGGTTACTCATAATGGTGAAGCATTATGTTTGAGAACGAAGTAGTGAAAATTATCTTGTTTGTGTCATACTTCAAGTTTAACCTGCTATTAGTTTCTAAGATCACCAAAGAACTGTCTTGTTTTGATCTTAATACCCTGATTTTTTTTATTTCAAGACCTTTTTAGTGATAGGGTGAAGGGGATTGATAAAGAAAATGATGAATTTTATATTTTCAAAAGTGAATTTGGAATAAAGAAGAAAGAAAGAGTAAATGGCGATAAGAAACTGATAGCAGAAGTGGCTATGCATGATGTGAAACTATAGCATAAGAGGCTTGGACAACCTTCTCCTCAAGCTCTAAAATATCTAGGCTTGTTGAATTTCAGTAAGGATGGTGATGTAGCTAATAATTTCCTAATATGTCCATTAGCCTTCGAAAATTGGCAATCTTATTTTGCTATCTTTTCGTTCATTAAATGTTGATATTTGAGTTAGTTCATGATCAAGAAAGTCCATACGTATTTTCAGATAAGTTTTAGATTTTTCGGACCTCATTTAGACCATGTTTGAGTGACCAAAATAGTGAGTCGACGCGATATCGATGCGTCGCGTCAACAAATAATTTTTCCCACAGCTTAGTGCAAATTTCAGTGAACCAACGCGGACTCGACGTGGCACGTTGGTCATCGCGTTGATGCCAATGACATGGCGCGTCGGTCTGAGTATTGATAATAGAGTTTCTAATCATTAAAAGGCCGCGTCCTCAGGGTTAATTATGTCTTTTTCCCAAGCCCTTCAACCCCCATAACACGAAATTTATCCCTCTTTTAGCAAGTTATATTCATTCTTTCACAAATTGCTCAAGAACAAAAATCCTAGGTAAATTAAATTCAAATTCAAAGCTTCAGATTCCATCATTAATTTTTAAGAATTCACCTACTAAGGTATGTGAAGTATTCATCCAAGGGTTCCTTCTACCCTTGGAGTCTAAGAAACTATTTTTAAATTCAAGTGTATGGATTTCATGAATTTCATTTTGGGTTTGATTATAATCATATTTATAATGGTTAATTGGGATTCTAATTCATGTTTTATGATAAGTTTCATGTGGGATTAATTGATATATATGTAATATCATGTGAATCCATGTTGAACCCTTGAAATTGTGAAGTTGGAGTTGAATTATGATGTTTACTTGTACTTAATGTTATGTACATGTATCATGCTCATTAAGTGCTTGATGAATTGCTCATGTGAACCCAATAAGAGAAGGAAAATCATGGCATGTCAGCTTATGTGTGAATTATATCATGCATGTGTTTGATAAAATGCCTCCATGAATGAGTTGTGACCAAGTGCACATGATTATGCTTTTCAAGACAATGTTATGATTTACTTTCATGCTATCGAGTCCTGGGGGTATTTAATATCTGACAATTTAGCTATGTACTTAGAACCAATGTCAGTTACAAGATAATCTTAGTCATGTCATGATCAGTAGTACTCTCAGTCAGTCACGAGATTCGAAAAACTCAGTAGACTCAGTACTAGTTCAGTCTAGTTTAGTATTCAGTTCGGACCACAGTAAACTTATTCAGTGGTATTTTTTCAGTCAACAAAACTCAGTAAATTTAGTAACAATTCAGGCCAGCCTAGTACAAACTAGAAATCAACTCAATATTTACTAAGTTGAGAGTAGGATTCGGCATTGAGCGAACCTAGGGATGGGGGCATTCCTGCCAACAGAGGGTTGACCTTTAGTAGCAATCCCTGCATTACAGAACTACGTAGCCAGCATAGGTTGAGATATCTTCCTGCTAGCTATTATGAGGGTTGGTACATCTTATTCGAGTTTTTCTGCCAATAAGGGTTGACGAAAGATATTCCTGTCAGAGAGGGTTAACTCACAGCTTGTCTCTACCTGTGGCACAGTATTGATACCCTTCCAACTGGGGTTATAGGTTGGACTCCAATCTATTTAGAAAGGGTCATTTCGATTAGATGATTACCTCCCACAGTCTTAGTTTCAGATTCAGTCTTAGTGTAGAACTCAGTTCAGTTCTACATACTCAGGACTGTTAGTTACAGTCAGTCAACTCAGTACGGAACTCAGTATAGTTCCACAAAATTAAGATTGTCAGATACAGTCATTCAGTTATCAGTAATACAGTATTAGTAAACTCAGATATCAGTAAATCAGTATTTAAACTCAGTATTTAGTGTAATCATGATCTCAGTTTCAGTTTACGTATTCATGCATGTACTATCATTCAGTCATACTCATGATATTAAGTTAGTATTAATCATGCATATGAACCCATGTATTTCAGCCTACCTCAATGAGCATATCAGTATATTCAAAGTATTGACACATGCTTTTCTTTTGTGCTATGATGTCGTATATTATAGGTTCAGATGTACGGGCTTTAGAGCACCCTTAGCAGCTCAGATTCTCAGTAGACAGAGTTAGTGGTAAGTCGTCATAGTTCAAAGACATGATTTTTTTATAGCATTTCAGTTCATTTTTAGTAGTCAAAGTTAGTTGGGGGCTTATCCCATCAACTCCACAGTTCAGATAGTTTAGAGGCTTTTCAAACTAGAGTATTTTTAGACAGTTATTCAGTTTTCAGTATTGATATTCAGTTTTGGTATTGTGATACCATATTCAATATTTATTTCATATTTGAACCTTATGGCAATTTCCACCTATTTTTGTAAAGTTACAGTATTATTATTCAGTTATTGCAGTAGGTACCGGACATGGGTTAGCTTGTGGTCCTTCTGGATTATAAGCACCGTGTAGCATCCAGGGTACAGACTTGGGGCATTACAAACTTGGTATCAGAGCCTAAGGTTCAATGAGTCCTAGGAAGTCTAAAAGTTGCATCAAGTAGAGTCTTGTGTATGGGTGTGTAGCACACCACACTTATGGATAGGAGGCTATGAGATGTTTTAGGAAAAGTTTCCCTTCTTTCAGCATTCATGTCGTGTGAGTGAGCATGAGCTTCAGTTAAATTCTTAGTCTAATCTAAGTTTCTCTTCCGTTTATAGAATATTCCTCCAAAGAGGACCCAGGGAAGAGGAATGAGAGACTAGCTAGCCCCTCAACCCGTCCATCCAGATCCTCTGGGCGAGCATGTCTCCCATGCTGAGTTCAGAGCAGCATTCACCACCGTAGCTCATTCTGTGGCAGCCCAGAATGAATGCTCGACTGCTATTACAGCCAACTTAGTGGCCAATACTACTGCTTCCAGGATTCGAGATTTCACCCGAATAAACCCTCTATTATTTACCGGGTCTTAAGTTAGATGAGGACCCTCAGGAATTTCTTGATCAGGTCCAGAAAGTTACAGATATTATGGGGGTAACAGCTGTTAAGAGCGTTGATTTAGCCACATATCAGTTATAGGAAGTGGCACACTCGTGGTTTAAATAGTGGAAAGCAGGGAGGGTTGTAGATGCAGGGCCCATAGAATGGAAAGAGTTTGTAGTTGCTTTTCTGGATAG